>NC_142692.1:24635349-24953020 GCF_029641045.1 Salvia hispanica
ATAACAAATAACTCTATTAATAACAAACATGGCACACTAGTTTTAAGGTGTTTTTTGTTGAAAAAAGCAGATATCAACACATCCATTTTTCCAGAATAGAAAAGGCTTTATTTTGACATCATGTCATGGCTTCACTAGACAATTAGCAGACACTGGGAGAGCCAACTCATTCACTAATTTCCTCAATTTTATCCATTCTTCTACAAGCTAATCTATGTACTATATAGCACAAAATATGATCTAGTACACATCTTCAGCTTAAATTTTTTACTTTGTGAGGTACACAAATAATCAACAAAAACACTTTTTCTTTTCTTTTTTGTTCATGTTATAATAAAATGTTTGTTGGAACTTACTTTGCCAATTGATTTGAGTTCCCGCCCAACAGGTTCCATAAACTTCAAGTCCACTTCTATTGGCCATACCTACAAAAGTGATAACAAACGAGACTAACATATCAATATATAAGTTCGAATGAGGCGTTCAAACTTCATGAAGTTGACTTAATAACAAAAGCAGTCCCACGGATCATGCAGACTTTGCATGACCATAAATGGATCTAGAGTGAAAGTATAGAAAGTGAAATAATCAAATCAGCCAATAATAGAGCATTCTCCATGATAGTTTATAACAGCATGCGAAAGGGATAGAGTGATGAATATATTCATAGACTGCAAGGTTCTAGCATTATAATTTTGCCTCTTCAACAATCATCTGATAGAAGCCTAACTGCAGACCACAGTGCCTAGAAATTTGTTTGCTACTGGACAATAAACATATTTATTGCAGTAGAAGTTTTAGCTATCCAAAAGGTCAATATTCATAATGTTACTATCGAACATTAAGATATCCCCAGCCAGGAGAATCTGGAGATATTCTATCCACCCAAATCTTTGACTCTACAGCAAAAAGCTATGCATAAAGAGCAGATAAAATTTACTTCATTTAATAGAATGCATGTCTTTTCAACTTAGAAAATCTACTTATCCCTCTTTTCCTCAGCATATGTCCATTTTCCATGTTAGCATTTAGGACTGTCAGGGAAACTTGAGTTAGGAGTAGAAGAGGATGAGTAACACATGCATCAAGGCCCTTTGATACTCTTATGCTTTTAATCGACATTATCCTAAGATATATCAGTCACAGCATAAGAAATATATTCTGAGGCATAGACATAGCACTGCTATATTGTCCATGGCTCCTTCGATTAATTCATGAACAAGATGAGCATGTCCCAGTTCACTGCAAGATATTCAGTCACATTTACACCTATATCAAACAACACACCTATATCAAACAACACACCTTGTTACTGCAATTATGTCATTTTATGCAACAATATGATTTTCCCCCATGGTTTATGTAAAGGCAAGTCTCAGCAATAACAGGTAGAATTACTTAGGATCTTCTATTTAATCTAATACAATCCCACATCAATTAGGCCACACATATGCATGCAAAATGAACAATGAAGATATGAATTCCAAGTTTTAACTTGTACAAGAAAAAGCAGATGGAGAAGGGGGCACCTTGAGACCAAGTAACTTGATGGGTACAGTTTGCCCAGGCACAATGCAGTCTGGCCCTGCAGCTTCAACCACAGCCTCTTTCCCTAGGCCACTCCCAATTGGATCATCATGCTGAGAAATGATATCCAAAATAACGAGGTGTTTATATAAATGTAGAAGCTACCACACCTTTAAGATTATCAAGGAGAACATACAAAGTAAAAATACTTCAGATAAAATAAATCACCAGCATTGCAAATTGGCATAATCTCGAAACATTATCCCCTTCCCCATCCCAAAACAAGGTTGTTAAACAGCATATTGATGAATGTCTAATAGAAAAACTGTAGAGCCCCGCCTCTGGATAAAGATGAATTAGAAAGTTTGGATCTTTCCCATCATCCCTGCTTGTGTTATAATAAGAGTTCCAATGAACATATATAGGGCATACAGGATTGTATTAAAGAATGAATTTTAGGAAAGAAGACCACACAACACAGCTAAACTTGAAGAAAGGGAAAATTAAAATATTAATTAGGCAGCAAAAGAAACCTTCATAACAGAAAGGGCAAATTGAGAATAAGGATTCTGAGGGAGGCGGAGAATGGGAGAGTGGTGAATTTTAGGAATAGGTTTTGCAGCCGTCGACGCCCTCCACGGAACATCTTTCTGCAGGGCTGCTCCTTTCACCGACATCTTTTTGCGTATTGCGAATTTGTGATGAGAAATTACTGGTTTTTCTTGGAGTATGAATTCACGAATAAGATTATCCTCCTAATGTGTTGTGGTTGAAGAGATAAGAATTTGAGTTTTGATTTAGTTGAAGAAGAGTGTCCAATACCGATGGATTGGATTGGATTGGATTGGATTGGATTGGATATGATTTTTTGGTGAGGAAGAAGAAACGGCCTATATCGAATGATTTATGTTTAGTACTAACATAATTTGGGCTTTGTGATAAAACATTTTATATGGTTATTCGGTCCTTATGAAAAGATTATTTTTTAATTAATTTTATTATTAACTTAATCATGTCAAATGAATTAGGATAAAAATATAAATTGAAAACAAGATGAATCTAGTGAATACAAAAATCTAGGTTTAAAATTTGAAAATTAGATGAATTAAATCAAACAAGAAACTTCCAATCGAAAAACAGAAAAGAAAATATTTGGCTTCTTCAATGGAGCCAAGAAGGTGATGAAACTGAAACTGCGTCTCCTCATTTTACTTCTCATAGACATTTCTGGAACACCTCTAACAGATGGATAAATAGTTGAAGAACTTGTTAGTACATTACATAGGCTACTACTAGTTTAATTACAATACAAAAATATGAAAATTCTGCTGCCTTTGGGATCCCCCTTTAGTCGTATTCATTTATCAAAATTCAAGGAGATGCTTCCTTCCATAGTAGATCTTCACTATCAAAGGATTTAAAATATTTAAGCACTTCCTTTATTTGTAGTTGGATTATTGATTTTTTCCGCATAGGAAGTTGTATTGTTATTGCTGCTTAACTCCACACCCTTAAATTTGATCTAATTTTATGCAAATTCACTCAAACAATAAGGAAATAACAAGTTCTATACGTTATTCATCAAACACGTAACTCCCTACAAAATTGATGTAAAAATCATTTGAGTTTGAATTTCATTAAATACAAAAATCTATGTTTTGTTCATGTAACTTTTGTTAACTAACTTTACGTGGAACTACTTGTTAATTAATTTTTAACGAAAAATCTAATTATGTGTGTTTGTGTGTCCCTAGTCCCTACCAATGATTCCATAATTCCATTGAAGTTAGATCTCGTTAGAATATTTCTACATGATGGGCTTAAGTGCGTTATTTATAATACTAATACAGCCTAAGATCACATCTATTTGCTTCATTAGGTACGAGACCTACCGAAAATTGGGTACAACTATGGTAATTTCGTATGATATGCAATTATTGCAATCTTATTTTTGTGGGGGTCTTTAAATTGATTATCGTAATCTTATTTATAGTAATAAAATAGTCTATTAAAGTGCAATACATCACAATTACTATATTTGTTTAAAAAACTAGAATTAAAAAATTATATAGTACACCTTATTTTTGAATCAACTATACTCCATATAATTTTTATTTAATAAAAGTGCCAATAAACTTTAAAAATAAGAGTGAACTACAAAAATAGTCCCTGGACTATGCGTTTATCACGCCAATGAACCCTGGACTTTAAAAATATCCCCAGACAATCCTGGACTAAGCGTTTATCTCGAAAATGATCCCTTTTCACTGTTTCGTGACAAAAATACCCTTTTGGAGGGTTTTGGGAGGTTTGGGCAATTTGGTCTTTTTACATTTTAAATCTGATATTATTTTTGTGATGTACTAAATATAATATTATTTCAATATTTTCATTCTTCTTTCCTTTTGTCATCCTTCACCTTGTTTCTTTATTTCAATATTAGATTTATTTTTATAAAATTAAATTTTAAATTTCAATTTTTAAATATAAATAAATTTTTTAATTATTAAAATTACTATTAAATAACAAATTAATAGTTTTAATCAATATTTGATAGTGTCTAATATTTAATCAATAAAGTACGCAGCCGCCTTAGTTTTAATCAATAATTAATAGTTTTAATAATAAATAGATCATATAACACGATATATTCTGAAATAAATATGCATCTAATGTATAGGAGAATTTGACTAAAAATATTATGAAGTTGACTAAAAATTTGATACTACTGAAATTTGATATAGGAGAACTTTTGTTGAAATTTTCTAGTTAATTTTGATTGTTTTCAAATTAATAAACGAAAATTATATTAGTCTTACATTAGATGCATATTTATTCGGAATAAATCGTGTTATATGATCTATTTATGATTAAAACTAAGGTGTCGTCGTATCTTATTGATTAAATATTAGACGCTATCAAATATTGATTAAAACTATTAATCTGTTATTTAATAGTAATTTTAATAATTAAAAAAATTTATTGATATTTAAGAATCGAAATTTAAAATTTAATTTTATAAAATTAAATCTAATATTGAAATAAAGAAACAAAGTGAAGGATGACAAAATGGAAGAAGAATGATAATTTTGAAATAATATCAGATTTAGTACTATTAACTGAAATAATATCAGATTTAAAATGTAAAAAGACCAAATTGCCCAAACCACCAAAACCCCCCAAAAGGGTATTTTTGTCAAGAAACAGTGAAAAATGACCATTTTTGAGATAAACGTTTAGTCCAGGGACTATTTTTGTAGTTCACTCTAGAAACAATTATATACTAATAAATTCTTGATTCCAACTACAAAGTTGAAATAAAGTAGTACTGTATATAAGATTAAAATTAAAGAAACAGAGAATATGTGAAACAATAAAAATGATACTACATGAAATGGAGCACCAAAATTGGATTCTGATTCTGATTAATTGAACACAAAAATAAAGCAAATATGATTTTTTAAATTTTCTGTCTTCGATTCTGATTATGTATGCTTTACTCTAATTTTCAAATTATCAATTATGATTCATTTTATCCAATTAAGGTTAATAATTAATTTATTAAGACTAGGAGTATACTTTTATAACTCTTCAAGTATGTATGTGGATAATAGCATAAGTACATTTATGGTTTAGGATTCACAAAATGGTCGTGGAGTTGATTTAAGGTTCATGATTGAAACTCCGGCTGGATTTTAGTAACAAATTTGACAGACACCCACCCCACAAGTGGACGTCAATTTCAATTTAATAGTAACACATACCTTATTCACACCTAAGAAAGATCCATATCTGCCTCTGCCTGCATTTTTCAAACTTTTTGAACAAAGAAGCACGCTTTGAAAGTCTAATAGCACTATAGCAGCGTATTGATTTTGGGCCATGAATCCGTTCATAATATTGTTTTGTCTTGATTGAGAACAAGTGGGCAAGACTAGCCGACAACTCTTCACAAGAGTTGGGATAGATTGAAATGGGTGGGGGGCTTTTTCCATCATACACAGAAAAAGTTGAATGCAATAAGCAACTAAATAAGCACTACTGCCCAATCCCTTTCCATTTTCCATCACATGATAACATGCTTTCACTTTTCATAACATTGTCCTACAATTCATTGCTAATTCACATTTCTTGTTTCTTTTAAACTTGGATGGTGCAAGAATATGCTGTGGAATGACAACTCATGGAGTACATTCTTTTGCAATCATCAAAACAAGTATGCCATTGTGTGAAGCGATTATAATCTTGTATCAATTGAGTAAATGATATTTTTATCTACAATACATAATATCCATGATAAAGTAAGTAAGATGAGAAACAGAGGACTCTGTTTCCAATTGTTTAACTTTCGGCAATTTGCTCATCTCTGAACTTCTTGTATATGTCCCCTCTGTAAAACTTCCTAGTCCTCACTACCAAGATGAAGGAAACAATGCAGCCAACCATGGTAGTGGCGGTGATGATGAGAAACGCGAGCTTGTAACAGGCGACGCCGGTGCACGACAGATCCTCCCCATGCCTCCTCGTCAGCCCTTTCGCCGCCAACTGCTTCGTCGCCTCCATGTCGTACAAATGCCCCGTGATCCTCACATTGAGAATGTACGCCCCGAGGGGGCTGGCGCCCCCGCCCAATGTGTAGAGCGTGGAGTAATACTTGAGGCCAAAGATCTCGGATATGATGGCGAAGATCAACGGCCACTGCGCCCCGAAGCAGAACCCCATGATGACCGAGGCCACGTAGAGCGAGTTAGGCACGCCGAATGCGATCAGGAGGTGGCCGGAGCACGAGACAAGCAGCACCAGCGTCAGCATCAGCGGCCGCGGGAACTTGTACTTGGCCAGGACTATCTCCGACACGAATCCCGCTGTGACCCGCCCGAGGTAGTTCCATATGCTGACCAGCGACACGAACGTAGTGATAGTTTTCGCCGGATATCCCAACGCCCGCCCGATCTGCCCCAGGTTGTCGATGGCGGTCAGCGTCCCGCCCACGCCGAACGTGATTGCTGTGAACAGAATGATCATGTCGATGCTGAAAAGCGCCTGGAGTATGTTGTAGTCCTCGCCTCTCTCCGGCGGCTTCAGCACGTCTTTCCACCACGGCGTCGCCTCCACCTTTTCCGGCCCAGCCTCCTCCGTGATCACTTTCACAGCCGTCGTCGAATCGCTCACTTCTTCTTCTTTCCTTCCCTTCCAATTATTGAGCTCTTCTCTGAAGACAACAGCTAGCGGGGCGAAGAGGAGGATGAGGACGACGGTGGCGAAGCCGGCGTATGCTGGCTGAGTGAAAGTGTGCCAGTTTTGGAAGATGATTGCGATCATGAGGAAACCGGCGAGGCCGAGAGATATGTAGAGGAGATGGTAGAAGACGCGGACTTCGTTCTCCGGCTTGGAATCGGCTTTCATCAAACGAACCGTAGGCAAAAACACAAGAGAGACCGCGGCGGGAAGCCAGGCGATGAGCAGGATGAGGGACTTGGAGTCGCCGGCGTAGAAAGCGCGATAGAGCTGGGTCATGATGGCGCCGCTGAGGCCGGTGAAGCCCTTGAGGAGGCCGATGACAATTCCCCTGCTCTGGGGGAAGTTCTTGACGCAGGTGACGAGGGCGCCGGTGTTGGAGAAGGTCTGCGAGTTGGCGCCGACGCAGATGTAGAGGCAGATCTGCCAGACGGGGGGAGGGGAGATGCGGTGGGTGGCGGCGAGCCAGATCATGAAGTAGCCGGAGAAGTTCATGGTCATGCCGATGGCGAGGACGACCCAGGGAGGGGTGAACTCGTTGATGATGCCGGACATGACGCCGATGTTGCCGCCGAGGTCCTTGAAGAAGCTGATGAGGTTGAGGGTGGTCTGGTCGTAGCCGAGGGAGGTTTTGAGGTCGTTGGAGTAGGCGCCGAAGATGTAGGTGGCGCCGGACATTGACAGGATCAGGAGGCACGCGAACACCATGAACCATCGCCCGCGGAGCATCTGCATCGCTACTGCTCCGCCGCCCTCCGCCATTTTGATTTTGGTTGGTTTGTTCTTGGTAGGGGATAAGAATGTTGTTTGGACTTGGGAGTGTTGAATATTCGATTATGAATTTGTGGATAGCTACTTATACTGCTCTCTAAGCTAAATCATTTTCTTTTTATTACTCCTACCTTCTTTCTTGGAGTAGCTAGTGTTTGATTGCTATTGGTGTGGATGGAAGCAAAGATTGACTAGTAGATCTCGCCTTTGCAAATTACTGTTTTAGGCTTTTAGCCATTTGTGTATTTATCTTTTATAAGAAAAACTATTTTTGATAATTAATACTATCGGATCTCCATGTCTCAATAACTATTAATACTATCCGATTACATGCCTCAATAACTATTTTTAACAATTAATACTATCCGATTCTATGTCTCAATAACTATTTTTAATAATTAATACTATCCGATTTCCATGGCTCAATGTCGATGTCATATTTTTCTTTATAATTTATCTCATATAAAATGTCATCTTTATATGAAAAAAGTTTTCCCTATTAATGTATAAAAATATAATATTTTTTCTTTCTTCATTTATAAAATAATACTCCCTCCGTCCACGAAAATTTATCCCAATTTTCCATTTCCATCCGTCCCCCAAAATTTGTCCCATTTCACTTTTATAATTTTTGGTAGTGGATCTCATATTCCACTAACTCATTCCTACTCACATTTTATTATAAAACTAATATATAAAAGTAGGACCCACAATCCACTAACTTTTTCAACTCACTTTCCATTACATTTTTTAAAACCCGTGCCCGGTCAAACCGGGACGAATTTTCGTGGACGGAGGGAGTATCTCCTAAAATTTTGTGTAGTCGCTCGAGTGTAACATCTACCTCGGAACAAATAGAGTAAATTATAAATTACTAAATAGTCTTGTAAGTGTATGTACATCTACTTTCTTATTTTTGCATTGTTGAAAAACTTATTTTCATCGGTTTAATTGTTATATTAATGTGATTATTCTTGAGTTATGTTGTTTGAATTGTATATTCTCAGCTAATTAATTGTTGCTATTTTGGAATTTGATGTTTTTGATGAGTTGTGTAGAGAAAAACATGTAAAAAATGACAAAATTGCGGATTTGGAGCCAAGCAAGACACTCATCCAGACAAGGCATAGGTACTCAAGCGACGCCCGGACGGGTGACAAAAGAACATCATGGAGTGTCCAGAGAGTTTCACTCGTTCGAGTCTCTGGTGACCACATGGTCACCCGGACATATCAATTTCACAAGGAGTAAAGAGTCCAGGGGCATCCACCTGTCCAGGTCATACTATGGTCAACTGACCACCTAGACGGGTATCAGAAACGTACTGTGAGGAGTCTAGAGATATATACTCGGTCGGGTACCCTTTTACCAACAAAGCCACCCAGAGGGGTTCGACGCAAAGATCCATTTTGTAATGCCAAAATACAATTTTTGAAGAGCAAAATAAAGTTAAAAAAATGCCTAGGTCAGAATATTCAGTCACCAGCCGCCTCCTACACTTCCACATACCCCCAAGAACACCTTTTGAGAAAGAATTGAAGATTGGAGACTCCAAAGTGGAAGATTGAAGTTTCCACTCCATAGATTCATTCTACAGGAGTATCTAGTTTGATTTTACTTATGTATTTGATGGAATCCTTTGTTTAAAACTTGGTTTTCGTTAAGAACATGAGTAGCTAAACTCTTTTTGTAGAATTCTTGGCGATGATGATGCACTAATTTCATAGTTTTTGTCCAATTGATTTTGTTCTTACTTGCACTTGTAGTTGTTTGATTTTTTTTTTTTTTTTTGTCACATTCCTTTCATATTCTTGAACATCACCGCTTGAATGTGTGTGATTAATTAGATTAATTGGGAGATGAAATAGTTAATCTTGAATGAAGAGTAAATCACACATTAATTCAATAGGGTGATGTCTTTGATCTTTTTATGCTTTTGGAAGTTAGGGGTTGAGGGTTAGAATGAAACTTCAATCCTAGCACCTAATCTACAGATTTCTCACCTCGGGGATGGATTTAATCTATAATTGTGATCAACTCAATAACTTTAGAGACACTTAAAGGTACTTAAGACAAATAGATTGGATATAAGAGCTAATAATTGTGCATCGGATCCTTGAGTTCTAAAATTTCTCCATATTATCTCCTTCCTTCTTGTTTATTTGTTCTTATTTGTTTATTTACTTTTTATATGCTTGAAGTAGTTGTTACGAACAAAACAAATCTTTTTTTTATGTCTAGATAGTAGTCAACATTGGTTCGTGGTACGTAAGTTGATATAAAATTTTCTCTGTGGGATACGATACTCTTGCTTGCTAATTCTAGCAGGTACACTTGTGAGTACTACTTGTGTTAAAATAAGTTGAGTCAATTGTTTATATGCTTCGTATTGCATAAACTAGTATCTCACCCGTGTGACACACGACAAATAGTATTTCTTTCCAAAATTTATACTCACTGATTCTCTTTATTCCATCTAAGGGTGTGTTCACTTTAGAAGAATTCTAATTTTAACATCTTCAAGAATTGAGGGAGAATTAGGCACATATATAATTCTAGGCCCCATTATTCAGTGTACAAGAATTGATTTCAAATATGGCCCAAATAGTAACCCCAAATGTTGACTTTGACCTAATCGAATTAAGGATTGACAAATTTTAACCCCCCCCCCCCAACGAGTGAGAGAGAAGGTAATGAGGTGGGAAGATGGGGCAAATCTGTAAAATCAAGTCTAATTCTTGGTGGAGAGCCCAATGCACAAACAAATCTTATCTATTATCCAAAACTTCAATTCTTTTCCATTTAGTGTGAACAGGGTTGGCCTCTCATTAATTGGCAGGCTTCAAGGAATTAATTAGTGGAAGGTGAACAACCATAATTGGCATAATTGGGCCAAGAATTTCCTAAGCCCTAAGTTGAGTCATACTTATTCTTTTTTGGGTGTCTCAATTAAGTTGAGTCATTATATTTTTGGCAGTAAAAAAAAAATTTAATCATTCTTACTTTATTCATTCTCTTATTTTAATAATCCCTCTGTCCGCGAATAGAAGTCTCGTTTTTCCATTTTAGTCCGTCTGCGAATAGGAGTCCCGGTTCACTTTTACCATAAATGGTAATAGGGTTTCATATTCCACTAACTCATTTCACTCACATTTCATTTAAAACTTATATATACAAGTGAGACTTATATTCCACTAATTTTTTTCCACCCACTTTTCTTAACATTTTTTAAAACTCGTGCCGCCAAGAAATGAGACTCCTTATGGAGGATGGAGGGAGTATGTCTTTATCTCTCCTATTGTATTTTATCGTCATTTAACTTATTTAACATAGTTTCTTAATTTATGTCTCCAAAAAAAATTCATCAACTTAGTTGGGACGAAGGGATTATCAAATTATTATGCACCAAAAATAAAAATTAAAAAAAAATTATTAAAATTAACTCATAAATAGTTATTAAAATATTTTGGATGTCTGATAAAAAACTACAAACACATATAACCAAGAACATATATTGTTCAATAGTGACTCTAGAAATTGTTGGGATTGGCGCAACGGAAATTGCAAATTAAATAAATCCACAAAAGAATCTATTTAGGAGATTATGTGGATCGATTCAATTTCATGCTTAAACATGTAGAAACATATTATTGTGCAATTAATCACATAATTTAAAATTAAATTATGATGTATACTTACAATTTTGATTCTCCAAATAATCGAAGTGGCTTTCTACTTCTCCACGTGTAGATCTTCAAGCTTGATTGTGATTGCAAGACCAATGATCTTCTAACCTAAGACTCAACTCTATAGATCTAAATTCCTTGTGGGAGGAATCTCTTAGAAATTATAAGGATCTTAAAGGAGAAGACAAGAAAAATCAATTGCACAGAAAGTGGAATTTTCGAGTTCCCTATGAGAAAGAGGGGGCCGAAAATTCTAGTGTGTAGACTAGGATTTCACTTCTTGTAAATGGTGTATTTGTCTCCTCTCCCTTCATCCTTATTTATAGAGTTTATAATGGGTTAGGTGTCACGACCCAATTTTGCTAAGTATAAGTAAGCTCATTGGGTTATGACTTGGGATGGAATAGAAGGACAATATTTGGATAAAAAGGATTCTCACAAACAATACTCACTTAATCAACGCTCGATTATGCAAAATTGAGTTAAGGTTCTTACAACACGACATAGCACACATCAGAGTTTCTTTAGAAATAGGGATCTCAATTTATGGAATAAAACAGCGGAAGCGACTGGAACGCGGTTACATGTATGAAGACATAATCCTCCGAGAGTAGTACACACTAGTAGGGTAGATTTCTTTATTCGGCACACAGTAGTAGGATAAGATACTTGATACAACACATATTAGTAGGATAAGATAGTTGATTCAGCACACTCCACTCCATCATAGTTCAACCTGCACATTTAGAAATACATGTAGGGCTGAGTACAGGGGTACTCAATGCACACGTTGCCGAAATCTACAATATATATAAAAACAAATATTGCCAAGCCATCATACAAATAATACTCGAGGTTTTTTTTTTTTCTGAAAAAGACCCAAGCTTACTAAATTCTTTTACTTTAAAAAGTTGACTGATCAGTCTTAGTTCCTTCTGTAATCCGCCATATCTGAACTTTCCTTCTTGTGCCGGAAAAGTGGCCACTTTCCACGAGCACAGGACCGGCCAAACCTCTCGATGACACACGGTCCACATGTACACTAGTCCGAGTAGGGACTCTCCCCTTGCTGGAACCCGAATTCGATTTCTTACTTTACTTGGCATAGCACATTCAGTATAACCAAACAGATAGGCATCATACATAAAACAAAACATTTAAGGCATGACAACATTATTTTCATAATTAATCGTCATAAAACAATACTTTATATTTTATCCATTGTAGGATAGGAAAGTGCACCTCGTACGCTTCTTACTCCGTATGACAATATTAACTCACTTGGAGTTAAATTCCTTGCGATAGACCTTGTCCAATAAAAGATGGAGTAATAAACTATTTAGCTTCAAGGAAATAACAATAGCGGATGATATGCTCTTAAGATATGTATCCTCTTTTCCTTCTCACTTTCATAAACTCATTTACTTTAATTAAATTCAAAGATTTAATTATTGGTATTAATTAATCGAGAGATTAATTAATTTAATACATTTGATGATTTACTTGAGAAAAAAAAACATACAAACTCACTTACTTAAATTAATTCAAGAGAATTTATTCTCAAGCAATTAATTTAATCATAATTAATAAATTCCAAATAAGAACTAATTAAATTTAGTCCTAACACTCTAAAAATTCAACTCATTAAGTACTTAGAAATGTTACCCATAAAGTTATGGCCCGGACCAATTTGATATTTGAAAGGCAAAGTCAAAGGAGCAAATCATTAGTTCAAGTACATACTAAGTTAAACTAGGCTCCATATACGTGACTTCTTTCTATTATCATTTCTCTCTATTATCTTTTTCTAACTCTCTCTCTCTCTCTTCATGATCGGGAGTCCAAACAATATCCGATCGTCCCGAATTTAACCAAAGTTAGAAGCCTCATAAAGCATCATTCTAACCGAAGGAGATCAAATTTTAACGGTTAGATTTTCTAGAAATAATTTCGGAAGTGGCTGTCGGTTTCTACATTACCAGCGTTGGTTTTGTTACGATCGGAGGTTCAAACATTGTACGATCGTTCTAAAATTTTAAAGGAAGGTAAACAACTCTCCTAACTTCACTTTGACCGAAGGGAATTTCATTTGAACAGCTAGATTTTTCGTTATAAATTTCCGAAGGTGCTGGTCTTTCAAAGAGAAAATATTTAGGAGTTTTTCCTACTTTTTATATGATTCCAAGACTTTACACAAGTAGTACGTAACTTAGGCTCAGCATAAAAATAAATGAATTTGCACATGAATTTGAAGATTGATTATCTAGGAGCATGCTTGGTTGTGATTATATGTTCTATATGAATTCAAGTTAACATGACATGCTTATAACAACTTGAAAAGATTTAACTCGTGGTTTGATAATCATCACCTCGAAAAGATGATAAGAGATTTTTATGATGAGACTTGAAACTCTCCTCCTTAAAGAAAGCTTGAAAACTTGGTGTTGGAAGGTTGGAAAGTTTTCCGTCTACTTGCTCGAAAATAAAAGTTTGGAGGTGAAAGAAAATTTTTGGGTAGGCGTTGGTAATCAGGGACGAATGTACATGTATTGGAAGAGGGGCAATTGCCCCACCTCATGTTTTCCATCCCATGTATTTATATACCTATTTTAAGTTAATTTCTTTTAATCTTCTACTAAATGCCCCTCCTAAAAAGTGTAAAATTCCTTCATATGTAAATTTTCCCCCTATCCTACAAATTCCTGGCTCCGCCCCTGTTGGTAATGGAAGCTGATACCTTCCTTTATACTCTAACTCTCTACACAAGTTATGACTACACATTTTTCTCGGTTAATTATCCCAACATCATCATTGTTTTCTTTAATTTCATCACGTTTGCAGAAGTAGAATTAAGGGGAGTGTTTGATGGCGAAGCTCCCGGGATGGTGCAGGAGGTAAAGAAAGTCAAGTCTAAGTACTATTCCTCTCTTCCTCACTTCCTATTCTTTTGCCCATAGGTAGATATATATATTTTACTCCCTCCGTTCCATAGTAACAGAGGCGTTTCGTTTTAAGCACTCATTTTGAAAAAATAATAATAAATAGTTAAAGTGGTGAAAAAGTAAAGTAAGAGAGAGAATATTGTAGATAAGACTCTTCACTACATTATTCTCTCTCTTACTTTACTCTCTCTCCACTTTAACTATTTATTATCATTTTTTTAAAACAAGAGCTCAAAACGAAACGCCTCTATTACTGTGAAACAGAGGGAGTACTAATTACCTTGGTCATTTTCTCGTGTAGGAGGTTTTTTTTTTTTTTTTTTTTTCTGAAATGGAAGCGGGATTTACTAATCGCTTGCGATGTCGGACTTTCTTTTATTGTTGTAAACATTCAAATACTACTTGTTATTTTACGCATCTAGATTAGTGCATCAATTATGTGATTAGAACGGGGTATCACATTAGGTTAGGGATCTATAGGGTTTGGATTGAGCCTCCCCAATTGGACCTTCTTTACTAATTAAATTGTAACCCATAATTTAATATAAGGCCAATGAAATATTTCTTGTGTCATTATCGAAGAAATACTGGCCGCCCATCCAATCCCTGATTACAAGCAATCCGGGTTAACCTCTTTAATATATTATTTCCTGTGTCTAAGACTTTCTATATCCATTAATTAATTTGTAGTCTGCTATGTACTTTAAATTAATTAATATCTTTTTATTTCCAAGAGTTTATCTAGTACGAGATGTATATTAAAATAATATACTTCACTTTTCTAATTATTCTTGTATGAAATCCAAACCGACCGGGTTTCCGAATAATAGAACTTCTCTTGAACACCTCTTGGGGATATAGTCAAACCACGCAGGCACACGATTCAATGTGACAATAGAACACACCATACTAGTTATTAATTACTACTACCTAAGATATCAGGAATATTGAGTTGCGAAAAACCCGCACCTACTGATAAGTCAAAGCAGCGCATGATTAAATAACGTGTGTCCTATATTATCACAAGGATTAAGAAATATTAAATCTCCAAGGCATCGTCTTTCAGTAGATAGCAAATAAAGACGATGTTTAAACTTTAGATCCATTCAATGATATACCACACCAGTGTCACTAGTCATTCTCAAGGTAAAGACGACTTTCAGATGGACACTGCAACCTTTCGCGATAGGTAGCCAAAGCCTATCTAGGTTGTGAAAAAGTTTTACTTCTACAAGGTTCCGACAGGGCCACCTACTGTGATGACCTGTTCCACAACCCAGCCTTCAATGTAGAAGACTTAGACTGATTTTACTTTCCGGCGTTTTAATTATATAATTATAATTAAAGATGGTCAATACCCATTAAAGTAAAATACACAGCATGAAGAAAATATTTATTTTTCTCATTAAATAAGGAGAGTCCAGTATACAAGCCATTTATCAAATTGATAATAAACTCGAAAAATGTTTTTTAGTATATATGTTCCAATAGAAATAGCATTATACTCCATCCGTTCCTGAAAAGTATGACCATTTGGTTCAGTGCAAATTTTAATGCATATTTGGTAAAGTAAGAGAGAGATAGAAAGAAATAGTAAATAAAGTATTGTTAGTAGATAATGGTCCTACCTCATTAAAGAGAAAAAAAGTTTCCAAAATTAGAAAGTTCATACTTTCCAGAAACGGATTAAAAAGAAAATGGTTCATACTTTTCAGGAATAGAGAAAGTATAAGTGCCCACAGCGAAAGATGGAGTATCTTTAAAAAAAATAATCTAACATGAGCAAGAGATTAACCTTAACTTTTGTTAATTTTCATGGCATACAACACAACCAAAAAACATGTCGACAATGAAATTTGAATGACAACATTGGATCATAATTTATTAATGAGGAATCAACATTTTATGATCTTGATTATCACATCTCAAGACTTTGTCTTATACAACATGATCACCTAAATTTATAATGACCAATCGTGTGCCACTACACAATTCATTAGCATGCCAAGTTCATAAACAAAAGCACAACGAACTTTAACTACTAAAGAAGTTATAAAAGGATGCAGATCATTGATCACTTTCACCTCCATCGTAGAATCGCTCACTGCTTAGGGTGTGAACGGATGCAAAGATTGACTAGTAGATTTCGCCAGCAGTTGCAATTTGCAATTTGCCGACTAGTAGAAACTGGGCAGCAATTTGCAATTTTCAAAGGTGGAAGGACAAGACCGTGGTTTATCAATAAATGAGGGCTTTGTTGACAGTTTCTAGTATTCCAGAGACTGAACCTGAATTTACTAGAAATTGGTTAACTTGAATAAGATTCAGTAGATGTTGGGGTCTATTTTTGCAATGAAATAGTAATTCAGGGATGAAAGAGCAAAAACCTCAAACTAGTTATTTTTTTATTTTTTTTTGATATTATTTTATTAAATTAAAAAACAATGATAAAGCAGATTTTTAATCCCAAACTATAAATAAGTTTATTCTGTTTTTCAATTTTTCCACATTCTGAAATAGGAGAAAAGTTTCCCGCTTTATTGTTCCCTTCTATCGGTTTCATTTCAATGAGGACGCCACAATTCTCAAACCCTAACTCCATTACTCCAACTCCCCTTAGCTATAGCTCAGCCTAAATTGTTCGAAGATTATTAGTATTGATCCTGACTACATACATTACATGGAGGCAATGGCAGGCCACGCAATTGAAATGCTAACAACATCCGATCGCGATGACGAGGAGCGGGATGGAGATGACGTGGCCGGAATTACCATTACGACGCCGGCTCACTTGATCAACGACAATCATGGGAACGAAGTTGTGATTGTTGACGATACGCCCTCTGAGGATGGCGGTGATGATGCTGCCGAGCCTGAACGTGAATGCAGCAGTCCGGAGAAGGGCGTCAGTTGCAATAAAGGGGTTTCGACGGCGTTGGTAAAGGGTGATGGTGATGGTGATGATGATGGATTGTTGGGAGAGTTCAATAGGGGCGAAATTGATGGCCTCTTTTGCCCCATTTGCCTTGAGGCTTGGACCTCTGGTGGAGACCACCATGCCTGGTAATTACTAGTTGTTATTGTTGATCTCATCTTTAATTGTAAAAAGCGAATTTTCTTGTTCACCTTTATGTTCATCTTGCTGAGTATGTAGTTGTTTGCCATGTGGGCACATATATGGGTTATCGTGCATCAAGAAATGGTTGTGTCGTCAAGGCTCGCACAAGGTGCTTTCAGTTTCGTTTGCATACATCAACATATTCATACTCTAAATTCTTTGCTGATTGTGTATTTCTGTGTTGTAGTGTCCGCATTGTAAAAAGAAATGCAGGATAAAGGACATTAGGCTTCTTTATGCAACTCGGCTTGTTGCTATTGATGGACATCTTCAAAAGGTGCAATTTACAGAAAAAAAATTTATTGTTATATTTGGGGTTGGTTGATTTTGGTTGTGACTTGTCTTTTATTCAATCTCCGCAGAGAGCACAATCATTTGAAGCTAAATGTTCGTCCCTTGAGAAAAAGGTGAGAAAGGAAATTGAAGAAACAGTCTTCATAAACCACTTCACACTCTACTTGAAATTTTACTTTTATAACAAAATGCTCTTCAAAACCAGCAATCTTGGATTCCTGCTTATTTTTTGCTGCTACTAGTACCTTAATATACTGCTAAATTAATTTATGTTGAAGAGTATTCTTCACTAATGCTTGCGGACCAGTTAAAGAAAAATTCTGTTTTTGTGACATTGGGGCAATATTTTGTTTAGTTCATTGTTTGTGTTAGACTCATTTAATGTTGTCGTTAGATGTATTAATTATGTATATGGTGGTTATTGAACAGAAAATCCAACTGTAAATCAACTTTGAGCCATGGCTTTTAGACTTTGAGTATTTGTTGTCACTGATGCATTAGCCTAACTGATGTCACCCTTGTAAAACTCAGCATTAATACACATCTATGTTCCATATTGTGCAGACTCATGGTTATCTAAGAGGAGTTCAACTATATGGAATTTATTTGTTTGGAAAATTGGCAGTTTGTCCTAATACTAATTATATAATGCTCCTTACCTGTCCTCAAAACTTTGTAGAGTGCTGACTGGGGCAAAAAGGAAATAGAATGGAAGAAGAGAGAAGCTGATCTGCGCAAGGAAGTGCAATATCTCAAAGAGGTGTGTACATGCATATGTTATTAGCACTATTTTGTTGTATTCACACCAGGTTCGGTTATAGGATGCTGAAACAAACATTTACACGGAATGCTTGTTATGGGACCTTTTACTACATTAGCTTTTGTTATCACTTTGCTTCTGTCCAAGCATTAGTAGCATTACTGACGTTTTGTACTTGTGAAATTATGGTCTTCTAGAGGACTTCTGACTTAGAGGATCTTTTGGAAGATATGGAACGCAGGGCATCTGGGTCATCTGCATCAAATTCGAATTATCCAAGAGGTTTGATTGGTTGTAGCTTTACATCATATAGTTTGGTTGTTAGATAATTAATCTATCTGTTTTAGGTTCCTATTCCTGTATCAATCATCTTTCTGTTTTTTACCTGCAGGAGTTGATTCCATCCCTAGTTTCCACAGTGGAGGATCTCATAAATTTGAAATGCAGGTTTAATTCTTGATTGAATGATATGGTTTTGCAATTTAGTCTAAATTTGATGGGGGAGAACATGTCTAACTTATGCTCTAAAATGCGATGAACTTCAGTGTCTTTTACGTTTCAACTTATTGGTTTCACATCGATGTGCATTGAAGACATTTATATGTTATGAGAGAAGTATCAAATTGTAATGCTTGATGTATATGACCTGAAGACAAATCACTGTAATATCAAAGTCCAATGCAGAAGCTAATTGGGGACAAATATTTGATTATATTTTCTAATGTCAACAAATAGAAAAATGATTGGAGACAAATCACTGTAATATCTTTATGTTCTTTATTATTACCTCCTCTATGGTTTTTGTAAAGATTTAACTTTACCACTCAGCCTAGCAACACTAAATGCATTTATTAATTTTGGAATAATTGTCTGTTGATACTTTCAGATGGACATTCAGATACAAGGTGCCCGCCTCTTTGGTGTAGATTCTTCCAATAAAATTTTAGTATTTGCTCGAAGGCTTTCAGGAATGGGGGGAGGCAATGTGCTGACCAAAGTAAAGTTGCTTTCATGGTCTTCTGGATAATGAATATGTACTCTTAAATGTTTTGTCTACCGATTATGATGCTTTCCTATGTGAACATACTACACTATAGGTAGTTTGTGATGCTTTTCAGTTTTCACATTAACTGGATGTATCAGTATCTTATGCTCGGTTAGTATATCTGTGTAACTCAGTTTTGGGTTTTAATAGGTGAGCTTGATTTTTGACCACGAAAGGGAGGACATTCATCTTGCTGAGAACACCAAAGCTGTTAAGGATCTAAAGGTTTCCCCTCATGGTGGACTTGTGCTGTTAGCATCCCTAGGAAAGAAACTATCAGTTCTTAGGTATATTCATATTCCTCTCTGAGATCATATTTAGTGATTCTTAGAAGTGGTCATCACTGATTATGTTTCTTTTTGTATTGATGTTTCAGCACACAAAGCAACAACACTGTTATTACGTATGATCTACCGGTAACTCACTTTTCCTATGAGTCAGATTTAAGTCCTGATGCTTCTTGGATGTCTGATATCCGTGTAGCATGTTTTCATTTATTTATTTCTTGTGGTAAATATAGCTTTGATGATCAAGTAAGACAATAATATCAAATTAGTATTAGGCCAGGATGAAATGAGTAAAAATTTTAAATCATCTAAAGTATCCTTTCTGCGGAAGCCTGCTATTGGGTGCACTATTTTTATTGAAGCCTCAAAGCCTCAGATATGATAAAATTATTTTTATTATTTGCTTACTTTGTCTAAAGATTATATAATAGGAGTATTCTTTATGTATTTGTTAAGTTTGTGGATTTAAATTTGATGTGTTTATATCTTCAGGCTTCTGCCTGGTCATGCTCTTGGGATATTTGCAACTCACATTATTTTTACGCAGGCTTGCAGGTACTGCTACATCTGTCTTGATTACTTTATAACATTAGTTTGTGGTCTAATATGTAACTATAAAATTGCTGCAGAATGGCACAGTTTTACAGTTTGACATGCGTCAGACTGCGAAACATGTGGGATCCTTAACTGGATTGTCAGACAAGTTAGTTCATACAATACATTCTCTTCAGTCCGATTCATCTTGCGGTTCTGGTGGCAGAAGTATCCTAACTGCATCCGCACTTGGCTTATGCCAATTGAACTTTGGTGGGAGTGAAGAAGGGTATGCTTTCTGAGCTTTTGTCTTTATTAGTGATTATGACATAACAATATGCAGTTTGGGAGAAAAAAGAGTTTGTTATGAAGATTAACAAGGTGTAATATACTTTATCAGCTTAACTGTACAATGTGGATACATATTTGCTCGGTTTTACTCTTCCTTGGCAGCCAAAAAACCTTTATCTGAAAATGAATAAATTTTGCTTGTATGGATCCACTAACCCCTTATCTTGGTTCCAGATCTTATCTGATTCCTGAATCAGATAAGCAAGGAGTTTGTGTATCTCTTGCTGGTTCCAACTACAGTGATTATATCACGGCCTCATTTCGTCCAAAAATCGAGGTACCTTGGGAGATGGGAGTTTCTCAACCGGTGCTTAATGCAGCGGGGCAAGCAACAATGGGAAATCATATCGTGTACACAAAAATGGGTGCAGCATACCAAAAGGTGGGAGCAAGCTATGGCAATGTGAGTGATATCAGAATGCCGATTAGATGTGCAATTGTGGACAGGGTTTACCAGAATCCTGTTTTTGCTTGTGTGGATGAACTGAGGTCTGAAGTTGTAATTCAAGAGTTACCATCTCTAATGGTTTTGGAGCGTCTTAAACCACAAGATACCCCTATTTATGATGTCAAGTATAGCAGCATATCAAGTTCCGGACTAATTGGCTGCTTGAGTGACAACTCCTTTCGCCTATATTCTGCCCGCCTCCTCATCAACCCTTAGATTTTTTGTGATCTTATTTTTATTTTAAATACTAAGGTTCTGTAAATGTATGAGGATTTATGATGTTAGCCTTATTACTCAAGTATTCAGTCACTTAGGAAAGTTGACAAACTGAACCAATGTTAAAGATTTTACTATGATTTATGATAACACTACTCAATGATTTCAAATAAAATTTTAGTAGTCCGGACATGTTGATAGGTTGTGTATGTGTATCTAGTTACAAATATTACAAAACTCGCTCTCCCAAAGTTCATAGCAATTTCATATAACTATCGCTCTCTACTTCCAATATTTGCACTCCCAAAGTTCTTGCTAGCTCTAATCCATGAAAAATGCACCAAACCTCAGCAAGCAAAATAGAATAAATCTTGATAATGGCCACAAATTTGTCTCCAATTACTTGCATCATTTGTAATCAGTCCTCCGCCATAGGCACGGTCAGATGTCTACTCTGGGGAAGCATCCATATACAACTTTAGAATCCTAGTAAAGGTGGCCTCCAACCGACTAAAATTGCACTTCGTGATCACCCCTTCACTACCAGGAGCCGCCAACCTAACATCATGAATATTCCTAGCCGTGATAATGGTTGGTCCTCCCTCTCTCTCTCTCTCTGAGTTATGGTTGGTCCTGAAATAGACTTCCAGTTTTAGCAATATTGGTTGGTCCTGAAAAACACCAATCTTAGCAAATAATTTTGCTGTCACAAAGAGTGGTATCAATTCCGCAACAAAAACTAGTTAACTTTTTATCAATTTTCCTTTTGGCACCTAATTTAATAATTAAATATCATGGAGCGTCATATGGAGTACTTTTTTCAGACAATAATTATTGAAAAGTTTATTTGCATTATTGGATCAGCAAAGACATGAATAGTTACTCGTCCAAAAGTATGATGGGCTGCTAGAATGATTTCTTCTTGTCAGTTTTTGAGCATGAGAAACTGCATGCTCTAGGCTCCGCAAGGGGCGAGGCCTAAGTTTTACATAAATAATTACCTTCAAGTCTAAAGAAAAAAAAAAAAAAATTTCAGCGGCAAACTACAAGTTATAAGCAAAGGTATCAGTACCAAGTTGATTACCCACAAGCAAAAAAACAAACAAAAAAACAACTCACAACAATGTGAGGGATAATACATCAATGGAAATCAACACCAAAGACTAGTCAAACACAACATTAGAAGGCACCTGTAAAAATAATAATCCACCCACGTTGCGAGCTGGATCATCACATTTGTAGAAGCATTGAGCTGGCTGGAACCTGATGTCGTAAAAATTTTAATCATATGCCCTGACGAGAAAGGAAATTCCAACCAACAACCTCTCATCAGAATTCCGAAACACCTGCAGAATAGTCATTTCTTCTCAAACTCCCAATTGAAATGAAGTTATGGAATGCAACCACATTGTGGATGTCTGGTACATGATCATATGAGAGTCATATGACAATAATATAATTATATTAGGGAATTGGGTCATTTTTCATTTTTTGTTAGTAGTACTAGTATAATATTATATCATCAATTTTAGTCGTCAAAATATTTTCCATTACATTGTCAATTTTAATGATTACGACGAAGCGACATACAACAAATTAATTTATAGTACAATATTGAACAAACATAAATTTTACTATAGTTTTGAATAAAATTATATATATATATATTTTTTTTATCTCAGAAAAGAAGTACTATTCTAAATTTATAAATCATCCACAAAATGTAATCAGATTATTATAACTATATTATATTAATATATATACTACGTACTTCCCCCGTCCGACAAGAATATGCACTTTTGGTTTGACACGAGTTTTAATGCACGATTGATAAAGTAAGAGAGAAGTAGAATGAAAAAGTAATTAAAGTATTATGAGTGGAAAATGAGTCTCACCTTATTAGAAATAAAGAAGTTTTCAAATTTAGAAAGTGCATATTCTTGGAAGACGACTAAAAATGAAAGAATGCATATTCTTGTGGGACAGAGTGAATCATATTAGTGGTTTAGATCCAACTCCACACATTATTAATATTTTCAAATTATAATATCCTTATTAAAATACAATCAAATTGGGATCTGTGGCTCAGACGAAAAGTGAGGGAATGAATAGATTCGTCACTACCTATCTGAAAATAGGAAAAAAAAAAAAAAAGAAAAAAAGAAGAAAACAAGATGCAGAAAAAACTAAATAAAGTGACTATAATTGGAAGAAGACGAAGAAGAATGTAGAAAATAAATAAAGTGACAATAATTGGCGATAATGGGATTCCCTAATTATATACTATGTCTGTCTCGTGAAGGCGAAGGCTTACCGATTTATGTTTGATTAACAATTGTCATTCAATTCTCTAAATGAATTGTCATTTGATAATTAATTTTCAACTAACTAATTATGATACAAAGACAAATAAAACCCAACGATTAGATGCCTCACAAGTCTAAAACAGTACATAGGCCAAACTGAAAATAGTTAAAATTAAATATACTAACGTGTACGTTTTTCCTTTTTATTTCAATTATTGAGTAAATTTAAATGGCCGATTGCATACAATTTATATTTATGCTACTCCAATTTCAAATTGTAATTAGTAAGAAACATTATCCAGCATAGATTTGTAAATTTAAGAAGAAATGACACTAATAATACTACTATATATACCACGTAAACTATAAAAAAATGCAACAAATTTGAAAATCAATTCATCAGTTGGAAATGGCACCCTAATTACACGAGCGGAGTGAAGAATACCAAATTATGTATACATGCATGGATTTATTTGGCATTCAACCCATAATTTTATTAAATCACGTATTTGATATTTAGAGATGGTGATGGTTGTTGTGGCAGCACCACCACCACCCCTACATATATCATATATGTGTCTATCAAATTGGCATTGATCACTTCCCTTCCACATCATGACATCAATGAGTATGTTTTTAAAATACTCTATATGTTAGTATATATATGCGGTTTATTGAATAATTATTTGGGAGTAGTATATGCATATACAGAAAATATGAAAAATAACGTTGATTTTAACTTTCCCCAGCAAGAAATATATATACAAACAAAAATTTGACATATAAGGAAGACAAACACTGAAAAAAAGATCTTGCTTTATTTGAGAATTGACAATTGAATATACTCAACTCGATGCGAAAATAGCGTATTATATAGTACCACTTGCCTCACTCATTTTCTTGTTATCGCATCTCACCTACTCTCGTATTGAATTTCAATGTTTTATCAAAATTAAATACATCAACAGGAACCCACAAGAAAATAATTACACAAAATATATAACCTCCTTCCACTACCAAATTTTCCCATGACGAAAAATTCTTACATGCTACGTATCTGCATTTATTGACGTTGTGGATACATGTGCAATTATTAAAGGCGTGGCTAACCAGTTTGATTAGACGATGTCGTTTAATTAATTAGTCGGAAGGTTTTGTTCACAAAGTATTTTTCGTCTGTCACATCATGTACATAATTTTCAAAATTCGAGATTATTATACAATAAAATTATAATATAATCAGCAAATTTTTCCTACTCTTGCAGTCTTTTTAGTTGCAAGAGGGGAGCTAGGAACACATCTCAAGAAATTCAAGAAAATCGAAATCAAGATAGATATCACAAGATCTGGTGTGCTTTAATAATAACAATTCAAATAAATTAACGGAAGCATTCTGGTGTGTGGGAATGGTCCCTTTTATAGTCCTTGCAATAGTCATATACCAAATAGTGACTTCGCACCCATTGCATAGCCCTGCCCTGTTGCCCCGTCAGACGGCCCGACCGGTACGGGGAGCCCGAGACAGGGCGACAACGGGGCGGGGAGTAGGCGGAGCAGCCGCTGGCCTTGAAATTTGTGAATTTTCCAACAAAAGGTTGGTAATGGTAATCGGCCTTATATTTTCCATCTTCTGTAGCCCATGATGATGCATCCCAAATCGACCCATAAACCCACATTGGCCTTAGTGGAAATGTTGCATCACTCTTTCTTGGATACCTCCTTATCGGCACATCATCCACAAAGAATCTGAAATTTAATTTCAATCAAATAATTACAAAGCGCAACGTTACAAAATAGATCACATCATATATCATTATGATATTGTCAATGTCCAAATGGACCTTAGGTATGTATATCTATCCTTGCAATTATTTGATTTAATAGTATTGAAGAATGTCGCATGGATCTTGTTATAGTAGTACTACTTTTTTCGATGCCAACACCTCATATTGTTATGGGCTAGCATTTATTATTAGATGGAAGAAGGTGTTGTCAATAAAGCATATTGAATAGAAAACGAGTCTCCCAATTTCTCCTGAAGCATAATAATTGAATTAGAGTCTTACGTGATCTCCTTAGGGGTCCATAAAATGGCATAATGATGAAAATTCTGTGTGGGATCAAACCATAAATGAAATTTCATCTCCCTCCCAACAATTCTTCCATCCCCACTTCCTCTCACATAAACATTTGTTTGAAGAGTGTATGGCTTCCCGAATGTTGTCCCGAGGAACTCGATGTCCACCTCATCATGGTATCCCGGATGCGCTTCACTATTGGATAGCTGCAAAATTAACATTCAGTTGACCTGATTCAATAAGATGTGTGTGTATTGGCTCAATGGTAGTTAATTAATGTCTGAGATTAAATGTCTAAGATTCGAGTCCATCTTGACGCAATAAGAAAGAAAAAAGTAGGATTAAAAAAAAACAAAAAGCTTACATAGAAAGCTGTAATAACTCCGGCTGTATAGCCAGATTGAAGCTTAATAGAGGCTCCAAAGTAGCCGGAGCGAAATGGTTTAACCGACTTGAACCCACTTCCTAGCATCCCAAAAGCAACAAGCTAGAAATAAGTAAGTGAGTTTAGGGTTAAGTAGTATGGGAGTTGGAGACGAACCGGTAGTTTTATCGAGCCAAATAGTGACACCATTATGATCCACGGTCTGGTGAGCCGGACCCCATAGATTCTTGTAACCTTGGTAGAAGGACATGGTGCGATAACGAGAGCTAGGATAGTAGCCCGGGGAGGGAGGCCATTCACCGGCATTGGCTACACTGGAAATGAACAAGAGAAGAAGAAGAAGAAGAACAACTGCAGAAGCCATCTCTCTATACTTAGACGAGAGTGTTTAATGTGAGAGTATGGAGTGGATATAAATAATGGAAAAAGGGTGGGCCCAACCCATTTGTACGAGTAACTCAGACTATTATATAGGTCAACTTTTGTGGTGGTGAAGAATTACTCTCAAATATTTACAACAAATTCGAATTATATGAAGATGAACTGTGGTCTATTGCATGAGTATGACCCAATTATTCTAATTCCACAAAAAACTTAATCGCACAGACAAGAAATTTTGCCCATCTTCATTTTGTAAAATCATTCCCGATTTGCATATACACCAATTATATGTCTCCACAATGATAGAAAATTTCCTTTTACATGTAGCCTTTGCTGAAAGCAACATGTAGCATTGTCTCATCCTTTAAAGCTACGACTCAGATTACACACTCCACTGTCACATTTTTACCTCTCTCTCAATATTCCTACTTACTAGCCATGACCACACTCGTGGGGTCTGAAATTTTAAGGTTGAGAGATGGTAAATTGCAAAGGTGGAGACCTTCGTGTTACCTAAAACAATAAATACATAAAATTCAACTTAGAGTAAATTTTCTTTCATTTAAGTAGGGACAAGAATATCTTTATGTGATTTGATTTAAAGTACATAGAGAGGTTCAGAGCCAACGCTTTTTTTCCTCTATCATTATTCATCTAAATGTTTTCATCCAAGTATACACTTATACCATAAAAATAGTATAGTCATTTATGCACATTAATATTTCTAATACTTGAATACAAAATATCAACTACATGCGCTTGGGAATACAATTTCCAGCGAAAGAAGGTGGTATAAGAATTTTTCCTACCACAAGCTATTTCTAGATTAAAGAAAATCGGTGCAGCGTCAAGAATTGAATAGAAACAAAATTTAACTAATACTGAGAAAAAAGTAGAAATGTAGTGGCAACCATTCTATTAATTTATAACGACTTTATTTTATTCAAATTATACATTCAATGAATCTGAAATTATATATATTTTCCGAAAATTTCGGATGTATTCATATTATTTTAATAAATGCCAAAATGGGTTTGAATAAGCTATCTCTCAAAATTAATCATTTGGATCAAAATTCTTTTGAGGACCATACTAATGAAATATCGCGTACTTTTATTCGAAGCAATTTTGATTCTACGTAGAAGCTAATGTCCCCATACTATTTATACGGAAATTAAAGCAAAGTATAGTTATTTAGCTTGTTTTATGATTTATTGTTATACTCCGACTACCGTCTCCGGATTTGACATGCATCTTTTGGTGTCCCTAGATTGAACAATGATATAAACGTGCTCAATCACTCGAACGTTTCAAACGATAGAGCTCCAACCAGTGGCGGATCCAGGAATTTCGATCTGGGGGTACAATAATATTATACCGATTTGGAGCGTCAAAATCGATCTTTTATCTTCAGTTTAATATGCTAGTATTATTTTTTCAGTAAGAAGACTCACTATTCAAAATTAATGATAATAATTGGAAAATTATAAAAAATTAATAAACTAAAAAAAAATTAAATACACTTTAAAAAATTTAATGCATGACGAATACTCCTTCCGTCCGCCATTAGGAGTCTCATTCCTTGGCGGCACGAGTCTTAAGAAATGTTAAGAAAAGTGAGTGAAAAAAGTTAATGGAATATGCATCTCACTTGTATATATTAGTTTTAAATTAAATGTGAGTCGAATAAGTTAGTGGAATGTGAGGTCTTATTACCATTTATGATAAAAGTGAACCGGGACTCCTATTTGTGGAAGAACTAAAATGAAAAAATGAAACTCCTATTCGCGGACAGAGGGAGTAGACAATATAAAAAATTAAATATATCAAAAGTATTTAATTTTGTAAGAAAATAATGAAAAGATATCAAAATTTATTATATTAACCGACTATTTAAAAAATTGATATAATAAAAATTAGAGGCATCTTATATTTTAAATAAATGAATTAGTAATGGGTAAAACAATAAATTAATATCAAAAGAGAAGGAAATCAGAAAATGCTGGTATTGGGGCTCCAACCCGAGCCAAAAACTGGAAAGGCAAGGACTCTACCACTGGGCCATTGCAGCTAATTGTTTATTACTGGATTCTATATAGTATTATTTGAATATTTTGGGGGTACAGTTGTACCCCCGTGTTCTATTCTCCCTCCGCCACTGGCTCCATCGATAACATTCACGACCAACTATCGGCATTACATCATAGATTATTATCTCGCCGATGGTATCTATTTAGGATGGCAGACCTTTGTGGAGTCATTTACTTTCCCTCAAAACCAACAATATGTTTTTCTTGCATGAAAGCAAATGTCGAAAGAGCATTTGTAGTTTTACATACACGCTTCACAATAGTCAAAGGTCCAACCCCATGCCGCTACCATTACTCGAAAATACATACATCGTCAGGAGTCGTCTCACGATTCCGCCACCCACGATTCACTACAACAAGATCTAACCAAACTCATTTGGACAAAGTTTGACCACAACAACTATTGATCTTAATTATTATAGCTTTTCATAAAATATAATTTTTTAGGATTTTATAAATTTTGTTTTTTAAATTCAATTGGGACACATAAATTACAATACAAAGTATATGGAAAACGATAAAACAAGTGGGATCCATGAAATGAAAGAATGATGAATTTCTTTAATAAAGAATGAGATAAAAAGTGATATGAGTTACATATAAAGTGTAGTGAATAAATGGTTTAAGGAATAAGTTCGTCGACGACTTAGAATTGTTATATTGCATATGCATTTTAAGTCCGGTGACCATATGGAGATGTAGGAAGTTCTCAAAGAATACATTAATTATTTGTAGTTATTCTAAAAAAACATCTATAAATGAATAACTGCCCATCAATATTTGGACCCATTTAAATTGCAAATTTGCTGATCTATCTCTAGAGTGATGCTAACGCTACAAGTAAATTATGAATGAATCACATAAGCATTATTTTATAACATCGTTGAAATCAATAATTATGCAAAACTGATAAATTATCCCATTATGGGTATACATATTTTGCTCTTTCCGCTTTAGGTGAGACGTGTGCAATAAATAGAGCACCTAACTCACGACACCAAACTAATAATTGTGCACGGAACATTATACAAGTATATGAATTTGAAATCGCATCAATTCGACAGTTTTATTAATGAGGGACCTCGTTCATGCGAATTTCCCTATTCTTCACTTGTAGTTCCTATTTGTATGCGCCATTTTGCAGCCCCTTTTGCACGGAATGACTTAAAATTACTATTCATTTCATTTAAAGTGAAATATTTCTTCTTAGTATTGAATTGTACGGAGCATGAAATACTCTCTCCGTTTTCAAATAATATGCATTTTGAGTTCGACACGAGTTTTAATGTAAAATTGATAAAGTAAAAGAGAGGTAAAAAAAAAAGTAATTAAAGTATTGTTAGTGGAGAATGTCTCCCACCTCATTAGAGAGAAAAGACTTTCCAAAATTAAAAAGTGCAAATTCTTGTAGAATGAACTAAAAAAGAAAGAGTGCATATTCTTGTAGGACGGATAATGTATTATTTAGTACTACTATGATTAGTGTAGATAGAGAATGTAATAAAAAGTAAAATAAAATAAAATATAGAGCATGATGTTATTATTTTTAGAATTGTCACGTTGAATGGATGACTCAATTTATTTTTAATACAAGTATACGCGCAAGTGTACGGGACTAATGTAGCAAATAGTAAGCAAAGAGTATCGTATCCACAGAGACAATCAGTGTCAACCTAATTACCACGAACCAACCTCAACTACTATCTAGATGAATCGGAAAGTTTGGGTTTTCTAAATCTACTTAAAAGCAAGGTAAAAACAATTATAAACAACTGGAGAACTAAAAGCAAATAAGAAAATGAATGTAGATCAAGGATGAGAAGAGTAGAATCCTACGGGATCGATAACAACTATCCAATGCTCAACTAACTTCCTAACTATGCCAACAAAGGGTCTCAAGGGTTATTAAGCCTAAGGTAAAACTATATATTTTCTCAAAGCATATAATTTGTAGATTGCTATGTAGGACCGAAGTGTCCTTCATAGAACTAAGGTAACAACTCCTAAAAGCTCCTAAGATACTTAGCTTCATTCAAAGGCTCAAATCTGTCGATTATATTGGCAAAGACGTCAACTTCTCTTCTTTCAAATTAAACTACTCATCTCCCGAGTATTGTAGTAAAATCCACATGCATTTATAAGGTGATCAGTCAAATAAATGTATAAGCACAAGAGAAGTCAAAATAATCACATGAACCAAGACATAGAAAAAGGAAATAAATTAAACATAAAAATCACTGTATCTCCCCCGTAGAACTCTATGAAGGATTTAGCTACTCATGTTCAACACAAAAGTCAAAGAAATATTCAAAAACATTGTTTGAACAAGAATAAAACTAAAAGTAGAAACTCCTAGAATTGGATTGGGCGGATTGGAGGCTTCGTCTTCAATCTTGCGATGAATACTCGTCCTCTGCTCATTCTTCTCTTCTTCCTAGGTGAAAAAGTGGTATTTTTGGGGTAGGAGGCGTGTAAGTTATGTTTGGAGGTGTTTCCTAGGCATATATATACCTAGGGTTGACTTTGGGCCCGAAATAAACTGTCGGACGAAGCTGGCAGGTCGCCAGGTTGGGTGTGCGTCGAAGCTGGCGAGTCGCCAGATGCTTACGGCATTTTCCTCGTCTTTTGCTGGCGGGTCGCCAGGTTCGTTTGCATGCGAACCTGGCGGGTCGCCAGCTATGTCACTGCTCCGCGCAGTCTTGGTAAAACGATCATAACTTCTTTTACTGAACTTCGATTAAGACGTTTAAGACATCCACGCGAAGCTCTTTCGAAGACGAAGAGAATGATATGCATTATGTGCGAATCGGACTTCAAAATCTCCAGAAAAACTGTCTTGAACCAAAGCTGCTGCGCATCCACCTATTTTGTACATTTTTCTACACGTTCTTCACAAAATGGTCAAAATACCAACATAATAGAGAAGTAGCTATAACCATGTCTCAAAGTACACATTATATGATCAAAACCAAGTAAAACTACCCTCTAAAATCATGTAAAATCCAAGTGAATCAATGAAACATCTCAAAAACTTTATCACTTTTAATGGAATGGATGAAAATATTTTTATTTCATAATTTAAGTACTACTACTTTATTAAATTATGGAGTCAAGTCTAAGGACAAATAAAGTAAGTTAAATAAAAATGTTTATATAAAAAAAAGTTACTCTTTTTTTTTTGCCATTAACTGTAATAAGTTGATTCTTAAGTTTTAAAAAATGTAAAGAAAACTGAGTGAAAGTTAGTGCAATGTGAATTCTACCATTTTACATTAGTTTTATATTCCCTTCGTTCTACTCAAGATGACCACATTCTTGAGTGACACAAGATTTTAGGGAAGTGTTGTTAGGTGGAATAAAATAGAGAGAAAAAAAGGTAGTTGAATATTTTAATGAAGAGAGAGGAGAAAGGGTGTTATTTCCAAAATTGGAAAGTGACTATCTTGATTGGGACAAATAAAAAAGGAAAGGTGGTCATCTTGAATGGGACGGAGGGAGTAATAAAATGAGTCAGTGATATGTGAGGTCTATTACCCAAAGTAGTAGTAAAAAGTAAGTGACAATTATGGAAGATGAATAAAATATAAAACTAGTGACAAGTAATGACATTGACCCATTTAACCACTTAAATAGGTCAAAGGAGAACATTTAAAAACCTACCTTCAGTATAGGAGCCATGCATATTGAGAAAAGAGAGAGAAACATGTGTAGAAGGAAAGAAGAGGAAAAGTGAGTTCTTCACGTTTTAAGCACATCGTAGTCTCGGTATTCATCAGGATCAAAGATCCAAACATTGTCTGATCGTCCTGAAATTTTAATTGGAGGTAGAAGACTTGTCAAGCTTCATTCCGACTTAAGGAAATTGAATTTGAACGGTTAGATCTACAATGAATAAATATTGAAACTAACAGTTGTTTCTTGAGATAGTTTATTTCTTCTATTTTTGAGTTGTGTTGTTAAGGACTAGATATCATTTTAAACTTCTTGGTTGTATTCTCTCCTTGGTGATAGTTGATATGGTAAACTGATGGATCTCGTGGTTTTTAGCTCTACTTGTTGAAGTGAGTTTTCCATGTAAAATCTTGGGGTTGCTATTATCAGTCATAATTTCTCATTGTTATCTCGTTGATTCGTCTACATTAAGTGCTAGTATATTGTGCTCTTAAAATATTCTTGCAAATTGGAGAGGTTTGTTTATCCGTTGTGCTTGGAATTAGATCAATCCCTTCCAATAAGTTTTATAATATAATACGAGTGAAGTGAGTTAGTGGAATATGAGATCCATTACCAAAAGAAGGATGTACTACCCTATCCCAACTAATTCAAAACTTTTGGGCACATAGATTAAGAAATTGTGTTAAATGGATTAGATGAAAATAAAATAAAGTAGGAGAGATATTGAAAATAAATAAAATAAAGTAAAAATAATTAGATGTTTTATTTTTTTGTCAAAATAGGAAATGACTATAAACTTAGTTGAGACATAAAAAAAATACTATGACTCAACTTAGTTGAGAGGAAGGGAATAGTAAAAACTAATAGTTAGTGTGTCTAATATAGGAAGACGAATCAAAAAGAAAATTAGTGACAAGTAATGATGGACAGAAAGAGTAACCCAATTGAGACCAACCGAAAATAACACAATTTGATAATACTGGTTGGATTGCGACCTCCTAAAGAGAGTTCCCTCCAACAAAGCCGGCGAGGTCACGCCCCTCTCTTCCGCAATCCCCCCTTTGCACGTGTCATCCTCCTTCCATCTCAATTGGTAAGACAACTTTTCTATATTACGTGTCGGTGATATTTTAGCCGAAATTACTATGTAAGAATTGTTTGAGGGCGTCTTGAAAATAACAATTGAAAATTTTATATTGTAATTGGAATTGGAGTCTGGAGAGGACCCAATAATTTGTTCCCCTCGATCAATTTGAGATGAAGAAGAAAAAATTGGACTTACAATTAGGATTATCTGGACTTACAATTAGGATTATCCTAGGTAGTCGAGCAAGTGACATTTCTCTTTCAAGCCCTAAAAAGCAGCATCTGGGCTCCAAAATGTTAAAGACAATCTCTTTGTCTTTATGATCTTACATTAAATCCTCATAAACAGAAAGGACAATATCCCAAAATAGGGACAATACATGCAAATTTAATACTCCTTGCTCTACTCAATTAATTATCGTATAAATTAACTTTTGAAATTAAAGTAAAAAATTGTATCTCAGTTTTATATTTTGACATACAATTTATAACCAACGGAGTCCAAAGTCGACTAATTTGGAATACAGGAACTGCAAAACTGTTGCAAATAATTCATTAAACTGTAGTATAATTTTATGCGAATAATTTCACTGATCAATAGTAGTATAGTACTAATATTTACTATTGTTTTGGCTAAGGTATATTGTACGAGTGGGGCAAGTACACGGGATCTACAAATTTTGATATCTACCGACAATATAGGGAATGATTTATTATGCTGCCAGCTGTCAATATTTTTACTACTACAATAATTTGATAATTTAATACTCTGCATATATCTAAATTTGTGCCCACTAAATTGAAACATTTATTCATATTTTGTGAGTTTTATTAAAAAAAACTAAAATATGAAAGAAAATAAAATAAACATAATAGTATTATTTTCATTTTAAAAATGTCACTTTAAATAGGATAATCTAGAAAAGAAACACGTCATAGTTAATGAGATGGATAGAATATATCCTAAGGTAAATTCTAAATAAATCACCTGCTCAAATTCTTATCGATTCCATTCTTTTTAAAGTGGAAATATATATATCATTAAGTTTCACAAAAAATTTTTAAAGTGGAAATATATTATATCATTAAGTTTCACAATTTTCGAATAATCATTTTTATGTAAAATCAACGCTGATCATCATCAGAAAATGTCTATGTGGACAAAAAAGACATATTCTAGTAACACTAAAAAAATAAATTGCTAAATAATTTAATCAAAACTTATTCAATCTCATACTTTTAAAAAACGGAACTACTATTATAATAGAACTATAAATCACCAAATTTGAAAGATGTGCAACTACTAATTCGAGCGATCGAGGTTGATATATCAACAAAAAATATCTATATGGACAAAATTCGAGAGGAAAAAATGAAGTCATAACACTCTAAACGACATCTCATTATTGAAATATTTTTTTTGTTTTCCCCTCTCTTTTTGTTTTTGTCCTTTTTTACTTCATTCTTCCTGAATATCTCTATCTACCCTTTAGAGCATCCCCATCCGTGCTCTTAGCTAAGAGCACGGAAGTGGGCCCGGACCCACTTTTACTCCTTGTCCTTAACTAAGAGCACAACACCCACATCCGTGCTCTTAGCTAAGCACAAGCTCAAAGGTCCCACCATTCCATTATTCAATTTAAATACTCCAATTATTGAAAACATTTCTACATTATAAAAATACATTCAAAAATAAAAATTACATAATTAAAATCTTTAAAAGTAAAAATACATAATTAAAATCCTAGAAAATAAAAAAAATACATAATTAAAATCCTACAAAGATGAGAATATGAGAAAAAAGATGAGAGAATGTAGATGATAAAAAAAAAGATGAGAGAATGTGATTTTTTTTGTGTTGAAGTGGAGGTATTTATAGATGAAAATGTGAATTTTGGTGAAAATAAATTGAAAAATAAATTAAAAGTGGGTAGAAAACGAATATAATTTTTTGGAAAGTGGAAAAATATATTTTTTTATTTAAAAACATTTTTTTAAATAAATTTTGAATTTTAAAAATAAAAATAAAAAATCGAATTAGCCGTTGGCCAATTAGACGTTGCCACGTATGGGTGCTCAGCGGCACGGACGTGCTCTTAGCTAAGAGCATGTCCGTACCGCTGGCACGGACGGACGAACTGCAGCGGCGGACGGACGACGAGTGCTCAGCGACACGGACGGACGGACGGTGCTAAGAGCACCGCTGCGGATGCTCTTACTTTTCTTTCTACTATGTCGACAATGTTGACTGGCTAAACTAGAAGAACATGAGAAAGGGACGTCTGGCGGTGAGTGTATGAGGTTAGAGAGAGATGAGGAGGGAGAGAGATACCAATTTTATTGAGATAACAGAAAGGTAAATATTAAAAAAATATATTTATTTTAATAAAATAACATCATATTATGCATAATCAAAGACATTATTTGACACGAATGAGCAAATGAAAAAAAATTAAAACTTTATAACTTAATAGTATTTAATTTTTAAAACTTTATGAAACATGCCAAAATCTGATCTTAATTTATGATTTAAATAATTATTTATTGTATATATAGGTTCTACTTCTAATCATATTAGCGATATCATTTCAATTAGTATATGTCTCGTCTTTTGGTTTGCCCTTTTGTAATTCGCCGTTTTATGATTTGAGCATTTGTTTTGCATAAAAAAAATGTTGTACAAGTAGGCCACCACAAAAAATTAGATGAGATAGATACTTTCAAAATTTTCAAAATTAATATTTATAGTTCCATTTTTAAATAGTATGAGATGAACCATAACTGAACGGAAAATATTGATTTATTTAACAATTTGTTTATAATCTTTCTTTCAACATCAATTTATAGGGGTACCAAAAGTAGAAATTAATGAAAGTTTTTTTGACTTGCACATAGTTTTGAATTTGATTTTATAATTATGTTATAGTTGCGTATACATATAATAGTATTATAATTTATTTGGATTTCATACGATTTTAAACTAATACTCCTCTGTCCATAAGAATATACAATCTTTCCTTTATAATCCTTCCCACAAGAAAATACGTTCTCTAAATTTGAAAACTATTTTCTCTCTATTGAGATGAGACTCATTCTCTACTAACAATACTTTAATTACTTTTTCTCTCTACTTCTCTCTTATTTTACTAATTATACATTAAATTTCGTGCACAATTAAAAGTACATATTCTTGTAGGATGAAGGAGTATAGGATTTCCGTTTCTAGAAAATAATCTCATTTGTTATTTAAATCTATTAATCAAAATCAATCTACTTTTATTTTTAAAATTCTCCACCACACATTCCACCACTAAAATTGTAAGTTCCCTTATTTTAACTATATTTTCTCTGTATCTCGTGTTTTACCAATTCATACTAAAATTTATACCATCCCTAACATTTTTACTTTAGAAGATTAAGAGAGTATAATTTTTTATAGCGGTACAAATAATTTTTTATAGCGGTACAATCTTTGTCCAACTTTTTTAAGGGATTTTTTTAAACAAAAATAAAAAGTTTTGATTTAATAGAGAAAGCCAAAAATTAAGGTTGAAAAGATATTCTTATATAATTGTGCGATTAAGAAAGGCAATAACTTTAATTAGACAAAATAAGAAGAGAATCTTGACATGCATCTACTATGCACGACTTCTCATAAAAATTGGCCCAATGAATTCCTATAGTTTTCAATAGTATCTTTTTATTATTCTATTAAGGCGGTAAGAGTGATGTGATTTTACGCGTATTATGATTGGTCTACAAATTATAATATCTCCTGTGTTTTAGGAATAATTTATTACTATTTTTTTTTATTTTAATTCATTTTATAAAATAAGTAACTTTCTATTTTTTATAACTTTTATCACATACTCCCTCCATCCTATAGAAATAAGTTATATTTCTTTTTTCGTCCGTTTCATACAAATAGTCCATATCTATTTATAAAAATTTTTTAACCCTTCTCTTTTACTTTATTATTTATGGATCCCACCGTCCCCTATATAAATTCAACTATTTTTTCTTTTTCTCTTTTACTTTACCAATTACATATTAAATTCGTGCAACCTTAAAAAACATTTCTATGAAAATGAGTATTATACTTATATAGTAGATCAGACTGTTCATTATTATTGTTTCATTTATTTTTTTTATTTTCATCTTATACTTTATCAATTTCACAATAAAATTTTCATAATTTCCAAATTCTTGTTGGCATTAAGTGATGAGTAAGTGATGAGGTATAAATGGTTTGAGACTAAGGATGACTAAAGGATATTGTTGTTGTTCCTCTTGCAACACAAGGCATGCAACAAAAGAAGAAGAGATCCGGAGAAGGAAAGTTTAGGAGAAAAGAGTTGTGGACGGGAAGCCAAGAGTTGTGGACGGGAAGCCAGGAAGTGATGTGATGCCACCATTAGCTCCAAAATCATAGAAGAAGTATATTAGACCTCACGGATTTATTTTTGGATTACTTCTAAAAAATCTCAAACTAATTGGAATTGGACAATATTTATATATTGCTTCCAACTTCCACAATTCTCCTACGTGGGATGATTTTGCTACCCAAAAAACATCTCCTCAAACTAAGTTCACATTGGGAACACAGTCCATCGAGTCATTATGGGCCCAACTCTAACCTGGGTCATCTTGGCCCCGCTGGGATTTAGTGCCCCTTGCACAGCGGAAGACATGCATAAACAAATAAATCAGATCTACAGATCTATTTGACCGATTATGTGATCAATTGATTCACATGTTAAACACAAAATTGCATACAAGAACGCAAATAAATCATGCTTAAGGAATTAAAACCCTAATTCATGATAATCTACGGATTAGGATTACCAAACAAATTCTCCTAAGAATAGACGATTGCTTGCGCCTTCTCCACGTGATGTTCTTCGTACTCAACCATGAACGTTCTAATCTGTATCCCAAACTCAGATAATGACCTTTGGGTGAGCAAAGTTTGTCAGAATCGAAAATGGCTTGATTAGAAAAAGACAGAACGAGGAGCACGAAATTTTAATGTTAATTCACATTTAATCTTCTTTTATATAGAGTTATGATGAGCCAGATTATGGATTTATGGAGGTTGACCTTGAGCTAAACTTGTTGGACTTTTACTAATTAAATTGAGGCTCAATTTAATACAAATTCAAACAGAATATTATTAGCATTCACTATAGTATAATAATATTAACTGCCCATCCAATCCCAAATAGGAGTAATCCATGTTGTACCTCTTTAATTTATTATTTCATGTGTTTAAAATATAAATACTCCCTCCGTCCCAGATAATTCGACCCAGTATTTCATTTCGGGCTGTCCCACATAATTTGTCCCACTTCACTTTTACCATTTTTGGTAGTGGACCCTATATTCCACTAACTCATTCTTATTCACATTTTTATTATAAAATTAATACTTTAAAAGTAGGACCCACATCCTACCAACTTTTTCAACTCACTTTCCATTAGATTTCTTAAAACCCGTGTCGGGTCAAAGTGTCTCAAATTATCTGGGATGGAGGGAGTATCCATTAATTAATTAGTCTACTATTTGACTTTAATTAATTAATATTTTTTTTCCAATAGTTGTTTAGTTCAAAATCTTTATTTATTATTTTGGAATAAATTCCAACCGGCCAGGTTTCTGAATAATAAAATATTTTTCGAACACCTCTTGAGGATATTATCAAACTGGACTCACTCAGCACACGATTCATCGTAATAACAATACTAGCACCTCTAGACATTGATCACCACTACCCAAGATATCAGGATTCTTGAATTGCGAAAAATCCGCACCATTTGTAAATCAAAGTAGTGCATAATCAATATTGTATGTTCAATGTTATATCAACAATGATTAAGAAATAACAATCACCAAGACATTGTCTTTCAGTAAATAATAATAAAGACTTATCTCAACTGTTAGATCCTCCAGTGCTATACCACACCAATATCGTTTATTTCCTAAGGTAAGGAAATATGCGAACAGACACTGCAACCTTTCAGGATATGTATCCAAAGTCTATCTAGGTCGTGAAAAATGGAACAAATGGTCCGTTCACTTTAACTCTACAAGATCTAATCCCAAATTAATTATCACGGGAAAAAGTAAGTAAATTCATAAAAAAAATCACGCTGGATTTAGGCCATTGGAGCCCCATGATTTATACTATAACCGATATGGACGACACTAATACTCCGTGAATATGCAACTAAGAAGCCTGGACCGGCCCAATGACCATCTGGACGAATCTATACCGCAAATTATTTTAACCTGATCGGCTCTTCATGTAGTCTAGTGGGCTTTGTCCAGTTCGCCCCAATACGCCTATTTATTTAGGGCCTGTTTACTTTAAAAGACTAGATAGATATGGATAGATTTTATGATTATGTTTGGAGCATATAAAATTATCTTTTTGATGAGAAATGCTAATTATGAATTAATACATGACAAATTCTCAGGCCTGAAATTGTTTCTAAGACCCATTTAAAATTATAACTTGCAAATGAAACACCACTAACCTAACTTATATTATCACAGTTCTTTTTAATGTGACCTCACCAGAATTTTACTAGGGTCATTTCAATACACATTAACTAATTAGTAATCAAAAGGACCAAGAGAAAGAGTTATAAAAATAATACTTGTAGTTCGAAAATTAATGATCCTTTTGTATTTTGCCTTTGAATTAGTACTCCGACCACTTTATATAATCGAGTATACTGATAGTGAGTTCATCAGGCACATTCATTAAAGCTTGACAAAATTAGCAACCATTACAAGTTGGTCAAACAAACATGTATAGTATGTCAAATAATTAATAGACTGGCATTCAAAAAAAATTTGGGTGGGGGACCTATCAATTTGACAATGGCGCCGAGCCCTAGCTACGACTTGACTCATAAATAAATGTTAATTAAACTACCAATCACTAAAAAAAATTGAAACTTTATGTGACTAATCTTTTTCAGCTGTGAATAGCATGGCACTAATTTGGCAGCATATATATGGATCCAATGGAAGGAAGATAACAGTGAATGTCTTTGTGTTTGCACATGGGATAGATGGTTAAATTATTTAAGCTTTCTTTTTTCTAATCACACAAGAGAGATGATTATTAGTACACCACTTGTTAATTGAAATTTAAGTGCATCTACTTTGACTTGTGTGTATCTCTCTCAATAGGATATAATATATACATACATCATCACATTGTTCCAAAGATCAAGTCTTATAAACAAACAACACATAATTTCCTAGAAAGAGAGAGAGAAAGAGATGGGAAGAGCTCCATGTTGTGACAAGGCAAATGTGAAGAAAGGGCCATGGTCACCTGAAGAAGATGCAAAGCTAAAGGCTTACATAGAGAAGCATGGCACTACTGTTAGCAATTGGATTGCTCTCCCTCAAAGAGCTGGTATTTATTTATATGTTTGTTTTTCTCACAATTTAATTAATCATATTGATTAGATTCTTTGGGTAATTAATTGATTAGTGCTTCTGAATACCTAATTAGTGCTTTTTTCCATGTTAAAATTAGGTCTGAAAAGATGTGGGAAAAGCTGCAGATTAAGATGGCTCAACTACCTCAGACCAAACATCAAGCATGGAGAGTTTTCTGATGATGAAGATAGAATCATCTGCAGCCTCTACACTCGCATCGGAAGCAGGTAATCTCTCTTCATCTTCCTATCTTTTTTGTTAAATCTCTGATGAAGGAATTAATATATATGAAGTGGTGAGTGCAGGTGGTCAATAATAGCAGGCCAATTACCGGGCAGAACAGACAACGACATCAAGAACTACTGGAACACAAAGCTGAAGAAGAAACTACTAGGAGGAAACATTAGGCCAACACCAATCTCTCCTTTCCTTCCAAATCTCACTTCCCAAATCTCATCACCATATGATCAATTGCAATACTCCACCAACAACTCTTTTGGGGCTTTCTCCACCACCACCACCACTGCTGGAGACAAGACCCCGTTGCACCGGAGTTACAATAATCAGGTCATCTTCGGAGGCAACGAAGCCAGCTGCAGCTCCTCAGACACCAGCAACCAATTAGGGTTTCATCATCAAAGCTATTTAAGCGTCGATGATGAAACTCAAAACTTCCTCATCACAGCTAATGGATATGATCACAGCAAGGGAGATGTAAATGGGAACAGTTTCGGCCAAGAAAATCCACTGGATTACAGCATGGAAGATATTAAGCAGCTGATTAGCACTAATCACATTTCCACTAATCTCAACTTCTTTGTGGATGAGATTAAGACAGAACAAGCAACAACATTGTACTACTAATGTCTTTTCTTTTTATTTATCTGGGAGAAAAAAACTTTGTTTTGATAGTACATAATCGAAATTAAAATGCTTTTACTCTCTGCATTTGCCATTGGAATCAAGATTCATTAAACATATGAGTACTAGTTTTTTAATGAAATTCGAGTTTGTTTGAATTTTTTATCCAATCCAACATGTACACCTGTGCAAGGAACCTGTGTTTTTTTATTTTTTATGTTTCAAGCAAAATATTTTCTATCCTTATCTCAGTGTTCTGACAGGCTTTGATATAGTTTAACACCAACATTGGTTAATGATTGAGATGCCCTGAATTCAAAATTGATTTTAAGTCCTTGTCAAAGATATATTGCAGATTTTATTTGCACAGAAAAATGAAGATTTTGAACAATTCACGCAACTCAATAATCTTTACCTCCAGTAAGACTAGTTGCCATAACCTTGTGCAACCAATCCAATAAATTCACTTAATTTATTTTATTCTATCAATTTAAGCTTAGTAATGACTGAATATATGCCTGATTTTATAACAAAAGACAGATGCACAAGCACGCCACTATTTAAACTTGATTTCGTCGACTTGTTTTATCGCAGTAAAAATAAAAAATCCCACTTGAATGAAGACCAAGACTAATTAAACGTAGATATAATAAACAATTAAATAGGTTGCTGATAAGAAAGCTAGTATATAACTTAAATTAATTGAAATAAGTTATTTAAGAAAAGCAATTAGCTTTTAAAAAAAAAACTAAAGCATTGACCTCTTCATCGATTTTGTCTGCTTATGAAAGAAACAAACCATAAATTATTGCAGCTGACAACTATTAGATGCCTTACTACTAGCATCAAGGGAGAGTTTTATCCTAAATAAACCCTAAATGTTAATAATGTTAAAAAAGAGAGTAGTAGTAATCAAATGATATTCTTGAATTACAAAGGTTTCAGGACTAGCTAGTTCTTCAACAGCAACAAAATCACCATATAAATATGGGTTTAATAATATGGGCCTCCATTTCTTCATTGCTGAAAATTTTAGTTAACTTGATAAATTTCAAACCGAGACATTTTAATGTAGTACTACTATCATTTTTGGCTATCTTAAGATGGGATAATGTGCCTAAAATGGAGAGTGAGAGAGCAAATATAGTCAAAAGATAGTTCTACAAAATATAGCAGCTGGTGGAGCACAATGATTTTCTAAAGGCAAGAACGAAGTACAATTCCACTCATTTGCATAAAGTACAGCAAACATTTGAAACAGCAGCATAACTTTTTGATAAAGTTGAGTGTGATAAATTATTAGTAAGAAAAACGAGATTAGTATAGGATTATCTGAGCTGTCATGTAAATTATGTAATGAAGGCAGCAATATTTAGGGCTCTTGGACAGCTGTTAGGGACAAAAGTCTTTCTGAATATTCACATTTTGAAACATTTAAATGTTTACTAACTTTAGGTGGCAACAAAGTCTTGTGTTCCACAAAACAAAATTACTATTGGACTAATTTACTATGTTGAAACCATTGTCAAATGTTAGGTATGCGTTTGAAACTTCAAACTCCTCTGATTTGATCCCACCATAAAGTGCATCGAGATGCAAAGAATTTGTGTTGAAAAGCTTAACTGAATCAATGACACCAGAGAGTATAGTTTTGAAGAAATTGTCGATGTCGCATGACAACAAAGTCAATGCAGAGAAAGAGAAAGCTATTGGAAGAATCGTTATTATATTGACAGTATGAGTACGTGTGATTAATCAGTTACAAATTGGAACTTTGTACACAATGTTATTTACAAACTTTTAGAATATGGTGAGAAGGATTTGATCATTTACAGGAAGTTCCACTGCCAATAGATCTTGTCCACAATCCCACCGCCACTCCTAACGGCGAGGTGAAGGGTTTCAGATGCTGGAGGAACTCCCCAGAGTAACGGCACTGCAACAGTCATCTTTAGCTTTTCATGCAACCCTCCCTTGCTTGCCTTCTCTGCTGCCACTACCTGGATTTCAAACAAAAACTCTTAACGGGGTGTGAGTCATATCAATTTGGTGAAGGACGATCAAAGTTTATAATTAGACATTCAATGTTTGTAGCAAGACTATGGTGGTTGGCCAGGCTACAAAGGAGAATTTCAGCTGACCCAACTATGAATATTAATGAAGCGGTCTCAGACATTGCTGGATCTGACAATCTATTATTGAGTATAATACTCATCAGATCAATCCATATATTGCCAAAAGACAATGTGATCACAACAGTCAACAGATGACAACACAACATCACCTGCAAACCCCTTATTGAAGTACTAATATAAACCAGTGCATTTGCAGGCTATATATAAATTAAGTATAAATATCCCTATTTGAGCAAATTTATATTCTAGATGCCAATCTTGCTTTGGATATCATAACCATGCAGCCAAACCAGATCACACTCCCCACATCCACACACATAAACATACAAAAAATTGCAGAACGAGTATCAGTAATTTATGCTATATACTTTCAGTAAGGCAGACCATCTTCTTAGCACATTATTTTCTTATCACTCTTGGCTAAAGATCGTCAGAGTTTTTTAGAGTGCTCAACTTTTCATTATGTAAATCCCCCCAAAATGCCGCCTTTCCCATCAAAAAGAGGAGATCAAGAGAAGAGAATTTGTACTTAGTGACATCGGCTAATAGGTTTCTTGAAGTAATATGTAATTAAGTTGTTCTCCTGAAGTACCCTGCGTCTCTACCTCATCTTTATTCAGGCAAATCCATAAATTAAAGAGTAAGGGCCAAAAGTGGTTCTAAACATATGGCGATTTTACGATTTTGGTCCAGAACATTATTTTCTAAATTATTGGGTCCCGAACAAATGAAAATGGACCGGATTTGGTCCATTTTTGACGGAACCATTTATTTTTTACAGGCAACGCAAATTAAATGGCATTTGACTAGATTAGTATTTCTAATTGGGGTTTTAGAGTTAATTCAACACTTTTTTTCCTTTTTGGGACCAAAATCGTAAAATCTGTGATAGTAGATATTACTATCATTTAGAATAGGACGGAGCTAGATACTTAGCCTTGGAAGGGCTAAGCAAGTGCATGGGGTAACACCAACCACATGAGGGCCTCCCCTGGTTCAGAATCCACATGAAATTCAGGCACCTCACCCATCCACAAGCACAGTGGTTTCAGAAAGTAACATCCAAGTGAGCACATTAAAGAGATCAGATTAGAATCCCCTACCCACAAAGTAAAGAACTCCAAATTTTATTCAAACAGAATAACTTGTACCTCTCCACCATGCTCCAAGACAGTGTCTTCCACTACATCGCAAAGCATCTCAATGGAGCGACAGAAGCCAAATATACAAAGGCGTCTACCAGTATCAAGTCCCTAGTATAGAGCGATGTCAAAAGGGTTAAAAACAAAGTTTGAAATGTAAGATAAGGGTAAGAATTTTACATTTGTAGCTGCAATATCAAATAGAGCCCCGAGACATAGGCTTTGGTTTGGATCCATGTACTTGCTCTCCTGATACCGTTGAGATTTCTGGGACATTTTTGCATTCCCTTGTTTCTTCTGCATGGTAAAGTTCAATATATATTACATAGTTCATTTCATTCGTTAAGTAACAAACGATTCAGAGAGACTAAATTTAAAAATAAAACATAAGAAGAAACAATGAAAATTGTGAAGGAAATGCAAAAAATCTGCAAATAGCTTCCTGAGATAATCCACAAATAATCTTTGACTTGCATAAATGAGATATAGGTTAGAAGGAAGGGGAGCATTGGGACTCCGATGGGGCATTTCCTTGTTATGATAGATTTTGATAAAACATAGACTAAACAAGTTCAAATAAATCAATCCACAAAAAGATAGATGGTATTTTCATCCATCTATATCTCGTATCAACGAAAGTAAACACGTCTCTAATAGTCATAACAAAACTATGATTAAAATGCTAATACGAGAGGAAGTTGCAAGATATGGCATGAGATGAGTGTATAGTTTGGATCTAGACAAATAACAAACATAAACTAGCATCAATCAGTCGATGAACATATTTAAGAAACAAACTTTTGCAGGCTCTGCGTTGCGTAGAGGTACTAATTTATTTCAAGAAGATCACTACATTGAACATGCCTATGTTGAACACAAAAAATATTTTCATTGGACTAAAAGCATTTATACAGAAACCACAAATGGAATTAAGAACATTGGGCATGACATCAATCACCATGGATCAGGACTCAGGATCAAGTCTGCAAAAAACATCAATCGCCATGGATCAGAATTAAGAAAGACGTACATGAGCAGAAGAAACACGGCGCGGGACAAGATTCCCGCCGATCTGAATCAGCCCGTCAGAGGTAAATAACGTAATCTTTTCCTCCGAAACCCACTGTATAGCTACAAAAAAGCAAATATTTAAAAGAAAGAAGAAATAGCAAAATTTACGATACAATTTATACCCAAATCTTCAAGAGTAATTTATTAATTGATTATGAGAAAAAAGAGAGAAATACAGGAATCAGCAGAGTCATTATTCTCCCATGGATAGAATCCGAAAGCATCGTCGCCGAGGAAATGGGAAGAACCGGAGGCTTTGAGAGTGAAGCTGAGGTAGGGCGATCGGTGACGGTGAAAGTGGGAAGAGAATTTAGGTGCGGTGGCAAAAGATGTTGAAGTCCAATTTCTGGAGGAAGAGTCCATGGAGAAGGGAATCGAGGCAGACAAGGCGGAGAAGCATAGCGTGGAGGTGGTTTCAGCCATAGATTTGTGTTCTGCAAATTTGTGGGAGGGGAGGTGAATCCGAGAGAGAAGGAATCTCAATTCTCAAGTAAGGGAAAAGAAAAGAAAAAGGGAAAGGAGTTTGAGGCCACATGCGTTGTGGGTGACACGTGCGCGGTTCAATTGCATCGGTGGAGGAGAAGACCGGTTATCCGGTTCAATGCGGTTATTCACAAAGATACGAGTAAGCACAAGTATTATATTACTATTATTGATTTGTTTGATAATTAATACGATAAAAAGTTATGTTCATATAAACATTACGCGCAATAACTAAATACTTCCTCAGTCCTGTATACACAAATTTCGCTATTTCATTTCGGTCCGTCTGACAAATTAAAATCTCGATTTACTTTTTTTTACTATAAATGGTACAACAGAGATCACACATTCGACTAACTCATTTTACTCACATTTTATTTAAAACTAATATGTAAATGTGACACTTGTTCCACTAACTTTTTCCCACTCACTTCTCCTAACATTTCTTAAAACCAGCACTAGAAATAAATAAGACTTATATTCGCGAACGGAGGAAGTACAACATTGTGCACACATGCATAACACACACTGACCGAATACGCACACTACGTCACGCACAATACACACTACATGCAGTATGTATGTATGTGTGGGTGTAATGTGTGTGTGTGTAGTGGGGAGAAGAGCGTAGAAAAGTGAAGTGTGTATTCAAATTTCCTAGATTCAGAAAATCCACTAGACTACGGGGTCCAGGAACTCAGAGAATCCACGAAATCACCTTTCGTTGTGCACATAATCACCTTCTGTCTTTTTAAAGACAGAAGGCCGCTATGCTAAAAATATTAGTACAGAGAAGCAGGGATCGAATCCCACAGAGATGGATGCGTAAGTAAACATGAAAAAAGACCTGGACACTGTTTTTGGCTGCTGCCACGCATTTTTTTGGGTTGAGATTATACTCCTAGACTTGGAAAATAAAATACTCTATCCTAACAGCTAGACCTAGGCAAAAATATCAGAAACATGCATAATGATCACCAGACGTACTCAAGATAATTGGGATATTTTTATCTTTAATCACTTTTTAGCCAAATATTCTTCACCTACCAAAGAGTCTACATTACAACCAAAGATAAAGACCTTTCGGACTTTTGATGCTTGATCACATCTAGTAGAGGAGGGATTAGGCTTTGAACAAGCCTATGGTAAACTTTGCACGATGCATGATTTGAGTGTTTATATGCACATTACCCTTATACACTTTGAGAGTGAGAGAACACTTCCCATCTTTGGAAGTTTGCCACATGTGAGTGCTTGATTTCAAGGTGTTCCACGAGTTAGTAATGAAAGTGCACTAATAAGCCTTGCTTGATTTGATTGCGTTAATAAATGCTTAATCTGTTCTTTCATCTTTTGAGGCACTTATGACGTCTAGACCTTGTACATTCCGTGCGTCTATTCTTATGTCTTTATTGTTTTGTTCGAGCACAAACAAAAATGTAAGTTTGGGGGAGTTGATACGCTCGGATTTTGCACTATTTTAAGGCCATTATTTGGTCCGTTTTTTATGTCAAAGTCACTCTACACGTCCATTATTTGCATATTTTGTCTATTTTGGTATTTTGACGTGTTTTGTGAGAAATGTGCATAATTGAGCCGAAATAGGGAGCCAAAACGCAAAATCTGGAAATTTGGAGTCAGACGACGACCGCCGCGGAGGTGTGCGGCGACCGCCGGCGCACGGCGGGCAGAGCAATGCAGCGCTCCGCTTCGGAAAAATACGCTTGGAAGAGAAGTCTCGCTAGGCGACCGCCGGAAGTCATGCGGCGGTCCGCCGCCGGAGAAACAGACTCTCTGGACTCCAACGCGGCGACCCGCCGGAGAAAGGCGGCGAATCCGAGATGCCCTAGATTTGCTCCAAGATTTGCCATATTTTGAAGATTTTTTCCTTCTACAACAAGAACTGGCTTTCCCCTATAAATAAGACCTCAAGCTTCATGAAAAAGAGAGAGCTTCTACTTGCAAAATAATTCATAGAGATCAAAAGCTAGAGTACTTCACTTGTGCAAGGAGTTGGAGAAGGATTTCAAGAACGACAAGGATTCAACCTACGGGTTTTATTTGCTTTAGTTTTATGTTCCAATTGTTTTCCCTTCAATCTATGTGTTTAGCTTATTTCATCATGTAACGACTTTGGTTATACAATTCCAATTTTCTATTTAATATCCGTTTTGTTTTTACTTAGTTTCTTCCCTAAGTTAATCTTGATGCTTCATGATTGAGTGACACAATCGTGTATGATTTAATATAACTTGCTTCATAACTGTGATAGAGTTCTAGCGAGTTAGATCCACTTAGTAGACGCTACAGTTAGCTTCCCTTAAAACGACACTGTTAATTGAGAGTGAGGACTTTTCAAGGGTCTTAGGAACTCTTTGGAGTTACGTGTTAGGATTGACAACCCTAATCTTGTAATCAACGTTTGCATCGCATGAGCATAAGTTAGGTGACTCGTCCTATCAAAGTAATAACTGTGCTAGGGTATTGTAGTTCGGAATTTGTATAACCATAACTGTGAACGCACATCCCTGGGATTCCCTTATCTCTATCGATTGTCTCTGTGTTTTATTCGCATTTAGTTGTTAATTGTTTTCTATTGTTTTCTGTTTTCAAAGTTTTCCAAAACCTTCTGTTCTTTCAGATAGTAATTGAGTCTTAGTAGAGGATAGACACTTGTGTTTGCCTTCCCCGTGTTCGATATCCCGGTACTGACCTTTAGCTATACTATATATACTCTGTATACTTGCAGGTTTATTTAGTGCTAAAAAATAGTGCATCAACAATCACCTTATGCCTTTTCAAAACCCTCAACCCGTTATGCTAAAAAGATTAGTACATGGAAGCAGGGATCGAATCCCACAGAGATGGATGCGTAAGTAAACATGCAAAAAGACCTGGACACTGTTTTTGGCTGCTGCCACACATTTTTTGGGTTGAGATTATACTCCTAGACTTGGAAATAAAATGCTCTATCCTAACAGCTAGACCTAGGCAAAAATATCAGAAACATGCATAATGATCACCAGACGTACTCAAGATAACCTTCCGACTAAAAAAATTACCAGATCAAACGAATAACTTCCCAAAACTAGCCTAGACAGAGGAAAAACAGAGCGTGGGGACCATTTCCCAAAATAGTAGAGTACGAATGAAAAGCTGCAGATTAACTGACTAAAGGCTTAACTAACAATGACTTCATCTTCTCAAAAACCTTGATCACGAAATACAGAGAAAATACAGAGCAAAATACAGAACGAAACAGGGCAAACTAAATTAGACCGATTAATGCGATCAACTACGGAAACCTAAGCAGATCTATTATCACTAGACGAGGTGAATAAGAAAAACAGAAATTAAACATCAAACCATGCATGAAATGAACAGATCTAGCTACGGGATGTTTCATCCACTCCGGATCCAAGCCATCCACCACAAACCACAGCAAATTCCATCTCCGATCAACAGATTTAGCCGGATTCGACCGATTAACAACGATCTCAACGTAACTTCAACTCAACAACTCAGATTCATCACATAAACATTAAAGCAAACAGAAAACAAAGCGATAACATGAAACCAAACCATAGCAGTGAATTCCATAGCAAAAGAGTGCAATATCCAATGGAAATGTAACAAAATACGACCGAGCTTCGAACAGCGAAGACTCGGGAAATTCGAAAATGTAAACTGAAAGCAGGAAATGAGATTGTATCTTCGTCTCCCATGGAAACGGTGTTACACAACTACTAATGAACTTTGGAACCTTAACCCCCAATTCGATTTCCCCCAAGTGCGTGTGTGTAGAGAACGTGAGAAAAGTTGAGCTAAACTAAGAGCTGAGAGATGATGATGATTCGTGGATGCCCTCAGGCCTGTTGCGTGCTCTTATTTATAGAAGTGGAGTTGAGCTTCTAGATCCTTCTTTGAATTCTCCATTCTGCCCTTCGTCTAGAATCCTTCTCTGTCTAGTAATTTTCCTCTTCCTTCTGCTCACTTTCTCTGCCAGACTCCTTCTCCAGGCAATCTTCTTCTTTCTTCGTGGATCTGACATTTTTCTCTACACACCTGGCTTATAAACCGTGTTAGACCCAAGAAATTACAGAATTTTACCCCATAACAAATGCATGAAATTAGCCTTATCATGGGGGCAATATGTGTGTGATTCAATGTGTTTGAAGTAGTGTTTGGGGGAAAATCATTTATTAAAAATTTTAAAAATTTAATTTTGTTATAAAATTGAGATGATATTGAATTGAAATATAATAAAATAAGTTGTATAATTGAGATGATATTTACATGGAGAATGTAATAGTGATTTTTAAGAAAAAAATATAGCAAAGGAATGAAATGAAAATAAGAAAAGCATTTCATTCTCTTATTTTATTTTATCGTATCAGCATGACTTTTTCTTTTTTTTTTGGGGGGGGGGGGTGCGAGTGGAGCACATATTTTTTTTAATGAGGGAAATGTATATTTTAGGAATTAATGTTTGCTTAATATTTCTGATTATATATATTTTGAGAGTATTATCATTAAAATTATGTGTTAAATATGCAAATGCACTGTGGAATATTGATGAGTTACAAACGAGTAGTTCTAACTATTACCATACCTCAAAGAAGGAAGAGGCAAACAGCCCAGCCCAAAAGCATCAGTCGACTACTTTTAAGGCCCAAATATTTGTGTGTATATGTACATATTTGATATTTCATGAATAGTGTAATAAACTTATTTGACTAGAAGTACTACTCCTTCCGTCCTAAGATAAGTGACTTGTATTCCTTTTTGAGATGTCCCACTATAAGTGATCTATTTCCATTTTTAGCAAAAAGTCATCTATTTTACTTTATTCTCCACCTACTTTATTCTCTCTTCTCTCCTCTACTTTTCCTTCTCTCATACTTTACTCTCTCCACTTTAACTTATTTAAATACCATTTCTTAAATCCCGTGCCCAAAAGAAGTAGGTCACTTATCTTAGGACGGAGGGAGTATAAAACTACATGATTTAAAAATATAAAGAAAATAGACGAATAACAATGTTGACTTCTTTGAGTTTTGAGTATTGTGTTGTAGTAGGTTTTTTACTTGCAAATTTTAAAGTTTATATCAAAGAATAGAAAAAGGTAGTGTCAGATTTTCTCTGACATTCATTTTCGTTTGCTTCTGCTCTTATTGACCTAAAAATTTATTAAGTTCTATAGATCTTTTTATTGACTAATTAAATAAAACCCATACGAAACCCCTAAGTCCCCTCAACAATCAAATCTTAAACTCTAGTTAGAATCTCGTTAGGACCAATAAGATTGGTCTATATTCTAATCTACTATCTATATACAAGACGATTTGGTTCATTAAATCACATATGTAAAACCATTTCTACAAAAAAGTATTACTTACTACAGTTGTTTTTCTAAATTCACGTGGCTTATGATAATTTTGGTGATAACAAAAGGTCAACATTAAACTGCATTTTTTCTTCCCCGCCAATTCCAAGTCAATTTAAGCAGGTTTTTGTTCCCACCACTTCTTTCAAATCACCCATTCCTATTTTTGAGCAACCAATTTATAAATTCACGAAGAGAGTATATAAGACCATCTCCAAGGGTACACTAAAATCTAAAATGAGATAGGTATTTAGTTCCAATAGTACTCAAAAATCAATCCTATATTTGGTTTTTGAGAAAAAAATATCTATCTTTAGGTTTACACTAAACCAAAATCTAAAAAAATTCAAATTTTGTGAATAAAAATGGCATAATATAGAGAATATTCTTTTAAGTTTGAGTTTAGTGTAAATTGTTGGAGTAAAATCAATATTTAGTGTGTGATTTACACTAAAATGAATTTGAGTTTAGTGGAATGGTTGAAGATGATGCCAACACATTAACCTAAAATAGATTCATATTATTCTGATGCGATTCTGTTTCAATGGGAAAAATTTTAAGAATAATTTTTGGTGATGGCGGAATAGCAAAATAATGAAATAATAAAAAACGAGTATAGTGGTACTAGTACTTTGTAAGTATGAAACGGGAGTCTAGTCTAAAAATGCTGCAAACTACTATGTTGTGTTTTTACCTAAAAATGAGAAGCATTCTAAATAAATTAAGCAATACTGCACCGATTGATTGACAACATTTAATTTTGGCTATAAACTTTTGATAGTGCAGGGGCTCACTCAAATTAAATGAATAATTAATGATCGCACCTGGAAAAATGAAGAAAAATAGACCAAATCATTTATTAATAGAAGTGGAGTAGTGATTAGAAATAAAATCTCATCGCATCTACCAGCCTGCCAGGTTGGATATCCGTACAATCAATGGTGGGTAAGTAGTGCTGTTTGACTATATGAAAAAGAAGTTGGAGTAATTTAAAAGGAACAAATGACAAAAAGATCATGGGCCTTCAAACTCATGATTAATGCGATTTCAATTTCATTTTTTTTATTAATACGTGGTATTCTTTATGTACATATTGATAATTGTGTATAAATATTGTGATGAAATATACAATATCACCCACCAAAGATCTCTTGAAATACTAATAAGAAATAGAAATTTACCAATGTAAATATTATGTAATTAATCAATCAACCGGCAATGTAATCTCTAAACAAAAAATAGGAAAGAGTCATATGCACACAACCACTTCACTTTTCCCATGAATTAATTTGCAATTACAATAAGGCGAACATAGTTATAAAAATAAACAGCGAAAGAAAAATGACTTATTTAATCAGTTTACATATATACATCTTTTCATATTTCAATTTAAATCAATACATGTAATATAAAAAACAACAAATAAACGAAAAATTAACAAAAAAATAGATGATGCCCCAACCAAGAGCATCATCCCCAACATGGACGGGCACGGGAGGCGGGTCGGGGCAATGCTGGCAACGGGCCTGGGGAGAAGCGCGGGTGGTCAGCGACGCCCATTGTGGCTGCTCGATCCGTGACAAGCACGGGGCGGGGATGGTTTTCGAGGTGGGTGTCAATTTAATTTATTTGCATTCTGCTTGTATAAATAGTTAAGGAACAAAAGAAGATTAACAATTAGCAAAATCAGTGACCAGTTTCATTTTCGTACTATTTGTATTCTAGCTTAGTAGTAGGAGTATATCATTATGTGTGCGTGTATCTATCTTCAATTAGTAGTTCCATGTGGTTTGTCCAAGAACATGCTTAAAAATTCGGTTTTTTAATTAATTCATCTAAAATGCTCCAACTAGAAAAGCATGCAACACGCTAGTTGGAACCCACCCGCCCTTAATTTATTTTTTTTGTTTTTTTTTTGGTAAAGCGCCCTTAATTTTTTTTAACAGTAGTAAGTGTTTTCTTTATCATTTTTCATAGTATTTCTTACATAAGTATCCAATTTTGAAAATTGCGAAACTATATTTTCTTTTCATTTATCGTTATGAAGATTAGTAAGGTTACACATTGCAAATTTTCGTAATATGTGGGCATTTAATAAAAAAAACAGAGTATACTATTTGCTATGGAACAATATAAAATATCTTAATTATTTAATGGGGCTTGTTTCATTAATTGCAGATTTGCTCCCGTTAAGGACTCTCAAGATTAAATATCCATTTTTTAAGCCCCCTTTTTCTGATTCTTTCCATCCAACAGGTATCCCACTAGCAATCCTATTATCAATAGTATCAAATTCTTTAATATCCACTTTATTTCTTTTTATTCTAATTCCCACTAATTCCATAAGATAATTTGTCTTCCTCTTGTCAAGCCTAGGTAAACCATTCACACATAGTTGACCAGTTACATACATAAGTGAGATGCCATTTAATTTTAACCGCCTAACTTAGTTTGTAAAGAAGAATTACTTTCTAAATAAATTTTTTAATGTTTGAAGTCTAAAGTCTTTATAGAGGGTTATTTTCACAGCTATGATGAATTTTTCGGTATATATACTTTTAAATTCAAGAGTATTTTTTTCTCCTTTTTTTGGGTCTAGCTAGCTTTTGGAAAAGAATGTACTATATACTAAAAGATGCTTAGGTTGATTACTATATGTAATCACTTTCTAATCATCATATATAATTCGTAATAATGAGGTTATGATGGTGGGAATACAGCTAAAAGGGGAATTTTGATCAAAAAGATTTTCTTCGAGGGAAGCTGCAAGAGCAGGTTCAATTTATGGAGACAGCTGACCTGACCTGCTACCAAAACATTTCATGTCCTCTCGTTCTTTATAATTTGTCACCATTTGATCCAACACGAATTTTAAGAAATGTAATAGAAAGTTTATTGAAAAAGTTAGAGGTACGTAGATCCTACTTTTATATATTAATTTTATAATAAAATGTGAGTGAGAATGAGTTAGTGGATAGTGAAGGTCACTACCAAAAAATAGTAAAAGTGAAATATGACAAATTTTTAGGGACAGACGAAAATGGAAATAAGTGATACTACCTCCGTCCTTGAAAATTTGTCCCATTTTTCTATTTCCGTCCGTCCTCCAAAATTTGTCTCATTTCACTTTTACCATTTTTGATAGTTGGACTTCATATTCCAGTAACTTATTCCTACTCACATTTTATTATAAAACTAATATATAAAAGTAGGATTCACAATCCACTAACTTTTTCAACTCACTTTCCATTACATTTCTTAAAACCCGTGTCGGGTCAAAGTGGGACAAATTTTGGAGGACGGAGGTAGTAAATTTTAAGGAATCAAAGGAAGTAATAATTAATCTATTAAAAAATATAGATAATCCACTTTATATTGCACAGAAATCCCTAAATTTTGATATGTTTGCATGATATCTTGATCTCAATTTTCTAATTAATAAACCTTACTCAAAGTTTAAATATTATATGAACAATAAATTATTAAATCTTAAATTTAAAAAGGAGACAAATTCACAGACGGAGATATGAGCTTCTAGAAATTAGAGGTACTATTATTTTTGAAAAATACGTTGTGATCTAATTTTTCTTCCCTTATTTATAGAATATTGACATACTTAATTAAAAATTTAAGGACATTTGGATGAAATGTTGTGATTCAATTTTATTTCCCTTATTTATAGAATATTGATATACTTATTTAGAAATTTAAGGATATTTGGACAGACCATTATTCCTAAAAGAATTATGACTCAATTAGAAACTACTAGTATTATAGTATGCTTACCAAATTTTTTTTGCTTTTTTCTATTTTACATTCATACTAAATCTGACTAATCATTTGATAGTTCAGATATTAACATATGATTCAGAGTTCAGACATTGAGTGTATTTCTTATTAGTTTAAGAAACATTTTAATTACGAGTGAACTTTCTTAGTCACCCAATATTTCGGATCTAATTATGTACGGGAAAGCTTCACAACCACAAGTGGACCTTTAGCCTTATTTTTGCTTTTATCATAAAATATGACTGGATATAAACAGACTCGAACTAAATCACAATTTCTTTTAACAAATGTTTTTTCGATAACCAATTATTTGGATTTTATCATTGTAGTGTTTCTATAAGTCGCAAGCATGATATTTTTTACTTAAATTTGAAGTCTTCATTTTACCACTTTAATATAGGCCTTCCTAGTAAAGTAGGAGTAGTATTCTACGTATTCCATTCTCTTCGATAGTATGATACTATTATTCAATCAATTAATCAGGAATTAGTTCCACAATCTTTTGGCCCTTGTTAGGTATACTAGCCCCAATAATTAGGAAATAATATTTGAAAAAAAAAAAATGTCGATGTGATGTTCGTATAATTTCTGGATATAGCTACTGCTTTAGACCATGTTATTTAATTTGTGAAATGTCAATTAAATAATTGTATACTCCTTCCGTCCCACATAATTTTACACATTTTGACCTGACACGAATTTTAAAAAATGTAATGGAAAGTGAGTTGAAATAGTTGGCGGGAGTCCTACTTTTAAAGTATTAGTTTTATAATAAAATGTGAGTAGGAATGAGTTAGTGGAATATGGGGTCCGCTACTAAAAATGGTAAAAGTAAAATGGATAAAATTATATGGGACGATCCAAAATGGAATATTGGATAAAATTATGTGGAATGGAGGGAGTACTTTTTACTCAACCTAAACACATTTCGATAGGCATACTTTAGCACAAACAAGAGTACAAGAAAATGTGGGAGCTTCCATCTCTCAGGCACAAGTGTGAGGCCTTGGGAGATTGGCTCCTGTCAGGACAGTGGGTTGAAGGCCTTCTCTCTAACGGGCCGCTGTGTACCCTGATTGAACCCCCTCACAAACTGTCGGGCCGGGATGTGGGGACGGCCAGGGTGACCGCATCACCTTTTTGCTACAAGAGTACAAGAAAATGAAATGTCATAGAAAATCACATGCACCTCTGTTCTCAACTTGAGTTTTTAATTGTTTATTTTGCCTCCCCATTTTACGAGTCATAATAGAGTAATTATGAGTTAGTACAATAAAATACAGTATGATATCCTTGATTCAACATCATGTGTAGTTTACGAGATTTAAATACAATCGTCTGAAATTAAATGTTTAGGCCCCACCAATTAAATAATGAAGGTGCTTACTTTGTAATTTGGTGTTAATGATGGTTAAAAAACTAATTAAGTGCGTACCAATAATCTTGATAGACCACCTGCCTCTTCCCTTTACACCTATCTTGATAGAAATTATTGAATCTTTAGATTTTTGCTTTTCCTCCACCACATGCTTACTATCCACCCCCTCCATAATTGACATTTTTGTCTTCTTCTTTCAATTCATCTACTATCAACTCTTTTTAATAATTCTTTAAATTACTTTTCCTCGAATTGTTTATGGTATGTTAGCCAGTAATATTTGAACTTATCCCTAATTAGTTGGGTGAATTGAGCACACATGTTTTAATTTGGAGATTAAAGCTTAAAACCAACCAACCTTAAGTTAAAACAATAGTGTCTGTCACAGGCTCACGGAGGATTCTAAAACCAAAAACATTATCTCAACATAATTAACAATAATTAAACAGAATCAGAACCACGCACGTGTATATCACATTGTCTGATTTTAACCATGAATATCAATTTCTTTTAGTCAAGCATTAATGCCGATATTGAAAACGACCTATCCAAACATTAGTTAACTGTAATATCATATCTAGCTATCAATTTATATATACTTACGTCTCTCATATGCTTTCTATTTTATGTGAGTTTTTATCAGGTAATATTAACGGTTGGGCATCGTCGATAAATCATGCAATAATATTAAATTAATTGCATCGAATTGAATGAAATAATATTAAATTAATTGCATCGAATTGAATGTGATCACGAAACTATGTTTGGATATCAAGTCTATATTTAAAACTGCGAAAATGACATTCACACGCGCCGCATGTCAAAATTGAAATATGGTTGGAAACTAAATAATTTTTTAGTCTAGCTATATATCTCGTGTCTTATCAAATAAATAAATAAATTATGATATCATCATGGTAGGCAGTTCTCTTTCAAGCTCTCTATAAAAGATATTTAACGTTTCAAATAGTCATTCACATTACCGTTGCTTCATAAATTAAGATAAGGATTTAACTAATACACACTTTTTTCCTAATATAGCTTGCACTTTTTACTAGTGTAGCTATTAATCCCAAAATTGATAGTGACATGTTTCTCTTTTTTGTAGAGGAGATCAATTGGTAGTGATATGTTCTTTTAACTAATGAATGTAAGATATTAGTTTAAATATTGCAATGGTATCACGTTTGAACCCAATGCCAAATTCTTATAATATCTCATATCACTTGCTTACATGTTTTACATTTTATGATTGATAAAAAAAAATTATTTGAGATTTCTGTAATCTGATCACATTTTTAATGGGATAAAAATCAAGTAAAATTATCTTAAATGATGGAGTAGTAGTAAGTTATTGCAGAACTCCACTCCATCAAAATAAACACAAGATTAAGTACCTATACTATTTTAATCCTCAAAAGTAAATGCTGAACCTAATTTGTATTTAAGTATTTAGATCTCTTTCCAGCAATATTCCTAATATCACGGAATATTTTCCAGCCGTGAATGATGACTGGAGAAAACATAAAATTTGAGATCCCACAAGTAGTGTGGATGCCACTAAGGAAGTACGGATGCTGAAGCAAATGCTGCAATATACTTATGCACACTACTACTATATATATTCAACTAGATTTATGATGATTTTCTAAAAATATTTGGAAAATAATTCATCCAAAACCTGTTCATAAACAAAATGTTACGCCTTAAATTTTTAATATTATAGTAGTAGGGTAGTGATAAAATGCAAACTTGTATATTGTACAAACTCAAAACTCTTCAACACAGCTTCAACACTAATTCAATATAATATCAACACAGTGTAAAATTTCAAGATTTTAATGTCAACACAGTATCAACACAATATCAACACAACATCAATCATTGACTACCGTTGAAATTTTGTTGGCATTTTCCTGTTGATGCTTTTTTGTGATCTATTGACATTTTTCAATGGTCCAGATCATAGTTTTGAATTTGTACAATATTTATAGTTTTCATTTGATCACATTCCTATAGTAGTATATGTTACTTGTAGCCAATCACTGATACCCTATGTACTAAAATAAATAATTAATCGATTTTAATCAAACAATAGGGACAAATGATCGCCCACCGACTAACATAAAATAAATTATGAAAAGGAGTAACTGAATTAGTTACACGCCTTCACTATCTAATTCGTCTATCACCTAAAAAAATAAATAAATTATGCACTACTGCTATGTTTGTGTGTTGATCTAGCGGTAGAATGATTAATGTTCAATATCAAAATCTTCATGCTATGTTTGTGTGTTGACCTAGCGATAGAATGATTAATGTTCAATATCAAAATCTTCAGTTCCGAGTTGATCGTAATGAATTTAATAGGTGAGTGGTTGATGGGATTAACAACTCATTTTGTAGTGTAGTAGTGAAGATGGAACTATTCAAAGTTTAAACTCGGGTAAGTTTGGTCTCCAATTGTATGAAAAGAAAAGGAATAGCAATAGTGCATGTGTTTCTGTTTGAGGTTATAAAGACAGATCCCCTAATTTTGACGAATTTTGCCTCTTCTTTTTGATACCTCAATTGGTCTCTTCTTGTTTCACCTTTTCCCCAATAAAGTGTTAGAACCAAGCAAGGACTGAGAGAATAAATGAAGAAAGAATATGAAGGGCGTGCGGTGCCAAATAATGGCGATGTATTGCTTTTGTGTGATTACAACAACTCTACCGTATTCACACACACACCTTTATATATGTACTATCAACTTCTCATGTCTTTCCTACTTCCATCTTTTATCTCACACTCCTTCCACTTTGTTTTATTATTTTTTTTAAATATGCCTTTCATGATTCGTCTCAACTTACATCATTCTTTCCCAACATTTTCTTTTATCTAGTTTTACCAATACAATATGTATCTACATTTGCCAAGCATCTTCTTTTTTAAATTTTAATCTCATTTCTGATTGACTATATTATTTTTAATAATTATCGTAAGAGTGTTGTATAAGTTAAAAAGAACACTAATAATTATGTTTTGCAGACGAGAGAGGGGAATAAGAACGTACTACATCCAATCAAGTATCCACTAAATTTTGTCCATAACTCTTCGTCGTTGGGACTGGATCCTCTGCAGTTGAGAGGAATCACAGCACCATGCTGTGATAAGGGACGACGTCGTTTTGCTCTTTCTTGCTGTGTTTTTTTCCTTTTTACCAAGGGTTTAGTTCTATATGGAGTACTTATTAGTGATAGTACTAGTTAATTAACAATTCTTAATAACTAGAACTAATAAAAGACGCCGCATTTTTTATGTGTTTGTATAATACTAGCAGTAGTATTTTGTCATGATTATATATGTCTACAGTATTTAATTTTAATCAACAATTTTACAAAATTTGTTTATAATAGAAAAATGCAAGTTTGAAAATTAGTTTCTTTTAATATACCAAAAATACTAATCTGAAATAAAATTTAATACATTAAAATCATAGCAAAATAATTTTTAAACATTCACTATTCTAACATATGGACTTCTACTCCTATTGGTTTAACAAATTTATTTATTTTCCAAAGTTCTATAACCAAATTAAAATAAGTGTTTAGTAAAAAAATAATTTTTTCTTTGAGCAATTAAATAATTATTTATACATGTAAAACGTAAATAATGTAAATTATACACACTAGTAATGTACATTTCATGTATATAATGTACTATCTCTAATAATGTAGACATAATTATATTTTACATTATACGGGATAATACATTATAAGTACATAAACTGTATATTAAACGACATAAAATGCTATGGTTTGATGTTTGACGAAAGATAGGATTTTGATATGAATAAAGATGGGATCCCCTAATTCTCCGTCCGCGAATAGGAGTTTTGTTTTTCCATTTTAGTCTGTCTGCGAATAGGAGTTTCAGTTCATAATTACTATAAAATTTCAAATTCGCGGACAGAGGGAGTATACAATTTAACTCCTAATTCCATAATTTTTTTAAATTCCAAATTCAATTTATTTTAGTTTTTTGATAATAATAGTATTATGCAAATTTTATTAAACTAACTTTTGTTTTGTTGTTACAAAAATATAATAAAAAAAATTTAATTATCAAAGAAATGGAAGTATAAAAAAGGAAGAAAAGAAACGAATAAAAAAAGAATGTGGTGTCTTTTACTATTATTATACTGAAGTTGCAGAACTAAAGGTAAGAAAGGAAAAAGCATTTGGAAAAAAAGGAAATAAAACGCAGCAAGAAAGAGCAGAAACGACGTCGTCCCTTCGCACAGCATGGTGCTGTGATTCCTCTCCACTGCAGAGGATCCAGTCCCCTTCGTCGTTAGCCTATTTGTCATCTAATACATACACCACACGTTTCCACCTTCTATCCATTATTATGTACGTAAGATTTAAGTTGATACAAAAATATCACAGAATATTACTCCTATTAATATTTAATGATCAAGGATTTACAAATTACAGCACCTGGATTACTAAATTTTGTCACGGCATCAGTGGATTCCATTACATCTGCAGCCCTGGATTTCAGTTATTGAAATTTTTAGAATCTTTCTACCTAGTATCGTCATACTTTTAAAATCTTGGATTTTTAATGAATAAATTTTAGTCTTTAAAGGAAGCGTGGGTCTTTGCGTTGTGGGAAACAACTTATTATCATAGTTTAATTAAGATAAGAAAATTATTAAAATTTCAAAATTAGTACTATATTCTATTAATGATTCATAATGATAAAATGCAAACTCTAAATATTGTACAAACTACAAACTATAATCTGGACAACCAGAAAATGTCAATAAACGACAAAATAACAGCTACAGAAAATTTCAACACAATATTAATACAGCATCAACCGTTGACACTGTGTTCACATTTTCTGTTGATGTTATTTAGTAATCTGTTGACATTTTCTGACGGTTCAGATCATAGTTTGGAGTTTGTACAATATTTAGAGTTTGCAAATGATCACATTCCTTCTATTAAAAGTCATAAAATATACTGAAATCCTAAAATTGCATTTGATTGAAAATGATAAAGTACATAATCTAAAATGTATAATATGTTGTTATTGCCAATGTTTGCCCAAATGTATTCAACTAGATCTTGTTGGAGTACGTCATTGGTGGCAGAATCATATGACGACTTCTGACTGCGTAGTTAGCCGCTGAACGGAGCTTGACGACCCAGAGCATCTTCGTCGAACCAATTAATCATGTTTGGTCCTTTAGTGACTCCTCAACAAAGTAATCCTTCACGGGCCTTTCCGCAAAGTGTTCTCGCTCACGATGAATCTATCACCTAGTTTTTGGTTTAGTTATCTGAGAATTCACATAATGACATAAGTATTGATCATGAGCTCATTGAACAATCACAATAAGATTGTTAACCTCATCGGGTTTGGATGGGGGACTGTGCTAAAAGCCACATCAGGGGGTGTTGTTCCAAACAATCAATTATTTTATATTAAATAAAATTAATATTTTAATATTATTTTTTATGAATAAAATATGTGTGTATTTGAGCACAGCACCCCTTGCTGTGACTTTTAGCACAACAGGGGATCCGGATCCAACCTCATCCTCCAATGAATTGTTCTCATTGCTGGCATTCATACATGTATTGAAAGGAAAATATTGAAAATTGAGATGATTGGCGAAAGATGTGAGCATTGAATTTGGCTAAAGAGATATTTATATACTAGATGTAGATGGTATTGGGAGATTAAAAAATGTAAAATTTATAAAAAAAAATTAGGTCAAAATCCATTGAGTAGTGGATATATACTGAAGCAAGAAACTTGGAGGGTACTATTCTCCATGTGTTATGCACAAAATGCTGTGTTCAATAAGTTTCCTTGCAACTGTGGAAAACTAATGAAGTGAAATTGACCATTAGTAAAATGAAGAAAAAGATACTCCTAATACTCCCTTTGTTTAAGCCTAAGTGAGATATTTCATTTTTCAAATGTTTTAGAAAAATAATACTTGAAGAAAAAATAAAATAAAAAAGAGAATAAGATAAAAGAAAGTATAAAAAAGTAAAGAAAGTGTGAAAAAGTAAAAAAACTATATCTTCCATATTATTATTTCTATTACTTTAGTCTCAACTTTAAAAGAGAGGGTGAAAAAGGGGTTAAGCGCGGCGGATTTATAGGAGACAGACAGACATTGAGGAATAGTTTGATGATGGATTTTCACTCAAGCGTGGACCTCAAGCCTCACATTATACACCGTCAAAACTGCAAATTTTAACATTTGTTTAACCAAAATTACTACTCCTCCATCTTGCTTTGGAATTGGAATCTGTGTTTGGTCAAAAACCCAATCTCAAGTTCACATACAGTATTATTTGTCGGGTGCCACCTTAGCATCCCTATCATCTGTCAATTTGATGTCACTTGTGCGTGTGTTCCTATTTTTACCTGACGCTGTAAAAACACAACTCCTACATTTCACCAATAAAGCCATCCGAATAGAGATTGAGAAAAATTGTCCCATCATTTGCAGGCGTTGAACAAAAAATAATAAATAGTAATTTTAATAATAGCAGTGTAGGAGTAAATAAAGAATGAGAGAAGAGGAGTGGAGATGGAGTGAAAGTTGAAACTCACACTCACACCATCTCAAACTCTCCCTCTATTAAATCCCCAAACACCACACCCACATCCTCAGCTGCTGCTATTCCTTCTCCAACTCAACTACAACAAAACCACATCCCCACCATGGAAGTTGAGGCCACCGCCGCCGACCCGGAGAAGCCCGCCTCGCCTCCGCCGGTTGCGCTCAAGGACCTCTTCCGCTTCGCCGATGGATTGGATTACGCTCTCATGGGAATCGGCTCAGTTGGCGCGATTGTCCATGGCAGCTCCCTCCCTCTGTTTCTCAGATTCTTCGCTGATCTCGTTAATTCTTTCGGCTCCACTGCCAACGATGTTGATAAGATGACGCACCAAGTTTTGAAGGTCCCAGATTTTCCACTTTGTATTTCTGAATATCGACAAATGCTACTTACATTATTATTCCTTTCTTGCTGGTTTTCAGTATGCGTTTTACTTTCTTGTGGTTGGAGCTGCGATATGGGCGTCTTCCTGGGCAGGTGAGATTTTCCCATCTTTCTCATTTTATCTATTAAAAATACTAGATTGGTAAATGGATGAGTTTGCAGAAATATCGTGCTGGATGTGGACTGGTGAGAGGCAGTCCACTAAGATGAGGATCAAGTATTTGGAGGCGGCTTTGAACCAAGACATTCAATTCTTCGACACACAGGTGAGGACATCCGATGTTGTTTTCGCCATCAACACCGACGCCGTCATGGTCCAAGATGCCATTAGTGAAAAGGTGAAAAAAAAAGGATCTTTTTCCGCGTGTGACTGTTAAAAAAAAGTTAGTCGTCCAGTTCTTGATTCGGCATTTTGTGATTGTTTTTTTGGGCAGTTGGGGAATTTCTTGCACTACATGGCTACGTTTGTTTCTGGATTTGTGGTGGGGTTCACCGCGGCGTGGCAGCTAGCTCTTGTCACGCTCGCCGTGGTTCCCCTCATCGCCGTGATCGGAGGCATCCACGCCACCACGCTCTCCAAGCTCTCCGCCAAGAGCCAGGATGCTCTGTCGGAAGCAGGAAACATCGCTGAACAGGTGAAATATTCATGATTAATTATAGTCTATGATGAAGGTTGGATTGGCCTATTGACTAATGTTATATTGCAGACTATAGCTCAAATTCGGACAGTATTGGCGTACGTGGGAGAGTCGAGGGCATTGCAGTCGTATTCAGCAGCGTTGAGAGTTGCTCAGAGGCTCGGATACAAGATTGGATTGGCCAAAGGGTTGGGACTTGGAGCTACTTATTTCACTGTTTTCTGCTGCTATGCCCTTCTGCTCTGGTATGGAGGCTACTTGGTTAGGCACCATTATACTAATGGAGGTCTTGCTATTGCAACCATGTTTGCTGTCATGATTGGTGGCCTGTATGTTCATTACTCCTATCTGTTTTTTCAAAATCATATTGTTTTGGACTTAATACATTTCTTTCATTTCATAGTGCTTTGGGGCAATCTGCTCCCAGCATGGCTGCATTTGCAAAGGCAAGAATTGCAGCTGCTAAAATCTTCCGAGTGATAGACCATAAGCCGGGCGTCGTCTCAGACAGTGAATCCGGCCTGGAGTTGGAAGCCGTAACCGGAAAATTGGAGCTCAAAAATGTTGATTTCTGCTACCCTTCAAGGCCAGAAACTCAAATACTTAACAATTTCAGTCTCACTGTTTCCGCTGGGAAAACAATAGCCCTTGTCGGAAGCAGTGGCTCGGGTAAAAGCACGGTGGTGTCCCTCATCGAGAGATTCTATGATCCCTCCTCAGGTGATTATCACCATCCCATATCCTTCCTCGTTGTTATTTCAATCAAGGGGTGGTTAATAATCGCGTATTTTTGCAGGGCAAGTGCTGCTAGACGGTCATGACATAACAACGTTGAAGTTGAGATGGCTGAGGCAGCAGATTGGGCTGGTGAGCCAAGAGCCTGCTCTGTTTGCCACAACCATCAAAGAAAACATACTGTTGGGCAGAGGGGATGCAAGTTTAGTCCAGATTGAAGAGGCTGCGCGAGTTGCCAATGCACATTCATTCATTGCAAAGCTCCCGGATGGCTATGACACTCAGGTTAGATTGTGATGTTCTTGCATCACATTAATATTTGGCTTGCACTTCAATTATGATTGCTTATGGTGTACCTACTCATCAATGCTGGATTGATTTGGAGAGAGACCTAACAACACGTTAGTTAGATATCTAGACTTTGTTTTTGGGCCCTCTGCTCAAATCTTCGCCATGTTCACTTCACCTTAAATGTTCATCAACTTCACATGCTGCATTAAAAAAAGGCATGGATCTCACACACTGCCGCGGACTAAATGGGATTGTTTGGTCAACAATCAAACCTAAACATTTTCTATTAAAGTCAAAAGTGTGGAAATGTTTGGTCATGCATTAAAAATAAAAGGTAACATGGTTTGCAGTAACAATGCATGTGCAGAGTATTGGTGGGTTTCTACTTTCTATTCATTCTTGAATTTCTCTAATTATTGGGAAATGGTCAAACCAGAGGATCAAGAATTAATGCCCCTAAACTAGGATAACACGAGGAGAAAGAAATACTATATTTTTTTGAGTAAGAACTACTAAGAGTGGGATGTCAAATGAGATATAAGGACTTTGCATTTGATGTTTGTTGCCTAAAAAATGAACAAAACAACAGTTCACAAATGGCCAATTTCAAGAAAGTTAAATTTCATTAATAAGAAAATCTAGTTATCTCTTCTTGTTTTGATGCACTTGGATGGTGGCAGGTCGGGGAGAGAGGGGTCCAGCTGTCGGGCGGGCAGAAGCAGAGAATAGCTATAGCAAGGGCAATGCTCAAGAATCCAGCCATCTTGCTCTTGGATGAAGCAACCAGTGCATTAGATTCCGAGTCGGAGAAGCTAGTGCAAGAGGCCCTTGACCGTTTCATGATTGGAAGGACTACTCTAGTTATCGCCCATCGCCTCTCCACCATCCGAAAATCTGACCTTGTTGCTGTGTTGCAGCAAGGCAGTGTCACTGAAATCGGGAATCACGATGAGCTCTTAGCCAGGGGAGAAAGCGGCATCTACGCCAAGCTAATCAGAATGCAAGAAGCAGCAGCTAATGAAGCGGCTCTCAATAATGCCAGGAAGAGCAGTGCAAGGTATTAAAATGTCAAGTTTTGATTGGATTAAGATTTACTAGTATTTATGTGGTTTGATTCCTCTGCAGGCCTTCTAGTGCGAGGAACTCGGTGAGCTCGCCAATAATCACTAGAAATTCGTCCTATGGAAGATCGCCTTACTCGAGAAGACTGTCCGACTTCTCCACCTCGGACTTTAGCCTCTCCTTAGATGCTGGATACCCTAACTATCGCCATGAAAAGCTTGCGTTTAAGGAGCAAGCAAGCTCATTCTTGCGTCTTGCAAAGATGAATTCACCCGAGTGGAGTTATGCCTTGTTTGGCTCGATAGGCTCAGTCGTCTGTGGCACTCTCAGTGCATTCTTTGCGTATGTGCTGAGTGCTGTTCTTAGTGTCTACTACAGCCCGAATCATGCCTACATGATAAGGGAGATCGCAAAATACTGCTACCTCTTGATTGGTGTGTCGTCAGCCGCCCTCATTTTCAACACAATGCAGCATTACTTCTGGGATAGAGTCGGGGAGAACTTGACAAAACGTGTCAGGGAGAAGATGCTGGCTGCAGTCGTGAAGAACGAAATGGCGTGGTTCGATCAGGAAGAGAATGAGAGCTCGAGAGTTGCAGCTAGGCTAGCTCTGGATGCGAACAATGTTAGGTCTGCAATTGGAGACAGGATTTCTGTTATAATGCAGAATTCTGCTCTCATGCTTGTTGCCTGCACTGCTGGCTTCGTGTTGCAGTGGCGCCTCGCCCTCGTCCTCGTTGCTGTCTTCCCCATCGTCGTTGCAGCAACTGTTTTACAGGTACAAGTAGATTTATTCATAGTTAAAAGTCATACATTAGTAACAAAAAAAAGTGCTAACTTTTAGCTTTTTGGGGGTAAACAGAAAATGTTCATGAATGGATTCTCCGGTGACTTGGAAGCTTCGCACGCTAAAGCGACGCAGCTGGCCGGGGAGGCTGTAGCCAATGTGAGAACCGTTGCAGCATTCAATTCGGAAGAGAAGATCGTCGGCCTATTCAGCTTGAGCCTCAACACTCCCCTAAGGCGTTGCTTTTGGAAGGGGCAGATAGCTGGGAGTGGCTATGGCATTGCTCAGTTCTTGCTCTACGCCTCCTACGCGTTAGGCCTGTGGTACGCTTCTTGGCTGGTGAAGCATGGCATCTCTGACTTCTCGAAGACGATACGTGTCTTTATGGTGCTGATGGTCTCCGCCAATGGCGCTGCTGAGACGCTCACCCTCGCCCCCGATTTCATCAAGGGAGGCCGCGCAATGCGGTCCGTGTTTGAGCTCCTAGACCGCAAGACCGAGATAGAACCAGACGACCAAGACGCCATCACTGTCCCTGATAAGCTCCGTGGCGAGGTTGAATTCAAGCACGTGGACTTCGCATACCCTACGAGACCCGATGTGTCAGTCTTCCGCGACCTGAACCTCCGTGCTCGGGCAGGGAAGACCTTGGCCCTTGTCGGCCCGAGTGGCTGTGGGAAGAGCTCAGTGATCGCCCTGATACAGAGATTCTATGAGCCTTCGTCCGGTCGCGTGATGATCGATGGGAAGGATATAAGGAAGTATAATCTAAAGTCATTGAGGAGACACATAGCTGTGGTGCCGCAAGAGCCGTGCCTCTTTGGGGCAACGATCTACGAGAACATCGCCTACGGGCACGAAGCAGCAACGGAGGCAGAAATAATAGAGGCAGCAACGCTGGCAAATGCGCACAAGTTCATATCGTCGTTGCCAGAGGGGTACAAGACGTATGCTGGGGAGAGAGGGGTGCAGCTGTCGGGGGGGCAGAAGCAGCGGGTGGCCCTGGCTCGGGCATTCCTGAGGAAGGCGGAGGTGATGCTGCTGGACGAGGCGACGAGTGCGCTGGATGCGGAGTCGGAGAGATGCATACAGGAGGCACTGGAGCGGGCGTGTGGAGGGAAGACGACGATTGTGGTGGCGCATAGGCTGACCACGATCAGAAGCGCGCACGTGATAGCGGTGCTGGATGATGGCAAGGTGGCGGAGCAGGGGTCGCATTCGCATCTGTTGAAGAACTGCCCGGAGGGGGTGTATGCGCGGATGATACAGCTGCAGAGATTGGGGAATGCTTCCACTTCTTCAACGCAGTCAGCGATTTGTATGTAGCCTTGTTTTGTTTATATATTGTGGATTATCTAATTATAGCCTTAAAAAACTGGTCTTACAAATGTGGCCTTCAATCAAACATTAATCGACCTACCTCTCTCATAACTCATAACCCAACACCCAACACCCAACACTTTGGTGTTGGTGAACCGAAACAGAAAACAATTACAACAACTCCTAAAAATAATACTCACCACCAGTATACTAAAGAAATTCTTACTTGAGAGAATTCAAATTTCGCCATGGCTAACTTTCATGTTAAGAATCTGTACAAAAGAAGTTGACAGCTAATTGACTTGGACCGCTGAAAATTTTAAGCCATTCGAATATTTAATACTAGACGTTTTGTCCTTTAAATTTTTGGATTTTTAGATCGTTCTTTTCAAACCATAAATTAAAAATAATCAGAATTAAGTATAATTTGATTTATTTATTCCCAACCTAATGTATACTACTTTATAACTTTTTCAGCTCCACTTTAGTTACAAAATTTGGGATTTTAAGAATTCAATTTCCGGAAATTTCAAATTATATTATGGATTTGTATTCTCTAAAAGTTAAGATTCTTGTTCTCGCAGACAAAAATACGATCAAAAATAGAATTCTCAGCCCTAACTCCTAAGCCACTAGTTGTATCATTGTAATAAACAAGGGGTAAAGGCAGGGAGCCTAGAATTCGTACAACCACAAACTCCAGGAATGTAAAAAAAACACAGGAATAAGTTTACATTGCCATTAACTTGGGGCCATTGTCTGGCTTGCCCATTCCAGCAGCTAGATCAGCATCCAGTTGCGTGTGCGGTGCAGGTCCCAACATTATCTTCACACTGCAGTAAAGGTAGGTTAGCATTCTAATACAAGTGCTGAATGCAGCATGTTGATCATTTAAAGCAACACAAAAAAACCCAGGTTCCAGTATTTCTCCACTTGGCTGAAGTTTTAGTTCTGCAAATATTCTTTTCATCCTATACTGATAAATCATAAGTTCAGCAAATCTAATCTACTAAGGCAATTGCTAAATAAGTATCCCCATTCTCAACTATTCTAAAACTGAGCACTTAATCATAACAATAACCACAACAGAATGTCCTTTCCCATGCTAAAAATAGTTGAATTAGGTCAAGTGTTCAGTAACACAGTAGGCCGTGTCCTGCACCAGACAGCACCATTTCCATACAAGTTCATTGCTCTCGGCATATATTAGCTTGCATATAATACTCTACTTTTACTTTTAAGATTATATACTTCTAAGTTCAATGCTCTCTCTGCATATACATACTCTTATAGTTACTTATTTGGAGTATAATTCAAAACTTCATATAAATCTACAATGTTGTATTAATGATGAATTTTCTAATACGAATCCTATTTGTTGCATTATATTAATAGAACAAAATCAGAAATCCAATGGCAATTGAAGCTGATGATTTTGTACTATTATTTATGCTAAGACGAACAAAACAAAATCACTATATATAGAAAATAAACTGAAATTAGCCCTTCCAAGTCATCAAAAAATCTATGTAGCCAAAATTCTCATCGTCTTCCAAACAGCTTATTTAAGGGCTAATAATAGTTTATTTTATATATTTTGGTGTAGTTCTATTAAATATATAGGCAAGAATATGATTCATATCAGAAAATCTATGATTAATACAAATAGTTACTGTACAACATTAGACTTATACTTATAGATTTATATCAAGTGCCTACTTATAAGAAAAAAAATATGTATATCCTACTAAAATGTTGAAGTAGCATAAACAATAAGAAAAGTGTGATAGCATATGCAGAAAAAGAAAGAGAGAGAGTATTAAATTTGTATACTGTGTTATCCAAGCAAAAGGTAATGACGATCTTCTTAATAAGATGTGGAGTATAATTATTAGAGTTTGCTAGCTACAAAGCGACTCAACAGAAAATCCAATACGATAAACCCATCTGATTCTTGAGAAATCACCATATTTTCAGAATCTCAACGCTTTGAATTACATCATGCCTTTGTGCTCAGGGTAAAAAATTTCTTCTAGGGTTATGATATGAGTGCTAAATAACCAACCGATAATATGCCAAAATTCTTAGATAAAAGATGGAACAAAGCAAACTTACCGCTTCCTATGGCGTTTGGTCTTGAAATGTTCGTCTCTGACAGTCACATTAGCAAAATAGCGACTGCAAAACGGATGAAAAATCAAATTTTGAATAATGATCAATAGAGTAGTTGACAATAACAACAAATTTGTGAATTAGAACACTACTCGCAGTGAAAACAATAGTACTGCCCCATTCCCGGAAGATCTTCATCCACAGGCAAGGGCTTTCTGTCTTCCTCCCCTTTCTGAAGCTCATCGTAAACGGCGTCGTCGCGTGAGCACTCCAGAGTCAAGGAAATCATGTTTTCCACAGCAAAAAAGAAATTAGCGAAACAGAAATTCCTCAGAAATTATCAATAAAAGGATATCCTTGACGAGAAATTTGGATCGCCTGAAAGACTTGTGAGAATAGCGGCGCTTCTTCACACTCCTGTGCGGACACTTTCCACCCATTGTAGGTTTGAGTTTTGATTTGGTTGGGATTCAGAAATCAAAAACCCTAGCTCAAGCATATAACACAAAACTTATTGGGCCAAGCATATGAGTCGGCTTGTGGATGGGATCAACACAAAACTTATTGGGCCATGGCAGTACAGATGACTCAGGAGCTTTCAAACCCTATAACATGTTGGACTAGGTTTTATACCATCAAATACTAGTGTTTTTTTACCCCCTTGTCTAGAAACATGAATTTTTAAAAAATGCTTAGTATTAAGTAGAAGAAATAATAATTATTAAATGTAAGAGAAAATAAAGTTAAAAAACATTAAATTGGACTCTACAAAATTGAAACTCACCGTTCACCAATTTATCCCCAAATTTATTTAAATCTGCGTCAAATATAAGTTTGAAAATTGATTGGAACATAAATTGTACAAAAATTAAAAACTTCTACAAAAAATAATCTTTTTTGTCATTTTGGAACGTCGTCTCGTTTCTAAAAAATGAAAAGTTTTTGTTTCATCTTTTTTCACTTTTTCTCCTTTTTCTCATATCTTACTCATTTTTTCTCATCATCTTTTTTATTTTATCAATTTCTTATTAAAACTCCTGTCTCCATATAGATAATTTTTTTTATGACCGAGGGAGTAGTATAAAATAACTTGGTTTAATTATCGTTAGCTCAATTTCGGCATTGGACATCCTAAAATATGATCATGGACAAGCTATTGCAGTTTCCTCAGCTAGTTATTATAAGAAAAAATCATTATATCCAGGTGCTTTAGGAACTCCACTTGATTTTTAGTATTAAATTCGAATTCCAATCTTCGTTTTGGTATGAGTTCTGAATTCCAATCCTCAAACTAAAATATTATGGACTACGCATTCAAAATTATATGAGAAACAAGGTTCTCAAATAATATCAATTAGTTATAACTAGAGATGTCAATCGCGGATTGCGGGTCAATCGGATGTGGGCTAATCGGGTTGTGATTTCTTTTGGGTTATGAAAGTTTAGCCCTAACCCTGAAAGCTGGTTTTCGGGCTAGTCCAACGGGTTAATCGAGTTGGTACCGATAAGATTAACATGCGATCAATCCAATAAATAATGATGAAAATTAGTTATATTCACAAAAGGTTAAATTTTTAATTATGATAAATTTGAGATATATGCTTAAACTCAATCATAAACATGACCAAATACTAGTATTTGAGATATTTCGTGAAAATTTTAATGCATGTTTTAGAAATTTAAATATTTTTATAGTAAATTTGAAGTTTTTAATTTATTTATTTATTATTATATTAATAAATATTTATATATCATTTGTATATTTAATATAAAATTGAAAGTTACTTTTTTTAGTTATCTATAGTATAAAATTAATCAATGAAGTGTCGAATTAGGAGTAAAAACATATAATAATATAAATATTTTATCGGATTTTCGCTCTAGCCCATCGGGTTTTTATGTCTGGCCTTAACAGGTTGTGGGTTAATCGGATGTAGGCTAATCGAGTTTTAATTTATCGGGCTACAAATTTCCGGCTCTAATCCTATAAATTTGTCGGGCTATTCGGGCCAACCCACAAGTTGCGGCCTACACTAACATCCCAGTTACAATGACGCTACAGGACTACCAAAATAATGTTAAAAAGTAAAATGCATTATTATATGTAACAATATAAAGAAAACGAATAAACTCTGCACCATGTTTTATTAATGGCTACATTTTAGGCTATAAATTATTTGGTTATATGTCATGGGTTACCTACCTAAACCTATAAGCATACGCGTACCAAAAATTTGACCTCTGAAATATTAGTTCAATTGATTAGTGATGTTCTGGAGTAGGAGAAATTCAATGTAATTATTCGTAGCGACTGACACAAGCAAATTCGCAGTTACATATAATAATCAAGAAAATAGATTAAAAAAATATGAAGTCTTAGTACTCTAATTTCTCTGACAAGCTTATCACAAATTTATTCACAACACACACTGTATCACTCCATATATTTGTTAATGTACTCCCACTCTCAACTCATTTTATTTGAGTACATAATTTGTAAACGTGGTCATAGTAGTACACCTTATTAAAATAAAGATTGCAAGGGAAAAAATAATTGTCACTGAAGCTGAGAAGAATATTGCGTAGGACGATAAAACATAAGATATGCAAGATTCTATTTATTTGAATAAGATTATTGATAACAACCGAATAAAATGTTCACCAAACGCATGTTTAAGTGGCAATAATCCTCCAATCACATTCCCTTTGTTGAGTATTATACGTGTAATTGTTGGAAGATAAGGTCTTATACTTACTAACTGTTACACAAAGGACAAAAGAATCGTTCTCATTTTCTTTTTGTAAGATGCCATAATTTTTTAAATCAAATTTTAAACTTTCTCATTTATTTATTTATATAAATTATATGTGTGGTCTTTGTGTAAATATACTTAAAATACATTACACGATTACACTACTCTCTCCGTCCCATAATAGATGCCAAACCTTTCTTTTTAGTTTGTCCCACAAAAAATGTCACATTTCTTTTTTTTGTAAAAAGTTCACTCTCACATTAATATAAATATATTATTTTCTCTTTCCACTTAACACACAAAATAATACCTCCTAAAATATCGCGTCAATCTCCAAGTGTGACATTTACCTATTCCATGTCGATCCAAACACAATCAAGTGATTTAAAACGATTGGCTGCACGATCAGGCCGATTGAAGGCGTGATCAGGCCTTGAAGGAACTACGTGATGACTTTGTTGTTCTGAATGTTCAACAAACCAAGCTTATGGCGAAGCTTCAAGCCGATAATGAAGATGATTATCCAGTCTTGGATGGTTCATATTCGTCTGCTCAATACTTTGTGACGCGACAAATGGAGGTTGCACTGCAATAAAAAAATTATTAAAGACATTTTTAATGCAATTGATAATGCTAATTTGTGTTTTTAAATATGTCACCAACGATTCAAAAAGCGTCTTTATTGTTGGTATTCCAATTAAAATTAGAGGACGCAAATGGATGTGTCCTAAAAAAATTAAAAAATTAAGTTAATTTGTCATTAATTTAGGAATACTTTGTTTTGCAACCTAAATATTAATTATTTTTAAAAAATTTCCAATACAAGTAATTGCATCACAAATTTTGTGTCTTAAAAGTAAGGAATAAGTTTGTTTTCAATGTTGATTTCTAGTCTTCAATGGTATTCATCTAAATGGATGGATTTTTCGATGCAACGTGGATAAAACGCAGGCGAAAAATGTCGTAATATGTACAATTATCTTGCTACCCAAAATCTATGAAGTCATTTTCCATCTCATCAGTTTGGCGATATTTATTTTATGAATTATTATTAAATGTTGTTATTACAATTTTTAAAATATTAATAGTACATTCCCCAATTTTATTTGAGAATTACATTCTCCAATAAAATACTGCATCTTAATTTTTTAGAAACCAATAAACTATACAAAAACCAATTCAGCACCTAAATCAAGTAGCACCTTATTTCTTAAAAAAAAAAAAAAAAAAAAAGAAAAAAAAAAGAAAGAACTTCTACATCCCCGTCTTAAGAACAACTATATATGAATGTCTATGATTCAGTATTTGAATTGAAACTAACTGGAACACCATATTGATTTGTGACTCATCAATGTCAATGACAAATTTGTAAGTACTATGAGTTTAAACTTTTTATTGTTATTTTGAGTTCCAGGGAGATTCAATTCCACATTTATCTCATCAATAAAAAAAAGAAAGAAAAAAGGCAAATCACTATAATATCTGTCAACAAAATAGTCCTTGAACTAGTAGTCCTTGTCAATCATGTTTCGTGACATTGAGAAAGAATTTCGATAATATTGCCATATTATTTCCATAGGTAAATAGACAACTGAACAAAACAATGTAGTACATGAGAAAGAGTGTTCCTCTTCTACAAACACAATGCAAAGTGACAGAACAAATTTATTTATTCTTAATCTTGTCCTAAGTAAACTATAATTTTACCAAATCAAAGTATTTCATGAAAAAGTTGAATGCACGTATGACCACACGTCTTTTACTAAGCTAATTCAATCACACATTTATACAAACCATTCTTATTATTGTTTTATTGGGTAATGATCTTTGGAGGTATGTGCAAAGTAATTAGTACCAAGTCCACCTAATTCGTTTGGAATTTGGAACAAGAAAATTTAGTGGGTAGAATAGTAATCTCACATGCTTAAGGGTCATGCTAATTAATTAGTAAGTAATTAGTCAAACACGGCTGATTTGTCACGTAAGCATCCAATTGATTCGGCCGGACATTCATGGCATGATACCATACATCCATACATACATGCAATGCATACATACTCCTAAAATTCAATTCTTCCATTTCTCTATAATTGTATTCGGTAGTGAATTTTGTCTTGGGTCTAATTTGGTGGGTGGGCCCCGCCCCTACGAAACAGCTAATTTTCTCTGTTCCTGGGTCTTTATATATCTCAACGGCTGCCTCCATATTTCCCTCTTCAAACCATTCATCACTTTCTGTTTCCACACTATAACCTATAATTCTTCCCCTATTAAGTAAAGAGAGGAGATTCTGTGAAATGGGAGAGGTAATTAATCACCTTCACCGCTTCAATTTTCATCTTAATTTTTTTTCTATTCATGAATTCTATTTCCTGTGATTATTGGCCGTTTTGCTCAGTTTTCTGTTCCCTCTTTCAGAAAGATGGAGAAAAGAAGGTAGAAGCGCCGGAGAAGAAGGCCGCAGACGCCGGAGGAAAGAAGGAGGAGGCCGGCCCGATCGCGGTCGTCATGAAGCTTGACTTGCATTGCGAAGGATGCGCCAAAAAGGTCAAACGCTCCGTTAGCCATTTCCAAGGTACTTAAATTTTTCATTAAAAAAAAAGAAATTAGTTGAATAATTTATATATTGGCAGATTAATTGCTCTAATTAGTAGTAGTACCGTGGTACAAGTGAAAATTACATAATGTTAGAAATCAAAGTGCCTAATTTTCTTGGGTGATAAGTTAGGTAAATAATGCAACTTAATATACAGTAAATTATCAGAGCAACAGTGTGTTCCGATATTATCTTGATTTGGTCGCAACCAACATAGAACTTTGCGGAGATAACAAGGAACAGAGAATTTTTCCGTTACCTTTTCAATTTCAAAATTCAGCATTATCAATTAAATATACATGGATAATAATTAGTATTATTGCGCTTTGTGAAGGTGTTGAGAAAGTGAAGACCGACTATGAGGCTAACAAGCTAACCGTCACCGGCAATGTTGACCCGGCGGCGCTGCGCGACAGGGTTGCGTACAAGACCAAAAAGAAGGTTGAGCTCGTATCTCCTCAGCCCAAAAAGGAAGGTGGAGATAAGAAGGCTGAAGAGAAACCTGAGAAGAAGGCAGAGGAGAAAAAGGGGGATGACAAGAAACCCAAAGAGGTGAATTTTAAAAATATTTTAGCTCACCATTTAATTTTTAATTAGTATTGTTAGCCGACTTAATAAATGTTTTACTATAATCCAGCCTGCGATTAGCACAGTGGTGATGAAAGTGAGGCTGCACTGTGACGGATGCGCACATAAGGTCAAGCGGGCAATAACAAAGCACATTGATGGTGAGTTTGGTTTCAAATTTATTGCATTTCATTCATATAGTATCATCAAATATTCAACTCTCAGAGTTAGGTATATATTAATTACTAAAAATATGACATCTCAACCTGTATAGTATGATGAAAATTTCATAAGTAATTAATTATGGTTGGTTTATTTTAATTATAGGGGTGCAGTCGGTTAAAGCTGACCTAGCAAAGGACTTGGTCACGGTGACCGGGACGATGAATGTGAAGGAGCTCACATCGTACTTGAAAGAGAAACTCAAGAGAAGTGTAGAAATCGTTCCTCCTCCGAAGAAAGACGATGGAGGCGGTGACAAGAAAGAAAAAGCAGGTGGCGGAGACAAGAAGGAAGGCGGAGGAGACAAGAAGGAGGAGAAAAAAGAGGGCGGAGGAGACAAGAAGGGAGCGGAGGCAAAGGCGGTGAGCGGTGGAGGAGAAGGAAGCAAAGGAGGCGAGGGAGCAAAGGTAGAAGTTAACAAGATGGAGTACCATGGTTTGAATCTACAAACGCACTACGCCATGCCTATTTACAACCAAAATTATTACAATCAAGATTATGGTCTCCCAGTTAACCACTATCAAGATTACCCACCTAACTATGCTTACGGTAACACTGGCTACGCCGTACAATACGCTTCGGGACCTCCCCCTCCCCCTCCAACGTATACGAACGCGAATATGGGCATGAACATGAACGATCAAATGTTCAGTGACGAAAATCCGAACGGATGCTCCGTGATGTGAACCGTGCTAGGTAGCGAAAGGGGTTGGGATTTATAAATGTAAATAAAAGTTAGAAAAAATTAAAAGAAAATACGTTATAGGAGAGGAAATTAGAAAATGAAATATATACATTGTAACGGTGTAGTATATGAATGCAAACCAGGGCAGGACCGGTGTTTGCGAGGTCGATTTATTGTTTGACTTGTATGTTGCTATCGATCAGTTGTTAGTTAATAAAATAAACTCAATTTTTGCTTCGCTAATCAAGTTTTATTTTAGATTATCTTTAGTCTGATTAATAAATTAATAGTGATGTGAGCCTCGCTCAGCCTGGTGTAGATACTTTGTTTTTTCATTTATCGTTAAAATGATTATGCCTTCTTATTCAAGGAAAAATTAACTTGTTAGGAGTACTAAATAATAATTATGTGACATTGAATTAATTAATGTAGAGCAGCCTGGTTGTTAGATCACTTGCGTCCACTTAATCTTGACAAATTAAAAGCGGCTATGTCGACCCTTACGGAGATTTTGGACGCTTTTACCCTCCAAAGTTAGACTTTTATATTACTCCCATTTATTATTGGGTTATGTACAATACTTCTAGTATACAATTAGAATTCTCTACAAATTTTTAGTTCATTAAATTTTTGTATCAATGACTCATTTTATTAGATCCGTACAATTTTCTTTTCAATAGGTCTATATACTATAATACTTTTTTATTTTAAATGTTTTTATACTTTTTTTTATCTGATTGGATCTTTATTTAATGGAATTCAGAATTAAATTAACTTTTTATGTGATGAAATTATTTATTTTTCTTTTTTCTCATATTAATTTTGGAATTAATTCAGTTTCAATATCAACTCAAGAATAATTGAAAAAATAAAAATTTATTAATATTGTCAGTTATCAATATATAAATTTATCATTTTCATGGATTCTTAAGTCGATATTGAAACTAGATTAATTTCAAAATAAATAAGAGAAAAGAGAAAAGTTAATTAAATTATGAAGTCCATTAAATAAATATTCAACCAAAGAATCTCTTAAATTAAAATGTAATAATATAAGGACACAATGAAATTTAAAAAATTAAAAAATAACCTAATGAAACAAAATATATTACTAGTATAAGTATCTAATGAAAAAAAATTGCAGAAGGACCTAATAAAATAAAATGCATTAGAACAATGACCATTAGATGTGTTTTGTCTTTATTTATTAATCTTCTGGGGGAGGAATTCATTGGAGTTAGAATTGCACGAAACATGAAATCCCATAAAATCGATGAAAATAAATTAGAGCGTCCACTATACAGGAGCCGCGGCCGGGCCATGGGAGAGCCGCGAGCCGCGGCTCCCTATAGTGAGAGGGGTGGGTAGCCGCGGCGGGGGGGGGGGGGGGGGGGGCGTGGGCGCGCCACGTTCGTGGCCTGGCCGCGGCGCTTGGGCGCGAGCCGCGACTCTCCTATAGTGCCGGCCACGAGCCGCGGCTCCCCTTTTCCGATTTTTTTTTTTTTAAATTTCTTCTACAAATATACCCATTTTTCCCCAATTTTTTACACCATTCCAATCTCCACTCTTTTCATTTTATCACAAATTATACTTTTGAAAAATGAGTTCCGGCGATGAGTTCCAACAATTGGTGGATAGGGAGTTCGATGAACTCGTTCAAGAGGTGCAACGGGAAGCAGAAGAGGAGGAGGCGGCGGCGGCGGCGTTCGTTCGCCCGTTCTATCATCGGCGGACCATCTGGCGTGACCATGTCGGGGCACACCATCGGTTAGTAGAAGACTACTTTGGCGATAACCCCCGTTACCCAGCAGAGATTTTCCGTCGCCGCTTCAGAATGTCGCAACAGCTATTCATCCATATAGCGAATACATTGGCGCAGCGGTACAGGTGCTTCACATTGCACAATGATGCTACCGGCCGACCCGGGTTGTCGACATATCAGAAGTGTACCGCTGCAATTAGGCAGCTTGCCTATGCCGGACCCGCTGATATGTTCGACGAATACCTACAGTTGGGTGAAACAACTGCTCTGACGGCGCTGAGGCAGTTTTGTAATTGTATCCAGACCATCTTCGGTCCGGAGTATCTACGGAAGCCAAATGCCGATGAGTGCCAGAGATTGATAGATATGCACGGGCGAGTGCATAATTTTTCGGGGATGATGGGCAGCATCGATTGCATGCACTGGGAGTGGAGGAACTGCCCGGTGGCTTGGAAGGGGCAGTTCACATCTGGATTCAAAGGAAGACACCCAACAATGATACTGGAAGCTGTTGCTGACTACCGACTGCGAATCTGGCATGCCTATTTTGGTGTCGCAGGGTCGAACAACGACATCAACGTACCAGATTCATCCCATCTCTTCAATGATGAGTGTTGGGGTGAGGGTCCGACGGTCAGATTCATGGCCAACGGGACGCAGTACAACAGGGCATACTACTTAGCCGATGGGATATACCCTCGTTGGCCCGTGTTTGTCAAGACGATCCGGCAGCCGGTTGGGCCGAAACAATCCTATTTTGCGGCCAAACAAGAGAGTGCTAGGAAGGACGTTGAGCGTGCTTTTGGTGTCCTCCAATCGCGATGGGGCATTCTTCGGTGCCCGGTTCGACAATGGCACGAAAATGATGTCGCCTCCATCATGTATGCATGTATCATATTGCACAATATGATAATAGAGGACGAAGGATATTCTGCAGAGAACTGGGCACCAGAAGAGGGTGCAAGTACGAGTCACGGTGTTGCAACCGCCCCACTGCAGATGGGTGTACCGCGTAGTGATGCATACTTAATCCAACGGTTCGCCGATATGCGGAGGGAAACATCACATACGACACTGCAGGCTGATATGGTAGAAGAGGTTTGGAATCGTAGGGGAGGAGGGCGTAGAGCGTGATATGCGTTGGGAAAGTAGTTTATTAGAAGTCGAGAATTTTCGTTGTATAATTTTACCCCTTTGTATAATACAACGAAGATTTTGTTTTAATTTTAGTTCGTATGCATTTTTTCAATTATTATTGTAGTAGAATTAAAAAATAAACAAAATGGAAAAAATTAAATTTTTGGTGGCTTGGCCATGTCCACTATAGTGGGAAACATGGGCATTGGTGGCCCGACCACGATTTTGTGGCCTGGCCACACTTTATGGCTTGGCCCGGCCATGTATAGTGGACACCCTTATATGCTGTCGAGTTTCCATTAATTATCTCATTTTTGTCATTTTTGTCTAATCCCTATTAATTGTCTATTTTAACTATTCTATTTTTAGTAACTGGACTTCAATACTCGTAACACATTCTACGCATAAATAAAATTAATAAAATATAGGACCACGTTTCACTAATTTTCAACTCTTACTTTTCTCAGAAAAATTAAACGATTTCTTAAAATCTATCCAATCTAATACTCCTATGTGTCAGTTAATGAGGAGAGGAGGGAGTATATCTGACACTTTCTACCGAAAAGTTTAACCAAGTGCATTGCATGGAGTGAAAGACAAGTCGTGAAAAAAAAGGCTTCCGTTAGCTTCTTCCTATGTTTGGAAAGCGTTTATGTGGAGTATTTTAAAAACTAGTATCACACCTGTGCGATGCACGAATTAATTTGATTTCATAAATATATTTATATTTAAAATTAATTATTTTTAAATACGATACAACTATATTATTTAAGGTTTAAAAATCGCAAACATGTAAAATAATTTAAATGTACAACCCCAAAACATTAAATTTAACAAATTTGGAAATCAACCAAGTGCATACACATTTTAAGATAATGGTATGGAATCTGCATTATTTATAAAATTAATCAAAGTTCCAATGACTAATTTTTTATATCTAACACAAAACAACAATCATAATTTTATAACTTGAATACCATTTACATAAAAAAAAAAATTAAAACAAAGCAATAATCATCAATACTAAGGAGACTTTTTAATACACATTATTAACAGTGGAATCACAAATACAGTCAACCTCGTTGATACAAATTAAAATTTTAAAAAAAATTCAAACAATCTTTCTTACGTTCCAGCCAAAAAATATATATTGCTTGCTATAATTGCACATGTAATTATTTCCAAGGTCAAGCCTAAAAGTAATTACACACTAAATATACGTTCGCCGTAACTTACGTCTCAACCCTATTTCCCCCTTATTTGCGGTCAACTAACAATTCGATATCAAATTTTATTATCTTAGAAGACATGTTATATTAATATTTACATTTGTAACTGAATGAAGGAAAATGTTACATCTCAATACCAATTCTCGAAATAAACTACAAATCTCATACTTCAATAACAAAAGTTTTAATTTTATGCTTAAACAATTGTATTCAACACCACAGTTCACGTAGTGTATATAATTCCTATAATGAGTTAATCAAATTTATCCAAGCCCAATTATAGAAAACCATAGAATAAAGAATAAAGGTTGTCAAAAGATGAAACCAGAGAATAAAGGTTATTAGAAATTAAGTGATAAATGTCATAGAAATATGAAATAATGTAAGGAGTGAGTGGATGTAAACTACGAATCTCATACTTACATAAAAAAGTTTTAATTTTATGCCTTAAGCAATTACCTCCAACACCACAATTCACATAGTGTATATAATGCCTGCAATTACATAAACAATGAGAGTTAATCAAATCTATCAAATCACGTTTATAGGAGACCGTAGAATATATTTATCGGAAGATGAAACCAAAGAATAAGGTTTATTAGAAATTCTGTGACAAATGCCATAGAAATAGGAAATAACGTAATGAATTTGTGGATTTAGAGCCACCACATGTCATAGATTTATAGTTGAAAAAAACCTTTCACTTCTCCAATTATTTATAATTGGTTTTTAAAAACCGTTTATTTTTTATTAATGACATTATGATTGAAATTCAATAAGTTTTAATGTATACTAATATATACGTTAGTGAATATAGCTTTTGACTGGATATAGCTTTTTAATTAATGACATTATATCTATTGAAATATAACATAAATTTCTAGCAAATAATAAATGTCCACATCTTATAGTTGAAAAAAACCTTTAAATTATGATAATCAATCATAAATTTTATATATTAGCCACGTCTTATATCATGCCCAAAACTCTTAAATATTCAAAATGTAGCCCAAAACTCGACTTTTATATTAGTATAGATAGATATATACGTGCCAACCACACTCTTAAATATAATTCAATTAGAGTGAATATGATCAAATTAAGTCGACTAGCTAGTGACTTCACAGTTTGAATTGCATCCTTTGATGTTTTGGAAGCTACTCTCTTCGTTCTTAAAAAATACTCCCTCCGTTCCATGTTACTTGAGTCACTTCTTTTTCGCACTCGTTTTATAAAAATAATAATAAATAGTTAAAGTGGAGATAAAGTAAAGTAAGAAAGAGAATAATATAGTTAAGAGTCTTTAACTATATTATTCTCTTTCTTACTTTACTTTATCTCCACTTTAACTATTTATTATTATTTTTACAAAACGAGTGCGAAAAAGAAGTGACTCAAGTAACGTGGGACGAAGGGAGTATGTACTATGGGTTCGGCACGTATTTTTATGCAAAATTGATAAAGTAAGAAAGATGTAGAAAGAAAAAGTAATTAAAGTACTGTTGTTTGAATTGCATCCTCTAATGTTTTGGAAGCTACTCTTTTCATCCTTAAAGAATATGCACTATGAGTTCAACACGTATTTTAATGTAAAATTAGTAAAGTAAGAAAGAGAGATAGAAAGAAAAAGTAATTAAAGTATTGTTAGTGGAGAATGAGTTCCACCTCATTAGAGAGAAAACAGTTTCCAATAGTAGAAAATCAATATTCTTGTGGAACAGACTAAAAAAGAAAGAGTCCATATTCTTGTGGAACATATGGAGTATACTTTATTAATCATTTCCCGCTTCAGCAATAATTACAATATTTCAATTTCAATTTAAATTTCATTAATAGCTTCACAAATTGCGTTCAAAATGATACCTACATCTCTTCCAAAGAAAAATTCCAAGCTTTGACGCGAATTTTTGGTGGCCGATATTGAAACAACAATTGCAATGTATATAGATGAATTATTTTTGTTAATTGATTGTTACATTTGCATATCCATGTTGACAAATCAATGGAGTGTTACTTATTGATGACGACCTTTAAGAAGCATTAATAGGTGATGGATGTAAATTAAAACCCTTGATTTCCACATAGAGTCTTTTGTATATGCTGACTTTTCACGGCAACAAAGGCTGCATAAATAAGCAAGCCAAAATTTAATTTATACCTTTTTCGAGTTTATTTTCAAGATTGACCGATTTTTAAAACTTTAGCTGTTTCTTTCATTTATTAAAATTTTTCCAATGAGTTCGTCGTATAATTGTGTTATTCTCGTGCCTTTATTATATCTGGCAAACTATACTCATTGGTTGTTACGTTTTTCACAAGTTTTGAGTCCTATCACTTTCAAATCTTCATATCTACTTTATTGAAAAATGTTTAGGAGTAGAATTTTTTCTATTCTGTTGACTAAAAGTAATATGTTACAGATAATATGTTGCCTTTCGGGTTGCATGAAGAATCATGCGAAAATGAAAGAATATACATTTCGAGGTGTTTTATTCACCTTAATTTATTTTACGTTTTAGTTTTTATTAAACTTAACTCTAGATCCAGGAAAAAAAACAATCGTAGCCAACCACCGTGAAAATCCCAAATCCGAGTCACATGGCCTAATTTTTGTGGATATTATAAGACTATTTCACCCTTAAATATATTTTTTATTTATTCAATTTATTTTTCATGTAATAATTTTTTTTCATATAAAACATTGTGTTATAAAACTGACCAATATATTTACATTGATAATTGGCTTTTACCAAAGAGAATGTGAAGACCAATGCATTCATGCACACACTATAATCAAACATATTACTACAATAGAAAATACTAAAAGTTTAACTATAAAATACTATTTAGTTTAGTATACTTTTTCAGATGTCCAAAAGCTAAATTTACGGGGTCGATTAGCCTCTTTTCGCATGGATCAGATTCTTGATACGCATTTTTCACCTTTCGACTTGTCGAGAAAATGGTATTCAACTTGACAAATGCATGCATGCATTATATTCTAGGAACACAAGTAATTAAGGCCCAACTGGGTTGAAGCAAAATTTAGGATGTGACATCATCTAATATTATAATAGTAGAAAATATTAAGAAGACACATTATATTGCTAATCTAATAGTACAACATCACGTAGCAGTATAAAATATTACATACTAATAACGTATGATTCTATACATGATAGCTTATGAAATAAAACTTGCATAAACTATATCACTTATAAAATAATTTAATCACTAAAAGGTGCAATTTGAGTGAACCGATTTAATATTATCTCCATATCATATTATTAATCAACAACTAGTTCAAATTAGAGGCGACCAAATTCAAAGTTTCAGTAATATTCCATTCTACTAGAATTAAATTTCTGAAACCAACCCTAATTTAAATTCTCCACCCTCCAATGAAAAGCAATGCAATCAATCCCTACCTCCCTTTCTACCGCATTGTGCGCCGATGTCCAGGTCTTCAAGGTAAAATCGATGTAGGGTAATTTTTATAAATTATGGCGTGACCAATTCCCTCTTATCACGAGCATCCTAGATAGTTTAAGAGCACTCCCAATGGTTTGGGGATAAACTCCCTTATTTCTCCCTAACTCCTGCCACATCAGTGCCACATCAGCACCAAAATTTATCCCCAGTTTTTAGCCAACTTTTAGCCAACCTCTGCAATGGTTTCTCCCTTATTTCTCCCTAACTCAACATTTCATTTTTACATCATCACTAATTTAATTGTTTTATTTTTATATATAATAAAGCTAGCTTATTTAATTTATAAGATAAAACAAATAATAGGAATAAAGTTCGTTGTATTAAACACGGGTACACATTACAACGAAGAAAATTAAAAAAAAAAAAGTACACGAATGGAAAAAAAAAAATCAAAAAAAAAATTCAAGGGCGGTGGGCGCGGTTTCTATTTGCCCACAATTCTTCGATGATATCGTGTTGTAGTGCTTGATGGGCCGAAAAATAAAAAAAAAATAAAAAAAAAATAAAATAAAATTGATCATCGCCGAAAAATCGCCGAACAGCTCCCCACAGTGGCCGGCGATGATCCGGCGATAGCCCGGCGTTAAAACGCCGCTTGGCGTAAAATCGGTAGGAATTTCGCCGAAAAATCGCCGAACTCCTCCCAATGGCCGGCGATAAGTCGGCGATATCCGGCGAAAAATCGCCGGATTTTCGCCGTCGCTATTGGGAGTGCTCTTACTAGCTATGCTGACAAACAAAATAAAGCCAAAACTATTTTGTTATTTACAGCTTTATTATTTTGCTATTACAAATGGCATACATTAACGATGAGTGAACGTTTTGAAATTTTACTGCCTTCTTTTTGCCAAAATTATTTAGTTTGATAATAGATAAACTCATAAAAGCAATGAAATTAAGGAAAGTGGCTGCTGGTATGTGTAATTGAAGTAAAGACAAAATATTGTCGATTCAATGGATTTACGTTAGAATTTGAAATTCTGTGTTGACTACATAAAGCAGCAGCCAGTTCAAGTGGTAGTGTAACTGTAATTAGTAAACTTGTGACGCAAGTGCTTGCATCATATTGCCAATTAAATCCATCGACTGTGATGTTTTAACTTCCATAGTATATTCGTATTGCCTATTTTAGCCTTATCAATTTATACATACAGAGAATTGTAAACAAATCTGAATCATATAAAATTGTATAAATATAATCAAATAATGTGATAATTTTGAGAATGTAACAGTAAACGGCAAGGCAGATAATATGACAACCAAATTTCATTAATCATCGTATTCAATGGTAACTAACTAATACATGTTCCCTCCGTTTCGCCATAATTGAGTCATTTTTCCTTTTCGAAAAGTTTCTTCATAGTTGAGTCATTTCTATATATGGAGTAACTTTTTTCTCTTTCTTACTTTACTCTCTAACTTTATTCTCTCTACCTTTTCTTCTCTATTTACTTTTCTATCTATTTATTTAACACACCAAATATTCATTTCTAAAACTTCGTGCCGAAAAGTTTTGCCACAACTATGAAGAAACGGAGGGAGTAGTTCAACTTATAATTCAGCTCTGAATATATGATTAGATGTCAAATTTTACTAAGGAAATATACGGGTGTGTTCACTTTGAAAGAATTGGCCAATTTTTGAAAGAATTGGGCCAATTTTTGTGTTTACTTTCCATTAATTAATTGTTGGGGGCCACCATTGAGGTGGGGTCCGCACTATTCATGCTAATTGAGGAAGAATTGAAATTTGCAAAATTGGTAAGATTTGTATGTGCATTGAAAAGTGCACCAAGAAATGGACTTGATTTTACACATTTGCCCCACCTTTTCACCTTTTCACCTTTCCACATTTCCACTTGGAGGGATAAATTTGTCCATCTATGATTCTATTAAGTCAAAGTCTTTATATTATACTCCCTCCTCCGTCCACAAAAAATAGAGCATATATACCATTTTTGACCGTCCACAAAAAGTAGAGTACATTTACTTATTAAAAGTTTTCAACAAAATAATAACCCTACACATTATTTTATTTACCACTTATGCCATTAGAATTAAAACTTCTCTCTAACACTACTTCTCTCTTATTTTTTCTCATTCTCTCTTACTTTGTTCTCTTATCTCTTATTTTACAATTCTATATTAAAATTCGTGTCATACACCAATTGCTCTATTTTTTTTGGACGGAAGGAATAGTGAACAATCCCTCAGTTTTGTTAAATGATATTTGTAGTACTTACTTGACAATTTCTTCCAACCTTTTACGGTTTTAGATGGTTTTTGGCCAGACTGGTCAAATTCAACAATGGGGTGATTCAATCAACTTTTATTAATGCAACCTAATTGATCAGCCGGACGTGAAGAGGTTGAAGTCGGCATTACTAAAATTTTGTTTAATTGAATCAACAAATATATTACCTAGTCAAGCCATTACATATTTTTGACTCCCAATTCAAAGGGCGTGGATTCACATTTTTATTTGTTCATTTGAGCCTGTTTGGGGGGGAGTAAGATTTTCGAACATGCATTATGAGAAAATAAATGTATTTGAATCCAAAAATAAATGTTTGAGAGAATATTGAGAAAGAGTTAAGAACTCATATATATGTTTACAGATAATTAAATTTTTTGACTAAGATAAAGAATGGATGATGCAAGTATGCAAGAATCATTTCACCATTTTTTGGGATGTAATTTATCTACCAAAATTTTCCTTAGGTCCTAATTATTACAATTAATTTTATATTTTTGTCAAATTAAAATGTAAAGTAAATTGAGTTTTAATTGCGCGTTAGTTTTAGGGGACTCTTTATTCGATCATTAGATGAAGGTATTGGTAGTTAAGTCTTGAGGTTTAAACATTCCTGCTAATATTAATAATGTACTGCTTGTCGTCATGAAATGATACGTAGTGAAACTTAATAATATGAACAAATCTAAATTCACAATTACTATTTTACATTATTTTAGAAAAAAACAGAACAATTAGAGAACCTGGTCCGTAGTTTGTTTTTCATATTTGGTCGTATTTTATAGTTGAAATAACCAATATCGATATCGATATCCATCCATATTATGATCCTATGCAGAAACAGTTCTCCAGTACAATAGCTCTATAAAAAGAGCTACTACTATATATGAAATCTCAATTTAAGTATCAAAAGATTTGTAATGCCATAATTCTTTCAATGCATAGTCCAACTGTCACATTTGCTCCAGACCAATGGACATATTTTCTCCTATTATGATTTAATTAATTTATAGTCTGATTATAATTATATTTTCCTGATTGTCTATCATCTTTTAAATAACTAAATTGAAGGCTCAAAAATACATGGATGTAAAACACCCAGTTGGCAGGTGCGTTATTCGATTCATTCGTTAATTACTATTGTGTGGCTAACTCACTCTCTATATGCTGATTCAGCAATAAATTATTTAGTATACATAAAATTTAATATTCATTAGTACAATTCAATTAGATTCAGCGTCGTTACTACTTAGATTACAAAATTGCAAAAATAGAGGGACTAGGTACCGACTATTTCTGTGGCTCATAGAAATATGTATGATTCAAAAAATGTCATTGTCCATCGTCAATGTTCTTTTGGAACTATATACACATAGCTAGATCATAAAATCCAAATCAACTTTGAGTATAAAACTAGAATGATGTAATAAGGATCTAGCTAATTTATCGTATTAAATTCCAATAACCATTTATTTACCAAGGTATTTTTGTTTGTTTAGTTCTTTTATGCTAAAGACATTCACGCTCATTATTTTAATTTACCGTTCTAAAAATAATTTTAGTAGTAGTAGTTTTTATATAACTAACTGTACTTTGTCCCCATAAAATTCGATCAAGTTCTGGCTAATCCCATAAAATTTGAAAACAACATGAAAAGTTACAAAATTTAAAATTTTCTTAATTCTTTAATCTATGTACAAAAAGTTGTCTTTCGTGATGTAAGCATCGTTGTTTAATTAAATGAGGAAAGGAAAAAGAAAAAAAGAAAAGAAAATGAAATGATAAGAAAAGGGAAAAGAAAATACCCATTTTAATTGAACAATGTTGCTTTTATCATGACCAAAAGATGTAATTTCTCATATAGGCAGAACAATGAGAAAAATTGAAATTTTGTGATTTAAAACTCTCTATTTCACTTTAAAATCGTATATGACATACTAGAATTTTATCAAATTTTATAATTAAATTATTATCTATTTTCATACTTAACGATAACATCGTGCTTATTTATACCAAAGAGCTCCTAAATTCAATTTCAAAGATACAAGTACAACCTTCAACTTGAACAAATTTAGTAAATCAAGCCTTTGAATCTTCTTATTCAAATCAGCTCTAATTTGATAAACAATTACACAAACACTCTAATTCAATTACAACTAGGACATGCTCTAGTTAATTTTATTTGATGCTATTTTTTTTTTTCAAATCAATATTCTCATGGCCTAAAGCAGCAAGCATGTCATAGGTCCAGTAATTCTCAGCCTGCTTACATATATACTCGTATCTACACTATTTATTTTGATATATAGCTGTTTTAGATGAGGTACATGATCTAATTAAATTATGATTGGTGTGTGATTAATACATCAAATCAATATAATCTGAGGAAGAAAAAGTGGTTTGAAGTTGGACTTTGAAGATCTCTGACTCAGCTCTGACTAAGCAAAGCCTAACTTGTTGGCTTCTTCTGATTTCCCCTTTCAAACCAACAACAATTGTCACAATTAGTTTTAATAAGACAATTATCGAGTCACTTTCTTCGCGGATCATTGAATACTTTATTATCACCTTGGATTCACATGCTTTATGTTCTAGAAATATAATGGAACTTAGATTTGAGACCCCTTCCTCGGATTGAGTTCATTATGTTGTTGCGTTAAAAGTTTTACTAAGTACTACATATTTTTATGTTTAATGAACTATGTACGTGACAAATACAATTCCATTTTCAAAGAAGTAACACATGCCACTATCTTATAATGTACGTGAAGATAAAAGAGACAACTCTTCTGTCGGTTGGAGGATATCATATTATGATTTCCAGAAATTTATTATGTTAGTTCATGTAATTAATATCCAATCTGGAACTCAATTTGACATACAACGGTGAGATAAATAGATTCTTGACATACTCCTACTGATCAATTATATTTACATTTTATAGTTGATCTTCTTTCTGTAGACCAGGATCGCTACTCGTCACTCCGCCAATTGGATTCAACCTCAAATCTTCTAGCTAATTACATTTATTCAAAAGTTCGAATATTGTAATGGCAATAAACTATCAAACTTAAAAAGAGGGGAGAGGAAATATCACGAGAGATAGGACATGAGAATTTCAAAATCATAAACACTGAAATTGGTGCCTTGTGATCCTATTCTCTCTCCATAGTTGTAGAATTGTTGGACTTGAGTATCAGAGTATGTGTGGAGAGGTTGAAAAGACATTATTCAAATAGACTCCTTAATCAAATTGGCCCCAACTTAATTAAATTCTTTAATGGAGTATATAATATGGAGTAATATCCAAATCCAGATCAAATGATCCAGCTCCTTTTTAATTTATTTTTATATTTAAGATATTTTATAGTATTAAATAATTCTTTCAGTTGTTAGCATAATAAAGTTCTTTTTGCTAAGAGTGCTATGAATTCTAAAATGACTTTACATAGTATACTAATAGTAATAACTCCGTATTAAAAAAGTTGATGACAGTAGACCTGAAAGAAAGCATCCACAAATATTTCATATTAAATGCATACCAATCATACACGAGTGATATTAGCAAGAAAACTTAGTTCCTCGTTATTGCCAATAATTTACACTGATAATCAATCTGGATTTTTAAGTAATCATTTTTAAAAATTGAATTTATAGTAAATCTCTAAATGTTCACCGGGAAAATTGACTTTGATTACAAATGAAGAATACGCCGTAGATTGGAGATCACCTTCACATGCAATATATATGCTTTTGATTGATATAAATACCATATAAATATAAAATGAGTTTTATACCGAAACTGCAGCTGCTTTAATTTAGGATTTAGCTAATTGTTTTCTAATATACCAAGGTGTGCATTGAATTGGTAGGAATACTAAATAGAGGATTAGAGTGTGTAAACATAAATTTAATCCGGAACTAATTAAAAGATAATTGAAAATACATGATAATCCGAAATTAAAAAATCTCCCAGCCTCTAGAAAAGCCCCGACAATGCGTTAACAGATAAAAACATGAACAATGCCTTCTTCAATCTTTTTTTCTTATATAACCGTTCTTCTCAGGATTCTTACCGAACACTAACTGCTTTTTCAACACAAAACATATTTCCGGTTTTTAATCTATAGGACTCCGTATAATCAAACCAGCAGCAATGCCATATTCATGTTGAAATTGGTATGGCATCATGCTCATGTATGGCATGTATGGTGAATTGATGGGTCATGACGCATACATAAATTAGGTGGTGGAAGTACGTGTGAATGGGCTAGTGGTTCGAGAATCTGCTGGAATTTTTAATCCACGTAATTATACTATTGGAATTCTTAATTATTTCTTGTGTAGGGGGCCAAATACATGACTAGGTGTGACGCTGGGTCCACATCCACGTCATTCTGGCTTGGAGCCACTTTGGAGTTTGGATATCTTCATCTAGTTTATCATAATTTATTTTTTATATACGACCTAAATTTTACTTGTACACCTAGTATTATTTTTAGATGTATGTGACCGCTCTCCTGATGTGCGTAACACCACCAACAATATTTTAAATGTATTATAAGCTATTCTTAGATATTGTACAAAATAAATCTTATGAGAGAAAAAAAAAAATTATATGAGTATGTGGACCTTCAATAATAGCCAATTTTTAATTGGGATTGCAACAATTTAAATTTAAATCTACTCCCTCTCTTCAAAACTTTTAAAAAGAGAGAAAAACACTATGTTCTCTTCTAATAGAGTGAGTTTTAAACGTGAATATATATGAAACATGATATGGATCATCTTTTTATAATTCAAAACTATATATCAAGTTACAAGTAAAATGTCTAATTAATTTTGTGTTCGATGCATTATAATAATGTGGTATGGGCACATTAGAATTTGGAAAAAATATATGTCAATCTAGAAAGAGTGCTATATTTATCAATTAAGTCAGAGGTAAGATACAGCCTTGAAATAATGCATCTATGTTGAATTAATTTTCTAGAATCCAAAGTAGGGGAAACACGATTATGCTATTTATTAGGGCAGTTCGATAAGTCAAAAAATGCTAATCCCATGCCCCCCAAAAAAACTGCTACCAGCATAGCCTAACATTAATAACATTGTAATATTAAATTAATAATATTGAAGTCGAATGTAACACGCCTTCCTTTCTGGAAATATATTTTTTAATAACATAAACTCGCCTTGGTTGAACGTTTAATTGAAACATGGGGAGATACGAATTCTTTGCTGGTGAAAAGTTGTTTAGTCGAATTTGACTTTGCCTCCATTGTTTTGGATAAGACCAAGAGGTAGTCAAGGACCTCGTGTTTTTATTCAAGAAAAAATATATACATCTTGCAGGAGAGGAAACCACTATCACCCAACCGCCATATATTTCAAAGTCAATTTTATACAATTTTTTCTAGCATAAGCTGTACGTAGTTTGAATTTTAATAAATGGTGGGCGCACATTAAATTTGTAACACTAATGAGTTTAATTTGGGTCCATTTTGTAATGCGTAGTTAGTGAGTGGTATTAAAAGTTGGTGTTAGGTCGTCAGAAATTATAAGCCCATAATTGATGATCGACCTCAAGCCCAAAATAGTGGGTTCACGGAAGCCCATAGAAATTGGACACACACACGAAGTTCTTTGCTTTTTGCTGTTATAAACTTTGCAATCTAAGTATATAAAAATAATTACATTTTAAAATTGAATTATAATTCTAAATCAATTCATGGTTGAAGGGTATTTTGAATATAAAAAGGCTAAAAGGAGTAAAAAGTTCTTGGTTGAAGGTATTTTGGATTTTTAAAAAAGGTAAAAAAAATACTTTGTTCGGTATATATCATTGCAGCAAACAAGATGATTACGTCTAGGGGTGAGCAAAAAAACCTGAAAACCGAAAAATTCGATTTTTCAGGTTTGATTCGGTTTGGGCAAAAAATCGAACTGAAACCTGAATGCACACCCCTAATTACGTCGCCTTGGCAGCTCCACATTCTGACCCGAAATTATGTGAGGGGGTTCAATTAGGGTACGCAGTAGTCTGTTAAGAGATATACTTTAATCCACTGGCTACCAAAAGCCCATCTTCAAAAGTATCACTCATACTTATACCTTAGAGATAGAAGCAACTATACGATAATAGTGGAATTCAAATCCAAACTCATTGCAGTAAGATCTGTGTTTTCAACTGCGCTAGTTTGTTTGGTATATAACCAAAGATTCAAAGATGTGCGTTGCTATTTTAAAATTTAGGGACCACAAGTGTACACGTGGCAAAATATAAAGACTAAAATGATAGCCCCTCATTATTATTAATATAAATTACAACTAATAATTTTAACATTTTATTTATGAATTTCCCTATAGTTATTCTCTCGATTAGTCATTAGTCACTTCAGTACCACCCATGATTATATTCTTTTGAAAAAAATCGTTAAGAACGCAAAGTTGACTTTTCTACTAGTAAAGTGATGTCAATGGAGTATGAGATATTGATTCTTAAAATTGCAAATTCAAAATTTCGTTATATCACACTCTTGAGAATTTTGGCAAACTTTGAGAGGAATTTATGATCTCAATGCCCGAAATAATACCGATTATACCAATGAAAATGGATACTATTATTTCTTATTGACCGATTTACGCACCTGCATAATTTGACATGCGTGTTTGAATTTGATTTAGGAAAATCAAATTTATGGGAATTTTTTAATTCCGTAACCTTAATAAATGGAGTGAGTTACAAAATGGTCCTTGAACTATGAGTTTATCTCACTAATAGTTATTGTACTTTAAAAATATCTATAGTAGTCCCTGGACTAAGGATTTAATTCAAAACCGATCATTTTGCATTTTTTTCATCTGAAAATGCTCTTTTGGGGGCTGAGTAATTTCGCCTTTACACAATTTTACTTTTTCAATCTGATATTATTTCAATGATCTACTAAATCTGATATTATTTCAAAATTATCTTCTTTTTCCCTTTGTCATCCTTAACTTTATTTCTCTATTTCAATATCAGATTTTATTTTATAAGATTAAATTTAAAATTTAGATTTTTAAATATCGATAAATTATTTTAGATTAAAATTTTGCATTTTTCCATCCGAAAATGCCCTTTTGGGGGCTAAGTAATTTTGTCTTTACACAATTTTACTATATGATATTATTTCAATGATATACTAAATTGATATTATTTCAAAATTATCTTCTTATTTCTGTTGCCATCGTTCACTTTATTTCTTTATTTCCATATCAAATTTAATTTTATAAAATTAAATTTAAAATTTAGATTTTTAAATATCGATAAATTATTTTGAATTCAAATTATTAATTTATTCTATTACAAAAAATTTTGTGTGAGCTAACTGTATTTCTATATATATACTATTGTGAGTCAAGAAAGAATACATAAATTAATAATTTTAATTAAAGTAATTTATTGATATTTAAAAATTTAAATTTTAAATTTAATCTTATAAAATTAAATTTGATACTGAAATAAAGAAATAAAGTTAAGGATGACAAAGGGAACAAGAAGAACATTTTGAAATAATATCAGATTTAATACATTATTTGGATTGTGTAAAGACGAAATTACTCAGCTCTCCAGAAGGATATTTTCAATTGAAAAAATGCAAAAGAATCGATTTTAAAATAGACCTTTAGTTAAGGACTACTGGAGATATTATTAGGCCATGCTTGGTAACACAAATAATATAGGAATGGAATGAAATACAAATAATTAATTAATTTAAAATTTAATTTCAATTTTTAATTAATCATTATTAGTGGAATTAATTATCACGTGTGATGTTGTAAATAGTGAATTTATTATAAAATATTTATTACAATTCATTAATCATTTTATTACAATTTATTATAATATAGTAAAAACTATAAAATCAATAAATTTCATAATTATATGATTGAAAACTAGTATCCATTACATAAAAATAAACGTTATATATTTAATAAACTTACATCAATCCTTTCTATATCAAAGTAAATACTATAAACAAATTAAATGCATGATTTAAATGTCGTAGTAACATAGGCACTTCAGGAAATAACAGTTAAAAAATATTTCACAAACCAAACATAAAAAACTGTATAAAAATTGAAATGTTTTAAATTACTTTATCCAAATTAAAAAATGTCTCGTATCAATAAAGATATAATATTATGTGTAGTGTGTGTAATATTTGGAATTTTTTTTCAATCATTTAAAATTCCAAAATTTTTATAAAATTTTAAAATTATAAATTAAGATGATATTGAAATCAAATCTAATATAATACTTAAATTAAGAAAAAAGAGAGAATGGGAATGGAAGTAGGAATGGAATGGTCATTCCTTAGCTAAATTGATGGAATGGTTATTCCCATGTGGAATGGAATGGTGATTCCAAAGAGAATGGTCATTCCTAAGAGTAAAATATATCAAGCAAAGGAATGGAACAGAGGTAGGAATGCCATTTCATTCCCCTATTGGTGAGATAAATTCATAGTTCAAGAACCAATTATGTATGTTCATTAATAAATGCTACTCCCTCCGTCTCAATATAAACGAAACACTTATTTTGGACATGAGATTTAAAGAATTGATATTTAAAGAGTTAAAGTAATGAGAGTAAAGTATGAGAAGAGAAAAGTAGAGAAGTTAAATGAGAATAAAATATATGAATAATAAAGTAAGAGATAATTTTTTGCTTAAAAAAACAAATTAACTCACTTACAATATAATATTGCGAAAAAAGGTATATGACCCACTTATTGGCGCTGGCGCGGAGGAAGTAGCCAAGTTTTAAAGGAGAATACGAAAATAACGATTTGGGCGAATATTATAGTAGCATCAAGCTACGTGCTTTTAATCGCCATTGTGAAGAGCAGCAATGAAATGACGAGAGTTGCAGGATTTATCTCAGATTTCCCATCAAATCTAGAACACTCGATTTGGTGATAAATATTTCAAACTGAAAATGACTTGAACAAACAAAATAAAGCGGGATTATAGTTGGGAGTAGTGGACTACATTTTTGGAGCAACTACAATGTTTGTGTACGTGTTAGATGATTCCCCCACCTTCCTCTTCCTCTACTGCACCATCTTCGTCGTCCTTCTCATCTTTCTCCTTCTCCTCTTACTCCTCTGCTCCGACCTCGTCCACCTCCTCGCTGCCTTATCTCCTTGAAATCAAATCTTATTTATTTTGCTTTTGTTTCTGTTATTTTTTTTATCTCTAACTGGGCTGAGCTTTTAAAATGGATGAAAGCCCAAACCTGTAAAAGCCTAGCCCAAGTGTTTTCAACCTAAATCCTAATAAAGGAGCTCAAAACCTACGCCTTTTTTCAGTGTTGCAAAGGAAGCGCCGTAGGCTGAGAAAAATTTCTCACTCACCATGAGAGCCAAGGTATTACTTCTCAATCCTTTATTAAATTTTATGTTTTTATCACACAATTCATTATTTTGTGATGTAGTATGATTTATTAAAACTTTGTGGATTAATTTCCACAGTGGAAGAAGAAGCGTATGAGGAGATTAAAGAGGAAGCGCCGAAAGATGAGACAGAGATCCAAGTAGTTGACAATTTATAATATTTTCTAGTTAAGTTTGGTGTCAATTTCGTTTTGGATAATCTCAATTTGCAACGCTACTTTGCTACCCTGCATTCGGATAACCTATGAATTACTGTTTTTTATGGATTAATGCCTACTACTTTTGTTTCATTATACGTAAAATTGGTGGTTATTGCTTTTGATATTATTTATTTTATTCTGCTGTACGATGTTTGCAGAATACGATTTCAGGCTCATATTAGAATCAGTGGTTTAGAGTTGGTTTTGTTTCCAGTATTACTTGTTTCTTCTAGTGCTGTAGATTGGCTATTCGCTTTCCTGTATCTCTGAGGATGCAATAACATCTACGATTACTGTTTGGAAATATGTGGCATTGCAGTTTTTGTTGCCTTCCTTGGGAAAATAATAGTATTAATATAAAGGAACATTCAGAAATTCCGTTAGCACATTTAAGTCATTATGTTTTGGAGTATTGTGTTAGATCTTCTTCAATTTCTTTTCATTTTATATTCCAAATTTCCTCATAATTTCGCCATTTTGTCTTCCTAATTCCACCATCTCTGGCTATCCTAAATAATTCGGACCGGAGCTTCCATAACTTATTTTAATAGGAATTTATCTAAACGTTTACATTTGGGATCTAAACAGCATGCCATGATTTCGAATGACTACTTGACACACTCCTTGTCTCATTGTTTTGGCTCATATACTGTTGTGTACTGGCGCATACTGCAAATTTGTTACTATATACCAAAAATTATGATAAACATCATAATCTTGTATATAGCAGTATTGATATATACCATTAATATACTATCTTAGGGGAAAGTTGAAGCCCTAACTCACAGTCATGTTCTTCAAAGACTTTAGTGCCTCCACCCTACCTTGACTCTCCTTCTACACCCACCTCCAGCCAGGCAACAATAGTTGTCCTCCTCCAGCCACCTTCGTTATCCTTTTCAATCCCGTTGACTAGAATGCCTCATCTATTGTGGTTTTTTATATTAGGTCGACTGGAACAAGATTGTCAAGTTAGTTTGCTTTGTTGCAGAATCAGTCAGCTAGTTGGATATATTTGAAATGGCTGCTCCATATTTAGGTGATGGGATGTTGCGAGTCCCAGTCTGTTATGTGTTTCCCTTCTCAGTCCGTGTGCATTTCATTTGATTATCATTGATTAAATAGATCATCGACTCCATTCCTATTCTGGGATTGCTGCGATCTTCTCCCAGGGAGAGTTTGTGACCTGAGCTTGAGAGTCGTTTTTAAAAGTAAATGGAGATTTGGCAGCATTAATTTCGTGGAGTGGTTCACATGTACAAATATATGGGATCAGTTGAACGTGCATAAGTCAGGGTCCCCAGCTCCAACTAGGTTTTCTGGTGCTCATGAATTCATGATTGCATTACATCTTTCAGAAACCAGATCTCATGCCCCTCTTATAAACATGTTTGCATCATCTTTGTAGCTATCCAACATCGTCTCTTACTGAGGGAAATGCTGAGGACATTCCTTACTCAGTATGGTAATCTGCTCGATCAAGATGTTAGAGAAGTAGAGGATGTCTTGCCCGTAGATGATGTTAAGGAGGGAAAATTTGTGGTCCATACACTCGATGATGACACTTTGAGGAGGTCAGTTGTGGAGCTGAGTTACCTATCTAACCCAGGATTTCTGAAGCTGTTAGAGCAAGCGGAGCAAGAGTTTGGTGTTGGACAGATGGGCATTCTCGGCATTCCATGCACACATAATCATCTTCATTCTGTAATTGGGAGAAAGTGAAGAGTTATCTACGTATATTTCACGGATTTGTATGTGTATCTTGTCCAAGGTTTTCTAATTCTAGTTATCAATCGGTGTGTACAAATAATCAATTAAGAAATTTACGTAGTACTCTATTATATTCAAAACCTTCCTTTTTAATTCAATCTGTACCATTGTACGGAGAAACAACTTAATTCTTCAACCAACTCAAAAATTAAGAAGACGATGCCAGTAGAGTAGTAGTGCTTTGACTGAATCCAACAAGTAGATAGTAATCATACAAAAAATAAGATCTGTATATTTACATATTACAAGAACCAATCTTCTACTAGTAAACTTCATTAAAAAAGAGTAGATTTCTATTTACCCTGGGCCCCATGAATTTTAAAAGTTTTCCTTATACTACATTTTTATCACAATAATTTAGTAATGTGATTATTGTAGTGCAGAGACTACGATTCACGTTAGACATGTTGTTAAGGCTTAGCTATTACGGAGTACGATTAATTTCATTCTTTTTGCAAATGTCAAACAATTTTTTTTTAGATTATGCTTGGTACCATGGAATCATGGATGCAAATAATACCAACCGAACCCCATCACACATTATACAAATTATCCAGACATCCAGCCCATCCTGGTTGATGGTCATGGTATGTGAATTGTTTCGGGCTCTTCTTATAGGCCATTTCTCAAATTAGACAGGACCAAGGGAGATATACATAGTAAAACACAGAATCCAGGTTGTATTAATGGCTAAAGATTGGATGTAGCATAAAGTTGATGGAACCATTAAAAAGGGAATTTAACAAGACAATGATCCGGACTACAGTTGTATTCTTTAAAAGGGAGGGAAATATTATCCCTACTTCTCTAAGATAGTAACCTCCAGCAAAGAAGAAGAGCATATGGTACTGAAGAAGACTATGGGAAGTAGACAGGCCAGTTGAAGTAGTACGAGTCTCGCACTTTTTTGTCCATTTGATTCCACTGTTGAAGAAAATCAAAATCATATGTAAGAAATAACAGGCTAGAGAGGTGCAGAAGCCACATGTAGCAGTACGAGTTCCCCGACATTGTTTATGTCTGAAACGTTGAGAAGGAAGTACCTGGAATTGATATGGTTGATTCTTGGCACGCGCTTTCTTCCAGTGATATTGTTCAAAAAGCATTGCCTTGTCATGCCAGCTGCATTGTCAAAGAAAATGTGCACATGAACTTAAACGATCCATAAAGATGCAAAAATAGCAAGAAAGTGATCCTCAAAGAAATAGAAGTAGAGAGTCAAAACAGATGTAATTAATGGCGTATGGCGGTCGACCAAAAACCCGCCACAAGGTTATGGCAGTCGGCATGGCGGAATATGGCGGTCGATAATAAATAAATAATAGTATAATATTATTAACATAAGAATATTAAAAATATGAAATATAAAATGCAAAAGTTTAGAAAATGATAAAAACATAATATCTCAAACCTTATAACAACAATTAAACATAAAGACAAACAATTACTACATAATATGTCTAATAATTGAGGCCTTAGCAAAATAGTTAAAGTGTAAAGTCATACTTAAATACTCCACATATTATGTCTATATTCAAATCCTCAATCTTCATTAACCTCAATATAGTCATCCTCAACAAGTCAACATATTGAAGTCATTGTTACAGAAATGTTGTTTTACAGCACTGTATTATTTTACTGGATCATATTGTTACACTGCAATCTGCATCATATATTGTTTTACTATATCATATTCTTTATAGTTTGAAGTTACACTGTTACAGTTACAAAATTTTTGTATAACAAGTTTGGCTTTGAAGTTGCAGAAGCTATTCACTATAGTTAAAACAAATGTAATTTACAACAAAATAGCATACATAATAGGGTTCGAGAGTGAGACGAGATGAGGTTTCAGGTTTGCCATTTTGGAGACTAAAAACTGTATTTTAAATTGGTAGAAGGGGCCTGGTTGCAATTTAATGGGCTGAAAATAACAAAACGACCGCCATAACCACCACGGCGCCACAGACATGGCGGCCGGCATCAAAATTTGCCACACATCGTCATGTGTGGTGCAATGGCAGATATTTAATAACAATGGTCACAATGGAAGAGATAAAAAGTGTTTGCTTGTATCCGAGCAACATGTAAGATGAAGAAGCAAAGACTAATAGGAAACAGAATGCCCTTTTCTATTCTAGTAACATCTAAAGGAAGATATGGAGCACAAATGACTGGGTAATCAGACAATCAATAATCCAGCTGACACCAAATCAATCTGAAAATAAACTAATAACTAAACCACCAAACCAACCGAACCACCCAGGCTGGGAATATCAGTATGTTTTAGAAGTAGTGACTCTCCAAGCTCTCACCAAAACCACATTAAACTCAAAATCTCAATTCAATTGGAACTGTTACAAACTTGAGATGCTAATTAAGGCACATTCAAGCAAGAATTTCAAATTCAAGGTCAAATTTATGGAAATTGGAGTTGGGAAAATTACAGTAAAAATAACCGAAGTGCTTGACATAAATGCAGGACATAAAGCTTGAGCCAAGAACTATCCAACAATGGATGGAGATACATAGAAGTTCATGTATGGAAACAAGAATAAGATGTTGATACAGGAAAGGCTCAAACCACAACAGTAAAGAGTAATTCATCCATTTGTGATGTCATCTTCAATGTATAGCAAGTTGTAGCACTGTACTGATAGAAAGACAATGGAGTACTTGTTTTCCCATTTATTCATACAATAATAACGGTTGAGAAAAAGACATTTGGAGACAAATAAACATGGTGCATTTTGTATTGTGAGAATATCAGCTAACATTTCACATAATATCCTACAGATTTTGATGTAAATTTCACAGCATTAAATTCTATCAATCAACCAGAATTATGCACAATTCAGTAGGTTTAAGACCCAGAGAACACAAACAACACATACATAAATGACATAACAACCTACAACGCATAACCACAAGATAAAAGAGAAAAAACAATTTGCATAGATAGAGAAAGTATACTTGAATTGGTTGGAGAGAGTCCAGATGTAAGGGTTAATCCAGGTAAGGGCGGAGAAGGCGGCGGACCCGATCCATATGCGTTCCCGAAGTACTTCTCCATTTCTATTCTCCTCACCCGCTCTTCCTTATCCTTATTTATCCCTCAGCGCTTTTTGAATTATCTTTTCACCTTCCCATAATTACTTATTTATATCAATAAATAAAAATAGAAGCTACGGAGTTGAGACTGTTTCGATGCAAAAATCAAAAATGGAAGTAGTTGATCTTCGTCGAATAAATATCTACTTTAATTGCCAAATTGTTGCTTCCAATTCTCTGAAACTGAAAGCCGTGCCGGATCCCAGAAATCTCAGTCTGATACGCACCAGTCATCTCTCTACATCCCCAACCCCAGGTTTCCTCGTTATGCATTCGTCACTGGAATTCACTGAAACAAATTATTAACTGCCTTTATATTTTCTATTATTAGTACTTAGTGAGCTGGTTCATCAGACTGAGCATCCACTTGCACAAGAGGTACATTGACTCGCCCCCATTTAATCTTAATCATGTTTTTTTAATTGCTTATTCTGCAAAAAAAAAACTGTATACATTACCGTATACAAAATGTAATGAAGAAAGAAAAGTTGGCTATTTTATCAGTTAGTAGTTGTTAAAATAGCACCCCTAAACTCCCTTCATCCCACAAAAGAAAGAAAACGATTTATGATGGAGCTTGATGGTGTATCCTCAAAATTAATTATTTTTTTCATCATTCCCTAGGATTATTATTATGACGCGGGAAAATTTGCTGTGTTTCCGAATGTACAATTTCTGAGGAACTTCCCAAGAAATGAGCTATTTGGAAAAGTTGTCATGGTGAGGTTTGATACACTGATCTTACTTCAAGGGATGAAGGAACATAAACCATTGCCGGAAAATGCTTTCTTCACCATTAGGTACTTGTATAATTCAAGGGCAAAAGTTATTCTCGTGGGTAGCTGGAATGAAAGTGCAAATCCTAAGTTCAATATGGAAGGAAGTCTCTCGACAAAATCTGTTGCAGGTGTGCATCTAATTCTACTAGTTTAATGGTCATCATAGCTTTTGGGTAACAATTTAATCTCAAGTCTTTTTTTGTTGTATGTTTCTGTGTGCTGCAGATTTCCTGTCATCCATGCTTGAACTTGAAGTTGTTCCGGTGAAACGTGTTTCAGGGTTCATGCATTTAGATGTGGATGATATTCAAAAACCCAGCATTCTTTTGGTTGAGAATCTTTTCTGCTTGAAGGGGGAAAGAGCTAACTGTTCAGAGTTTGCCAAAGAACTTACTTCTGGGGTTGATATAATTGTTAATGATGCCTTTTCGGAGTCTCATAAAGTTCTTGCTTCTACAGTTGGTGCTGCTAAATTTTGCAATGCCTGCATCTCTGGGTTTTACTTTGAGGAGGGCCTATATAAGCTGAAGGAAATCATCAAAATCACTGAAAGGCCCTATATGGCTGTTGTAATGTCATATTCTCAACTTAAAAAAATGTATCTAGAATTGCATATATCTTCTAAACCTTCTTCTATAATAGTCATTGGGCTTCAACGTTTCATGCACAGATAGGTGGAAGCAAACTGGCAGACAAAGCTGCAGCCTTGCAGTCTTTAGTATCTACATGTGATGGTTTAGTCTTTGTTGGAAATATGGCTTTTCAAATAATGCATGCTCTAGGAACACCTGTTCCGATGAAACTGGTGGAAACTGGAGCTCTAGAAGAAGCTGCTAGGATAGTGGAATTTGCAAAGTCTAGAAATATTCCAGTTGTTCTCCCTCAAGATATTTGGTGCATCACAGATCATGTGTCAGAGAAGATTCAGATAGCTTCTGTTCATTCTATCCCCGAAGGTAAGTTATTGAGAAGCACCTTGCTGGCTTTCTCTCTGTGTGTGTGAAGGGCATGCTATAATTTAATGAGTCTTTCTGTGGTTTCAGGTTGGCAACCTGTTGATATTGGACCAAGATCATTAGAAGAGATGGCATATTTTCTTTCAGTGAGCAAGGTGCTAATGTTACAGAATATCTTTTCTTTCAACTACGCATTTTATGTTGCAATCCACTGTAGCTATTTTCTGAAGCGGAGATGAGAGATCTAATAGATGATTCACACCAGTTAGAGTGATGGCTCCGTACTGATAAACATGGTCTATATTTAACGATTTTTTGAGTAGCTTAGTTTATATATTTTGAGCTTGCAAAATGCAATGGCTAGGCTTTCCCCGCGTAAGTAGTATCCTGTGAATTTTACAGCTGCTCTTGAATTTTTTTTTTCATTTGCTTCAGAAAATAACATGGCTTGGCCCATTGAGATTTAGCTCTAGAACGCAGGACACAGATGAGACTTTTAAACTTGCTGAAGCACTTGGTACTCTAAGCAATTGCAATGTAACTTTCGTTGGAAAAATGGAATTTGAAGAATCAGTTTGGAAATCAAAGTCTTATTCACATGATAATTTTCTCAAAAGTGCTGCTGTTGTTTGGGAGGTTCTAAAAGGAGGAAAACTTCCTGGGCTATTGGCATTGGATAGAGTATGTATCTACTATCTACTACTCCATCTTTGAGTGAATGCACTGATCAAGTACGGTCTTTTGGTAATAAAGGAAAAACTGTATGAAAGAAAGATTAACGATACATATAAATGCTTAGTGGAAAGTGTCCTGAATAAATATTAAGAGGAATGAATAATCACGGTATGTCTGAAAAAGTCATCTCATGGATTTATTCGACATGTAGTTCTAAAATACTATCTAACAAAAAAGGTGTTCAAAAGATTTGTTATAGCATGTTACTTTGAAGTTTTGATCAAGAAAATAGATTATTCCTTCCTCCTTAACTATGAACTTATCGTATTCAAGCTCGTGCCTCCATTCAGGAAATTTAGTTTGATTTTCCATTATTTTACCACTATTTGGGATCTTACTCTGTTCTTGTTTATTTTTGAGTCATAAAATCGTTGGAATTTGCAGGCGTATCCCTTTGTGGTAGACTGGAGTGTTGTCTATGATGATCCAATGAGACCTCTGGTTGTTGATGTTGGGAGTGGTAATATCACTTGCTAATATGCCGGAAAATTGTATTTTTGCTCTCAAATGGTGTTAATTTGCTGAACTTTTCTGTTTTGAGCAATTGAGGTTAGGATCTCCTCTAGATCTATTATAAGTCTAATAGAATAACCCCAATTATGTGCTTGCTACAGGAAATGGCTTGTTTTTGTTTGGAATGGGGAGGAGAAGAAATGATATGAACTTTCTGGGGCTCGAAATGAATGCAAAGGTTGTTGTTTCTTGTGAAGAAATTGATAGTTGAATTTTGATTCTGAACTAACGTGACAGTTGTTTGCTCTGATCACAATTCAGCTGGTGGACCGTTGTCTAGATGATGTTCATCAACATGGCACCCACAATGTGTATGTAGCTTCATCCCATCATGGCTATTTGCTTTCACTGTGTATTCGGTTTTAATGTTACAAATTTGGTCCATAGCTATATTGTGGATGGAAATCATGAACATGAAGGATGATCCTCTCTCATAGGACACTCTTAAATAACAAAAGTTGTCGTGGCAGTAGTAAAATTAAATTTGATGTTTCTGTTGTATACTACTCCTCATAAGTTTGAATGCTGAAGAATGAAGCTGTCACTATATACTCATGGTGCTGCATGGGATTTGGTATTAGGTCTGAGCCTCTGCGGAGTATAATAATGCTTTAAATGGTCTATATCTTGTCTTTAGGCACTTTATTGCAACAAATGCAACATCAACTTTTCGGTCCATAGTTTCCAGTTACCCAGGGGATTTGTTTCTTGTATCAATACAGGTAATAGTATACTCTTTTTTTATGAACCGGAACATTTTATGATTTTTCTTCTCACTAAGCAAGGTTTATGTTTTATTGTGATGATCTCAGTGTCCGAACCCCGACTTCAACAAACCACAATTCCGGTGGAGAATGTTGCAGAGGTCATTAGTCGAAGCAATAGCCGATAATCTAGTGCAGGGTGGGCAGGTGTAAAATCATTAATGTGCTCAACCCTCTTTTTTATTAGAAATTGATTATAATGATCTGATTGATACTAATTCATATTTAAATGTGTAAGATAACGATCGTAACTATAAACCAGAATGAAGGGATGATTTCGTGCTTTATAATATGTATAACGACTCATTAACCAACCAAAGCTGGTAAATAAACATTTATTTACTTTTCTTGCTTGATTTGCAGGTATTTCTCCAATCAGATATAGAAGCTGTTGCTAAGAGAATGAAAGAAGAGTTCTTGATGTATGGAAAGGGAAAGCTCGAAGTTATGGAAACTGAAGAATTAGGATGGCTGAAAGAGAATCCACTTGGAGTGCCATCTGATTGGGAAAGGCATGTGTTAGGTCGTGGTGATCCTATGTACAGACTCTTACTTTCTAAAGTGGAAAACAGAGACTAAAGCATAGGCATTTCCTTGCTTGCAATGGTCATTTCCTGGTCAGGGATTCTCTGTAAGCTGTTTCTAATTGATTATAAAGTAAAAAAAACTCCTTAAACTACACCATGATCTCCTTTATATAGTTACTATATCATTCATAATATACAATCACAAATTTTCTTTATTTCACCACTATGTTGGAAAGAACACTATTGTCTATTGATGATAGCGCATTACAAGTACAATACTTCTATAAAAACGTTAACTGATACAATACTACATTCATCAGACAAGACCTTAGTTTGATTTTGCAGCTACCGATTCTCTCTGTATTGAGAAGTAAAAAATGTTCATCCATGAGTAGCACTAGCAGCCTTAGCCCACAAATCATCGAGAAATCGATGAAAATTTGTGTGCGTGGAGCCATCTTCATCCAATGCTTTGTGCACCACCGAGCTCATCCTCTTCATCTCACCCCTCAACGAATTTGAAGTTTCACTACTGATCAACTCCTTAATCTTCTCTGCAACTTCTTTCCTATCAACTGAGATTCCGTTGCAAAGATTAATGCCCACCTTCCAATCATCAACCACTAGTTTTCTGTTAGTTGGTTGGTCCGCGAAAAAGGGATAGCATATCATGGGAACACCGCAGCATATGGATTCAAGAATCGAGTTCCACCCACAATGCGTTAGGAATCCTCCAATCGCAGGATTGGAGAGCACTGCATTCTGATTGCACCACGAAATGATCACCCCTTGATCCTTGCTGTCATTCGCAAAACCATCGGGCAAAATGTCAGCACCGTCACGAATCACCCAGACAAAGTGAACTCCGCTTAGGAGAATCCCGTTAGCTATCTCCTCAGCTACCTGCTGGTTGCTCTGAGCAAGACTTCCGAAAGAAACATACAAAACAGACCCACGAGGCTTCGAATCCAGCCACTCCGCGCAATCTGTCTCGGACCATAGACTCTTTGGAACATCAAGTTTGGTGAAGTTTACAGGTCCTATTGCATAAGTAGGCTGCTTCTGGTTTATAGCTGAAACCCATTCATGTTCGAGTTCATCTACTGTGTTGATGAGGATGAAATCTGCTTGCTTCACCTTCTCAAATGCTTCCACCGTAATCCTTCTGGTGATGCTTGTTTCGTCCAAATCGTGAAAATTGGACGTCAAATCTTTTGTCTTAAACTTGATGGCCTCAACTCCTGGTATAATATCTATGATCACATTTTCCTCTTCACCTGTTCATCAAGCCAAAACCATGTATAATAAATCTTGTAAACTGCTTAAGCTTTTAGATGAGCAATAATGCAATAAAATAGACAACACATCACATACCTTGTATTGGGAAATAGCCCTTCTCTCTGAGAAGATCCAAGTGATAGTACAATGTAAACACAAGAGCAGGCTGTGTCCAAAAGGAGACGTTCAACATGTTATACTTATGAGCAAGAGTTGCAGGCAAAGAATAAAAAGTATCAGCAACCAAGAAATGCTTAAAAGCCTCATTATCGGAGTGGATTATGTTTCCGATTAACTCATCCACACGTGGCGGGAAATCGAGGAAAATAGCCTCCCAGTGCTGCTTGTAGTTGAGTATCCTGTCGAAATCAGGCGGGAACCCATCCCTAATTGTGGTGTAACGTATGTCTAGACCCGACTGGCGAGCTCGGATGAAGGGATCGACCTCTGCAACGTTAACGCCATCAGCTTTGGCTAGCATGTGGTGAACGAACTCGGGGTGGACGAACGTGACGATGCATCCACTTGAAGCAAGCTTGATAGCCAGATTGGTGAAGGGGATGACATGGCCTTGGTAGCAGAATCCGATCATAATGGCATGTAGCCTTTTCTTCCCCATTTTTCACTTTTTCCTACATACTATCGATATAGTCTGTTTCTATATATGGTGCAATATTGTTGCTTACACAAGACAGCCGGCATCATTTGGAAAGTGGTGATAAAAACAGAAGCTAGAGACAACCTAAACCGAACGTTAATCATACTTTTCAACTTGAAGAAATCATAAATTTATTGGAGAAATGGAATGAGAAATAGCAAACATAAAAAGGTAATCAAGGAACAAAGGGATAGAAGTCGGCAGAATCTGGATATGACCTACCATATCAATATGCATGTTTAACGTGTTCATTCCAATAAAAGGCAAATGTTTTACTACTATTTCTTTTCTACATCAATTTAACAATACAGATCAAAAAACTAAACCAACGGCCTTATTAGGGCATTAGTTTAATAGACAAGCTACAAATTGTTTGTGAGCCCAAACATGAGCTATGGTTTCGTCTTGTAGCAACCCTGCTTTTTTTTGTTGATTTGGTCTTGAATAAACACGAGCTAAAATTCGTCTCTGAAGATCCATCACTTGTCCAATGCATACTCTAATTTTGTACTTACCTCCTCCTCAGCTCGATTTCCCGATTATCAATTATTGGCAACTGCCCCCGTCCACAAAAAATAGTCTTATTTATGGACGACGTGAGTTTTAATGATAAATTGGTAAAATAAGAGAAAATGAGAAAAATGGATAAAGTATCCCAAACCCGACCACAAGATTAATCCTGATCTTCCAGTGGTTATTACCACTAGACGATCGGAAGGGATCATCTCCTACATTATATTCTACATTTGCTAATACACCATTATAAAGTGGACATGTGGAACCCATAATTATAGTAGAATCTATTTTCAATACAACCTCTCCCATATTTCCTCCCTTTACCATTTTTAATCTAAATGTGTTAACTCTTTTTATAAATAATTGTATTAGTTAATTAGCGTCTCAATATTTTTTATTATGAAGAGAATTATGCTTATTACGAGATCAATTTATGAATTATGAATCTATTTAAACCTAAATAATTAGCCACGCGATGTCTTTCTATAATCTAAGCAAATACACTTATTTATACACGAATGCGTTCTTCTTTGCAAAGAAAATAATGTGAAAAGTTATGATATATATATATATATATATATAGTCTAAACAAATTAAAGCACATGAATTTTAGAGTGAAAAATAATCACAACAAAATTTTAAATTTTGAATAAGCCATGCAATATTTGTTATTTTTATATGAATCGTTTATATCGTGGAATTTGTTTCAATAAAATATGAAAAATTAAGAAAATAATAAAAGAAATTATTTTGAAACAATAACTAAAAACTTATATTGCCATTTTATATTTTAAAATAATCAAAATACTTATATTATACGACATCGGTATTTAGCATGTGGTATATCATAACTATAAAATTATGGAGAATAAATCATTTGGCTTAAGTAGAAATCTTAATAATAAATTCGTTCAGAATAAGTAGCAATGTGATATTATTAGTATTTTTAAAAAATGAGATAACACAATTACTTTGATTAAAATAGTAGAAATAGAAAACAAAGGAGAGAAAGTCACGTAAAGGCTAAAAAGATTATGTTAGAAATAGATTTTCTTTCCCTCAATATAAATTCACATGTCCACTTTATAGTGGTGTATTAGCAAATGTAGTATATAGTTCCGCTAGACGATTGCTAATATTCTCTCCCAATGGATCTCATGTACAACTCCAACAATATTTGATGAAATTTTTTTGGCATACTCAAACTAATTTGGAATATACAGTTTATTTTATAGTTAGTGATGTAGTTTTAGGAATTTAAAGCATATTAGCATATCATTTTAAAATTTAATTAAGTATATTTATAATTTTTAGTAATTGACTTATTTTTATAAAAATCACAATTTAAATAAATACTAGTAGTATATTAAAATGGAGAATAATGAAAAAAATGAAGGTGTTGGTGGCCAAAAAAAAAAAAAAGGTTTGACTGGATTGGCAAACTGCTGCGTTTTAGAGGATCTTGCGTTGTGGTTTCCGCCCTCGCAGTAATAATAGACCACAAAAAACAAGAAGAAAAGAAATCGAGCACTATTTCAATTTTGAACTAATTATTGGAGTAGTATATATAGAATCGTAGAGATAGATTTAGCAGATATAATAATCTGAAGATCAAAACACAAAAAAAATGGCAGAAAATGTTGCGAAGAAGGCGCATGCTATCATGATCTCGATGCCATACCAAGGACACATAACCCCATTCGTGAGCCTGGCTCTCAAGCTCGCCTCCAAAGGCATAACGATCACCTTCGTTCATCTCGAATCCGTCCACCACAAACTATCCAAAGCCAGCCACAAAGCCGATCTCTTCGCCGATGCTACGGAATCCGGCCTTGACATACGCTACGCCACCATCTCTGACGGCTTCCCTCTCCACCACGACCGAGATCTCCACCCTGAAAAATACTGGACCACTCTCCTCCAAATATTTCCGTCTTATGTCGACGATTTCGTCGGAAAATTGATCCGCTCCGATCCACAATCCCTCCATTTCTTAGTTGCTGACACCGTTTACATCTGGCCGGCCGCCATCGCTCGCAACTACAATCTCATCAATGTCTCCTTCTATACTTCTCCGGCTCTCGTCTTTTCTCTGCTCTACCACTTGGATCTTCTCAGAGAAAGAGGTCATTTTCTACGAAAAGGTACACAATCAATTACTGAAATTTTCAATTGGAATTTGCAATTAAGTTAACTGTATATGGATTGATCAGATGAGACGGCGGAAATCGACTACGTTCCTGGAGTAGGCTCGATGAAAATCAGGGATTTGATGACATCTCTATCGAAAAGCAGCGACATCACCGGAAATTCTCTGTACAAAGCGTTTGAGGAAGTGAAAAAAGCAGATTTCATATTGCACAACACAGTTGAAGAGCTAGAATCCGATACACTATCAGCTCTCAACAAATACCAGCCCAACTACGCCATCGGCCCCATCAATTTATCCGAGGCCAGCAGCGTCGCCGTCGGGAGAAGCCTTCACGCCGAGGTAGACTTAACCAAGTGGCTCGGTTCCAAGCCGGCCGGTTCGGTTTTATACGTCTCGTTCGGGAGCGTGGTTCAGACTAGCAAGGAAGTGATCGGAGAGATAGCTCACGGTCTTCGTCTCAGTGAGGTCAACTTTATTTGGGTTGCTCGAGCGCATCTCACCGCTTCCGGTGATTCCAATGTTTTACCGGATGGATTCGTGGAGGAGGTCGGAGATCGGGGATTGATAGTTCCGTGGTGCGATCAGATTAGTGTTCTTTCAGATCCGGCGGTTGGGGGGTATTTGACGCACTGTGGGTGGAACTCGGTGGTGGAGAGCATGTGGTGCGGCATTCCGATGATCTGTTTCCCAGTGACTTACGATCAGCCGACGGTCAGGAAGCTGGTGGTTAGTGATTGGGAGATTGGAATAGATCTCGGCGATGCAGCGACGGTTGATAGGGAGGGAGTTGCGGAGAAGGTTAGGAATTTGATGAGCGGTGGCGCTTCCGAAAAGATGAGGAAAGAGGCCGCAAAGGTTAAGCAGATGGTGCGTGGTGCAGTGGAAGCCGATGGATCTTCTTCTGTCAACAATTTTAATCGTTTTATAGTGGATTTGAAGAACAAACTCTGTATCAATTAATTGTGTATCATTCCAAAATGTAGTTCTATATCTGGACTATTCAATTGCTATTTTGCAGTAGAGTGATGCTATATTTTGCATTAAAGCATTCTCTTACTTTGGCTACATGCTCTATAACACTTTTAGTTATATATATTCACTTAATTCATGAAAAAATAGTCTTAATATTCTATTTCGGGATGTTCATAAAAATAATTTCATCCAAAAATAGAAGGCGCTTAAGCCCTTGCCCTTTCTTTTTTCTTCATGCTTTAAATGGTCTTTATTGCAACAAACGCAACATCAACTTTTCGGTCTACAGTTTCCGGTTATCCAGGGGATTTGTTTCTTGTATCAATACAGGTAAAATGCTGTTTTTTTGCACCAGCACATTATATGATATTCCTTATCACTAAGCAAGGTTTATTCTTTACCGTGACGATCTCAGTGTCCGAACCCCAACTTCAACAAACCACAATTCCGGTGGAGAATGTTGCAAAGGTCATTAGTCGAAGTAATAGCCGATAATCTAGTGTATGGTGGAAAGGTGCAAAATCAATAACATGCTCAACCCTCTTTTCTAAAATTGATTATAATTATCTGATAGATACTAATTCTCATTTGAATATGTAAGATAAGGATTGTAACTAGAAACCAGAATACAGGGGTAATTCATGCTCTATATTATGTATTTTGAAAACGACTCATTAACCAACCAAAGGTAAATGTCATCCAACACGATTTTGGCCATTAACTGGCACGTTTATTAGATAAGTAAAACATATTAAAGCACTTGAGCAAGGTCAGCTGGTAAATGAACTTTTACATATTTTCATTGCTTGATTTACAGGTATGTTGCTGAATGAAAGAAGAGTTCTTGATATATGGGAAGGGACAGCTCGAAGTTATGGAAACTGAAGATTTAGGATGGTTGAAAGAGAATCCACTTGGAGTGCCATCTGATTGGGAAAGGCATGACCCTATGTTCAGACTCTTACTTTCTAAAGTGTAAAACATAGGCTGAACCATAGGCGATTCCCTGCAGTCGTATCTTGGATAGTGATTGAGCTTGTGATATTCCGGCCATTCACCTTTCTTTTGAGGTGGTCTAGCTCTCCTTGCTTGCAATGGTCATTTCCTGGACACAGATTCTCTGTAACTTAGTATTTCTTATTGATTAAATAGTGAAAATAAAAACTCCTTAAACCACACACTTGCTAATTGGAATGCTTCCAACAGACAGATGTTGATTTCTGGAAATAAAGTGTTCTTCTTTATGGTACAAATACACTCTTAAAACTAAACATGCAACAAATCCAATTCGAATCAGTATATATAGATCGTGGTTGTGTTGAAAAGTAAAAATAATGTTCAGCCCACAATCATCGATAAATTGATGAAAATTTGTGTGCGTGGAGCCATGTTCATCCAATGCTTTGTGCACCACCGAGCTCATCCTCTTCATCTCACCCCTCAGCGGATTTGAAGTTTCACTACTGATCTCATCAACTCCTTAATCTTCTCTGGCTTCCACCGTAATCCTTCTGGTGATGCTTGTGTCGTCCAAATCGTGAAAATTGGACGTCAAGTCCTTGGTCTTAATCTTGATGGCCTCAACTACTGGTATAACATCTATGATCACATTTTATTTGTTATGCTAAGAGTTAGGTCCCTATCAGTTACCTGTTCATTTCAATAAAAGATCAAATGTTCGGCCTAATTTAGGTCATTAAATTGTTCGGGAGCTCAGACATCAAATAATCGATCTTCTCCTCGAGTTCATCCCAAGCCCGATCACAAAGATTAATCCCGATCTTCCCATGCTTACCACTAGATGATTGCTATTATTATCTTCCAAATGGATTTCATTATTTTATTACTTGGGTACTTTGTTTTAGAGGAACATCGGTACCACCTTACTCTCATGTAGAGGGACATTTGTACCGCCTTACTTCCATATAGTTGCGACTTACGACACTGCTCGTAGACAACTCCAAAAAAATTTCATCGAAGAAAATTTGGCATACTCAAACTTATTAGGAATCTATAGCTTATTTTTAAGTTAGTGATGTACTTTTAAGAATTTAAAGTATGTCGAAATTTTTTGTTTAATTAATGTAATTTTTTAGTATAATCAAATGTATTTCTACTCCATTTTTCAGTCATTTATTTATTTTATCAATATCACAATTGAGATAAATATTAAAAAAAATTTGTAAGAGCATCCACAATGGTGGGCGAGCGACTGGATAGCCGATTCCCGATGCTAGCCGGTCCGCTCGCCGAACCATTGCAATCGGCGAGCGTGGAATCGGCGAGAAATTCGGCGAGCGCTCGCCAATTCCCGGGCGCGGGCTGATCCGCTCGCCGCCATTGTAGGCTGGCGATCAGCGAGCGATCGGCCAGCGCAATTTTTTTTAATTAAATTTTTGAAACACTATATATACGCGATTTTCACGTCATTTTCATTCGCACCAATTGTTTTAACGAGTTTTTCTATCTTTCTTAATTTCTGTACAAGAGCAACAACGCGAAATGGATAACAACAACGAGTCTACTCCAGCGACGAGCGGGACTCAAACTCCCACGGTACCCGTGGGAGCTGGGTGGGGGCCAATGGGCGGGTACTACGGCATGTACCCTTGGCAGCAGATGATGCCGCAGGGCGGTGGGCAGGGGTACCGGGGATGCAACCCGGTATACAGATGATGCCCGGTTGGGGAGCCGGGATGCAGTTGATGCCGGGGTGGCAGGCGGGGGTGCAGCCCGTGATGCAGGGGACACCAGGGGGAGGGGAGGGGGACAATATCTATCGCCCCACTCTTGATTTTTGACTGCGTCTTCCCACACATCGACCCCAGTGGAGACTCAATTCACTCGAGATGAGACTTTCTCCTTAGAGGAGTTGTTGGAACAAGTCGATCGATATGATGCCACTCCCAGGGATACAGTGGAAGTCGGTCAGGGGCGGGGGCAGGGTCGGGGCGCACCGAAGAAGAAGAAGGGCAAAAAGGTGGTAGGCGAGTCGTCGCAGCTGGCTGATGACGACAGTGTATGGGGGAAGTAGACGGATGATGAGAATGTCGCGCTGTCAAAGGCTTGGATCTCTGTTGCGATGATCCCCTCGTTTCGAACAATCAGAGGATCATCAACATGTGGGCTAAAATTGCAACAACCTACAAGAGGAATTGCCTGCATGGGAAGGCATACACCGGGGAGGAGTGCCGGAAGGGGTGGGAGCGAATCAGGGCTGCGGTCTCCCGGAAGGGGTGGGAGATATGATCCCCTCCGCATGAAGACCATGAAGGGGTTGGCAGCGGAAGCGCTCACATAAATCGATTACATAATAATCCTGATCTATTTAGCAGATTATTTAGACAAATTCTATTCGCGTAATTATCACATGTGTCATGCTCATAACTCAAACAAATCATGCTTTAAATTAATTAAAACCTAAAACATGCTTTTCTACGGTTTAGCTATTATACCTTGATGATTCTCCAAAGAATCGAAGATAGCTAGCGCCTTCTCCACGTGAAGATCTTTAGTACAAAACCACGGATCTTCTGTCTGGTTCCCGGACTGTAAACTTATATCAGGGTGGGTTGATCTCACCAGTATACTAGGACTTAAATAAAGAAGACGGAAAACCTATCCCTCGAAGGAGAGAAAAATCGCCCCTTATCTAAGTAGAGAGGGGGTCGAAATTTTGGAAGAAAATAATGTGTATTTTTTGTCTCATTTATTCTCCTATTTATAATAAGTCACATATTGGGCCCAGACAAGGATATATGGAAGGTTTTGGATATGAGCTCCTCCAATTAGCTTTTTACTAATTAAATTAAACCCAATTTAATATAAGCTTATAATTGGAATATTACGAGCAACCACTACAGAAGTAATATTGCACTCCCCATCCAAATCCGAAATTATAAGTACTTCGGGTTTTCATTGCTTGATATTTATTTCCCGCGCTTAAGATAGAAACATCCATCAATTAATTATTGTCTGCTATGGACTTAATTAATTAATATCTTATTTATTCCAAGAGTGGACTCAGTAAGAAATTCTTATTTATTATTCTTAGGGTAGTCAAACTCCAACTAGCTAGGTTCCGAATAATAAAACCTTATTTCAAGCTCCTCTTGAGGATGTTATCAAACGAGACTCACCTCGCGCACGATTTAACATAATAGCAATCCTAGCACCGCTAGATATTAATCACCACTACCCAATATACCAGGCTTAATGGGTTGCGAAAAGCCCGCACCATTTGGTAAGTCAAAGTAGTGCGTAATCAATACCGTATGCTCAATGCTAACGTACATTGATTAAGAAACAATAATTTACAAGGCCTTGTTTTTCAGTAGATTGCATAAAGACTGTCTCGCTGTTAGATCCATTCAATGATATACCACACCAACGTCATCTTATTTCAGTAAGGCTTAGAAATAATCAGACTGACATTGCAACCTTTCACGATAGGTAGTCTAAGCCTATCTAGGTTGTGAAATTCTTCTTTTACTTTGTTCAGAACTGACCGTGTTACCTTAAAGTGAACGACGTCCACAACCGGTCTACTAAAACAAAGACTTAGACTTTGTTAAGTTACTTATACATTTAAACATGTAATAAACATCCATTAAATGTAAAACATAACAACATTATGACAAAAATAATCTGTTTATTCCTTTGGAAAATATAATAAGAGTTTTAACAGTATTCAATCACTCGAAAGGTGATTTCGAGTATACAAACTCTAACCGGAGGACCGTCTGCTCCGTGGTGGAAAACGTCGCGATTGCGAAGGCCTGGATCGGTGTAGTATAGGATCCCTACATCGGGAATAACCAACATATAGACAGAATGTGGTTTCGCATTAGTCAATGCTACCTCAAATGGGAACCGGCTGATGGGAAGCATCACGGTCCCGAGCAATGCAGGAAACAATGGGAGCGGTTGAGGCCTAAGCTTAGTCGATTTGCCGGTCTCTACCAAAACAACCTCCGCTACCAGCGGTATGTCCGAGGAGGATGTGAATATTTGTGCCATGCAGCAGTACCCCGACAAGGGGTTGAAGTTCCGAGAATTCGAGCATTGGGAGGTCTTTCTCGTGGTGAAGGATTCCCAAAATTTTAGTGCGGGGATTGAAGCGAGCTGGCTGGAGCGGACGAAGATCAGCGCTTCCAACGTGTACAGCAGCAGTGCCGGTTCGCACGATCTCCTCGAAGCCGAGGCAGTGATCCCGACCCTTCAATCGTCTTCCCGCCGTCATCGTCGCCCGATTGGGGAAGCGCCAACGGGTACGAAGAGGTCCATTCGGAGGCCCCTCCAGAGTACAACAATCTCGCCCGCGCGCAGCAAATGGCTAACTTGGTACGGACCATGCATAGGTGTGTTGGGGTTTGGTGCCCCTTGCACAGCGGAAGACTTGTACAAAACAAATAAATCAGATGCGAATCTATTTGACCGATTATGCGATTAATCAATTCACATGTTAAACAGATAATTGCATGCTAGAACGCAAATAATTCATGCTTAGAAAAATATAAATCCTAAAACATGAATTCTACGGTTAAGAGTTACCGATTTGATTCTCCAAAGAATCGACGATTGCTCGCGCCTTCTCCGCGTGATGATCTTCAATACTAGACCACAGATCTTCTCTCTGGTTCCCGAACTGTATTCCGATATCAGTGTGGGCTGATCTCACCGGGATACTAGGACTTAAATAAAAGAGACAGAAAAATTCCTACACGGAGGAGAAAAACAATAAAATTTCGTCCTCCTTCAAGAATAGAAGGAACGGAAATTTTAGAAGAAAATATATTGTGTATTTTCTGTCTCCTTTATTCTCCTATTTATATTAAGTTCCTTTTGGGCTCAGACAGGGATCTATGGAAGGTTTTGGATATGGGCTCCCCCAATTAGTTTTTTACTAATTAAATTGAACCCACAATTTAATACAAGCTTATATTGGAATATTGCGAGCAGCCACTACAGAAGTAATATTAAACTCTCCCCATCCAAATCCGAAATTACCAGTAATCCGGGTTTTCACTTTGTTTATTATTTATTTCCCGCGCTTAAGATATAAATATCCATTAATTAATTAATGTCTGCTATGGACTTAATTAATTAACATCTTATTAATTCCAAGAGTGGGCTTAGCAAGAAACATTTATTTATTATTCATAGAGCGATAAAACTCCAACTGGCCAGTTTTCTGAATAATAAAACCTTGTTCGAGCTCCTCTTGAGGACATTATCAAACGAGACTCACCTCGCGCACGTTTCAACATAATAGCAATCCTAGCATCGCTAGATATTAATCACCACTACCCAATATATCAGGATTATTGGGTTGCGAAAAACCCGCACCATTTGATAAGTCAAAGTAGTGCATAATCAATACTGTATGCTCAATGCTAACATATGTAGATTAAGAAATAGTATTTTATCAAGACCTAGTCTTTCAGTAGATAGCATAAAGACACGTCTTGCTGTTAGATCCGTTCAGTGCCAATGTCATCTTATTTCAGTAAGGCTTAGAAATATGTGGACTGACATTGCAACCTTTCACGATAGGTAGCCAAAGCCTATCTAGGTTGTGAAATTCTTCTTTTTCTTTTGCAAAGCATTGCATATATCTGACCGTGTTACCTTAAAGTGGACGACGCCCACAACCGTTCTACTAAGCAAAAGACTTAGACTTTGTTTACTTCTTATGCATTTAAATGTTTGTAAAACATCTTATAAATGCACAAGCGAACACAATGTAATAATAATAGTGATTCTATTCGTGCGAGACTGCTCGAATAATACTGAATCGGGTTAAAAGTGGATTGTAGAGTTTTACGTATACAAGCAAGATTCTATTCGCGTGAAACTTGCTCTAAACATGCTTTTCAGTATACCAAACCTAACAAGGTGGTATAACATGACAGATCCTATCTACAAGAGGATGTTGAAGGATGCCATTGACACAATCCGGCGCGATTTGGGGATGCCACCCATTGGAGATGATGGCGCCGAGGCAGGCGGCGGGGAGACAGCGGCACTGGCGACGAGGGCGACGCGGAGGACGAGGAGTGAGCCGGGAGCCACATGTGTTGAAGCTTGGGTTATTTTTTTTAATGACCATGTATTTTTTTAATGACTATGTAATTTGTTTTTAATTAATGAAGTTGTTGCATTTTCCCCGTCCGTGTTCGTGTTGAAATTTTAATTCCGTAATGTAAATTGAATATTTGTGAATTTGTGAATTTTTTAATTGCGGGAAGGGCGGATTGTACAGTTGGAAGTCCTTATGACGTGGCAGGAAGGTGAGAAGTCCTTATGACATGGCAGGAGGTGTGTTTGGGAAGGGCGTGGGGGAAGTCCGCCCATTGGAGATGCTCTATGCTTTAATATTGCAAATTAGCAATTGAATTGTGGAGTAATTCAAATACAATATTACATTTATTGTTTGGAACGAAACCCAATTAATTGACACAAAGTTTATTCTTTAAATCAACTATAAAACGATTAAAATTGTTGACTGAAGATCCATCTGCCTGTTGGGACTACTGCTGGGGTTTGGAGCCCCTTGCACAGCGGAAGGCATGTACAAAAAAAATAAATCAGATATGGATCTATTTGACCGATTATGCGATTAATCAATTCACATGTTAAACAGATAATTGCATGCTAGAACGCAAATTCATGCTTAGAAAATATAAATCCTAAACATGATTTCTACGGTTTAGAGTTACCGATTTGATTCTCCAAAGAATCGACGATTGCTTGCGTCTTCTCCACGATGATGATCTTGAGTACTAGACCACGGATCTTCTCTCTGGTTCCCGAACTGTATCTCGATATCAGGGTGGGCTGATCTTATCAAAATACTAGGACTCGAATAAAAAGAAGAGAGAAAAATCTCACGGAGGAGAGCTGAGAGAATTTTCGAGCTCCTCTAAAATTAGAGAGGGGGACGAAATTTCATCTAATAATAATAATGATTTAGTCTCTCCTTTATTCTCCTATTTATATTAAGTTCATATTGGGCCCAGTCAGGGATCTATGGAAGGTTTTGGATATGAGCTCCCCCAATTAGCTTTTTACTAATTAAATTGAACCCACAATTTAATACAAGCTTATATTGGAATATTACGAGCAGCCACTACAGAAGTAATATTGAACTCTCCCCATCCAAATCCGAAATTACAAGTAATCCGGGTTTCCATTATTTATTTCCCGCGCTTAAGATATAAATGTCCATTAATTAATTAATGTCTGCTATGGACTTAATTAATTAACATCTTATTAATTCCAAGAGTGGACTTAGCAAGAAACACTTATTTATTATTCATAGAGCGATAAAACTCCAACTGGCCAGTTTTCTGAATAATAAAACCTTGTTCGAGCTCCTCTTGAGGACATTATCAAACGAGACTCACCTCGCGCACGTTTCAACATAATAGCAATCCTAGCACCGCTAGATATTAATCACCACTACCCAATATATAAGGATTATTGGGTTGCGAAAAACCCGCACCATTTGATAAGTCAAAGTAGTGCATAATCAGTACCGTATGCTCAATGCTAACGTATGTAGATTAAGAAATAGTATTTTATCAAGACCTAGTCTTTCAGTAGATAGCATAAAGACACGTCTTGCTGTTAGATCCGTTCAGTGCTATACCACACCAATGTCATCTTATTTCAGTAAGGCTTAGAAATATGTGGACTGACATTGCAACCTTTCACGATAGGTAGCCAAAGCCTATCTAGGTTGTGAAATTCTTATTTTTCTTTTGCAAAGCATTGCATATATCTGACCGTGTTACCTTAAAGTGGACGACGCCCACAACCGTTCTACTAAGCAAAAGACTTAGACTTTGTTTACTTCTTATGCATTTAAATGTTTGTAAAACATCTTATAAATGCACAAGCGAACACAATGTAATAATAATAGTGATTCTATTCGTGCGAGACTGCTCGAATAATACTGAATCGGGTTAAAAGTGGATTGTAGAGTTTTACGTATACAAGCAAGATTCTATTCGAGCGAAATGTGCTCGAAACATGCTTTTCAGTATACCAAAACTAACAACTACCACAGCGGAAGACACGGGAAAACAAACAGGTCCTTGATTCAATTTTAATCATCTTGATTCATCGCGGTCGCTTCGCTTGACCGCGATCTTAAATCTTATTAAATCGTTTCTCACTTTGTAACAATCCTTTATGTTCACACAAATATGCACATTTAAACATCTAACTTTTAGCAATTTAAATTGTTCTAGCATATTAAGAACATAAAACCATAGATCTATGAATACTTGTTTAGATCTAGAATATTCTTGTGAAATTCTCGAATAAAAATTCAAGATTCATAATATCCTTTCATCGATCCAAGTATTCAATCATGGACCACTTTATTTCTTGATTCAAAAACATATATTCACTTAAACACATACATATATGCAATCAACAAACATATAATCTATATAATATAGTATAAATTACTTAGAATATATAGATCTAATGTTGTTCATCATAGATCTAGAATATTTTGTAGATCTTAGGATTTAAATCCAATAATCTCAATATTCAATCATCGATCTAGAACATCATATCATAGATCCGAAAATAAAATCAAGAAAAACATAGATCCAAACCATATTGCATTATTTTCGAAAAAAACAAGTTTTTACACTACAATTTTCGAAAAATTCAATTAATCAAATACATAATCAGAGCCTAAAAATTGGCTCTGATACCAATTGTTGGGACTACCGCAGCGGAAGACACGAAAAACAAACAGGTCCTTAACGGATCTATTTAGGTGATTATGCATTCGACTCCAATTTCATGCAATAAGCATAGATCTATAGATATAACATCAAATAAACACATAATCATGCATATTCGATGTAGATTCGATTATTACCTCTTGATCCATCATTGGATTGACGTTGCTAGCTGCACCACCCGGAGATCCTTGGTTTATCAACCACGAATCTTCCTTACTATTCCCTTGTCCTTGATCATCCATCCGTGTGGGCGGATCTTAGATAATCAATAAATAACTTTTGAATAGATCTAGGAAAACCCAATACAAACACGAAATTGTCTAGATCTAATCCTATGAATTAGGATAGATCAAGAACAATAATCTAAACCCTAATTCTCCACGTGCTAGGCACGAAATTCGAGACCAAGAGGGAGAGAGAGAGGCACCGATTTTGGCGGCTAGGGTTAGGGTTTAGTGTTGTCTTGAATTGTGTGCTAGGGTTTCCACATCTCTTCAATATTTATAGTGGACTTAATGGGCTAGTAAGGGGATCCATGGAATGACTTAAGTGTTGGGCTCACCCATTAGATAATTAACTAATTAAATCAAATGACCCATGATTTAATATATTATCAATGGAATATTATTTTGTTCCACTAAAGAATAATATTGCACTCCCACTTAAATCACCAAATTACAAATAACTTGGGTCCATTTTATTTTATAATATTTCCCGCATTTAAGATTATCTTGATCCGTCAATTTAATTCTTTTGTCTGCTATGTGACTAGAATTAAATTAACTCTCCAAAGAGTTTTTCTAGTTTGAAACTTTATTTATTATTCGTGGAATAAATTCCAACTGCGCAGTTTTCTGAATAATAAATTCCTTTTTCAAACACCTCTTGGGGATCACCCCTTAGGGATTTAATCATACTACACTGGGCACGCGAATTCTATGAAATAATATTCCAATACCTTCATGTTATTCAAGTACTACCACCCAAGATATCATGAACTTGAGTTATGTACAAACTCTCACATTGATAAGTCAAAGTGGCGTTTGGTTGAATAAACAATATTGATATTAATATCATAGACTAGAAAATACTAAACTTTCTTAAATATATGCTTTCAGTAGATAGCAATAAAGAATACATTTCGGATTAGATCCTTTCAGTGCTTTACCACACCGGTGTTACTAATCTCTTCTTAGGTAAGAGAGAATTATCACAAATACCGCAACCGTACCAATAGGTAGCCAAAGTCTATCTAGGTTGTGAATACGTTTTTCTTCTTACTAGATCTGGCCTTTTTAGTAAAAAGCCTTAGACTTGTTTATCATATTTCAGTAATAAACCATTATATTATATTATTTATTCTCATAATTAGGTAAATAAGTGGACGTGGCGTTTCTCGTATACATGCACAAGCTGACTGTACAAAGGCATGTACGCTCGAAGCATCTTTTAGTATACAAACCCCAACACAGCCTCCACTGCACCACGCGAATCTGTTTAACCTTTGCGACCTCACTGGGGATCTTCTCCGAAGCACCACCGCTCATCAAAACCCTAACCTTCTCCGCAACTCCTTCCCTATCAACCGTTGCCGCATCGCCGAGATCTATTCCAATCTCCCAATCACCGACCACCAACTTCCTAACTATTGGCTGATCGAAATCCACCGGGAAACAGATCATCGGGATGCCGCACCGCATGCTCTCCACCATCGAGTTCCACCCACAATGCGTAAAAAAACCCCCAACCACCGGATCTGAAAGAACACTAATCTGATCGCACCACGGAACTATCGATCCTCGATCTCCGACCTCCTCCATGAATCCATCCGGTATAACATTCGCAATCACCGGAAGCAGTGAGATGCGCTCGAGCAACCCAGACAAAGTTGAACTCACTGAGACGAAGACCGTGAGCTATCCCTTGGATCACTTCCTTGCTAGTCCGAACCACGCTCCCGAACGACACGTATAAAACCGAACCAGCCGGCTTGGAAACGAGCCACTTGGTTATGTCTACCTCGGCGTGAAGGCTTCTGCCGACGGCGACGCTACTGGCCTCGGATAAACTGACAGAGCCGATGGCGTAATTAGGCTGGTATCTGTTGAGAGCTGAAAGTGTTTCAGATTCTAGCTCTTCAACTGTGTTGTTGTGAAGTATGAAATCTGCCTTCTTCACTTCCTCAAACGCTTTGAACATATACTTTGCACTGATGTTGCTGCTTTTCGATAGAGATGTCATCAAATCCCTGGTTCTTAACGATCATACTCCAGGAATGTAGTCTATTTCAGCCGCATCATCTGATCAATTCATATACCGTTAGCTTAATTACAAATTCCAATTGAAAATTTTAGTTATTGATATGTGTACCTTTTAGTAGAAAATGACCTCTTTCTTTGATAAGATCCAAATGGTATAGCAGAGAAAAGACGAGAGCTGGAGAAGTATAAAAGGAGACATTGATGAGATTGTACTTACGAGCGATGGCGGTAGGCCAGATGTAAACGGCCTCAACAACTAAGAAATGGAGGGAGTGTGGATCTGAGCGGATCAATTTTCTGATGAATTTGTCGACATAAGGGGGAAATATCTGGAGGAGAGTGGCCCAATATTGTTCAAGGTGGAGATCTCGGTCGTAGTCGAGAGGGAAACCGTCAGAGATGGTGGCGTAGTGTATGTCATGGCCGGATTCCCTAGCATCGGAGAAGGGATCGGCTTTGTGGTTGGCTTTGGATAGTTTGTGGTGGACGTGTTCGAGGTGAACGAAGGTGATCGTCTTGCCTTTGGGGGCGAGCTTGAGAGCAAGGCTCACAAAAGGGGTGATGTGCCCTTGGTATGGCATTGGGATCATGATAGCATGCGCCTTCTTCTCAACATTTTCCACCATTTTTTTGTGTTTTGATCTTCAGATTGTTGTTTCAGCTCAATCCTCTACTTGCATTCTATACATTCCTTCATTTTGAATCTATATGGAGTATGGAATATGGAGTGTGGAGTATGGAGTATGGAGTATGAATTATTGAAGTCTATTTGTCTATTTCTGGCAGCAGCTAAAGGTGCTCCATAACGAAGACTGCAACTCCAGTCAAAACTCACCGACAACAAAATTTCATTTTTGGCCTTAAAGCATCCACAATGGCAAAGAGCACATGGTTTGGAAGCTTAAGAAGGCCATTTATGGCCTCAAGCAAGCATCTAGATCATGGAATCAGTGCTTCGATCAAACCGTTCACAAGTTTGGATTCGAAAAATGCCCTAACGAGAGCTGCGTGTACAAGAAGGTTGAGAAGGGGAATGTGGTGTTCTTAGTTTTATATGTAGATGATATTCTTCTGATTGGAAACAATAAAAAGATGTTGTCATCAGTACGAACGTGGTTGTCAAACCAGTTCGAGATGAAGGATATGGAAGACGCGGGACACATTCTAGGTATCAAGGTCCTACAGGACCGTGAGAAAAGGATGTTGTACTTATCTCAAGAACCTTACATCGACACTGTACTTAGTCGCTTTAGCATGCAAGATACCAAGAAAGGTTTCTTACCTTTTAGACATGGCATCCATTTATCTCAAGAGATGTGTCCTAAGACTACATCTGAGATAGCAAAGATGAGAAGGATACCATACGCTTCGGCAGTTGTTAGTCTCATGTATGCTATGCTCTGTACAAGGCCTGATATTTGTTTTGCTGTTGGCATGGTAGCAAGATATCAGTCAAATCTGGGCCAAGGACATTGGAATGCAGTAAAGAACATACTCAAGTACCTTAAACGGACTAAGGACTATGTTCTAGTTTACATAGCAGGCGAGCTCTGTCATTTGGGATATACGGATTCAGACTTTCAAGCTGATCAAGACTCGAGGAAATCTACTTCTGGTTATGTGTTTACCTTAGGAGGTGGAGCCGTAATTTGGAAGAGTGTAAAGCAAAAATGCATTGCAGACTCTACCATGGAAGCCGAATATGTGGCCGCTTCGGAGGCCGCAAAGTAGGCTGTATGGCTCAAGAACTTTCTTTTGGACTTAGGTGTGGTTACGAACCTGCCCAAGAGCATCACCATTTATTGTGACAATTCTGTTGCTGTGGCAAATTCGAAGGAACCAAGAGCTCACAAAGCGAGCATACACATAGAGAGGAAGTATCATATCATTAGAGTTATAGTGCAGAGAGGAGACATACAAGTGATCAAGATTGTGTCAGAGAACAACCTGGCAGATCCCTTTACAAAGGCATTGGCGGTGAACTCATGTTGAAGGAATGAGAGGAGACATACACATGTTGAAGGAATGGGAGTTCGACTTGCTCGAGAACTCAACTCGCTTTCAGTATAAGTGGAAGAATTAGACGTAGTGCACATTTTTTTGTATACTCGAAAGCTGTTTTGAGTATAAGTGGGAGATTGTTAGAGTTTGTATACTAGAAATCACCTTTCGAGTGATTGAATACTGTTAAAACTCTTATTATATTTTCCAAAGGAATAAACAGATTATTTTTGTCATAATGTTGTTATGTTTTATATTTAATGGATGTTTATTACATGTTTAAATGTATAAGTAACTTGACAAAGTCTAAGTCTTTGTTTTAGTAGACCGGTTGTGGGCGTCGTTCACTTTAAGGTAACACGGTCAGTTCTGAACAAAGAAAAAGAAGAATTTCACAACCTAGATAGGCTTAGACTACCTATCGTGAAAGGTTGCAATGTCAATCTGATTATTTCTAAGCCTTACTGAAATAAGATGACATTGGTGTGGTATAGCACTGAATTGGATCTAACAGCGAGACAGTCTTTATGCAATCTACTGAAAGACGAGGTCTTGTAAATTATTGTTTCTTAAACAATGTACGTTAGCATGGAGCATACGGTATTGATTATGCACTACTTTGACTTACCAAATGGTGCGGGCTTTTCGCAACTCAATAAGCCTGGTATATTGGGTAGTGATGATTAATATCCAGCGGTGCTAAGATTGCTATTATCTTGAATCGTGCGCGAGGTGAGTCTCGTTTGATAAAATCCTCAAGAGGAGCTTGAAATAAGGTTTTATTATTCAGAACCTAGCTAGTTGGAGTTTGACTACTCTAAGAATAATAAATAAGAATTTTTTGCTGAGTCCACTCTTGAAATAAATAAGATATTAATTAATTAAGTCCATAGCAGACAATAATTAATTAATGGATGTTTCTATCTTAAGCGCGGGAAATAAATATCAAGCAATGGAAACCCGAAGTACTTATAATTTCGGATTTGGATGGGGAGTGCGATATTACTTCTGTAGTGGCTGCTCGTAATATTCCAATTAAAAGCTTATATTAAATTGGGTTTAATTTAATTAGTAAAAATCTAATTGAAGGAGCCCATATCCAAAATCTTCCACAGATCCATATCTGGGCCCAATATGTGACTTATTATAAATAGGAGAATAAAGGAGACAGAAAATACACATTATTTTCTTCCAAAATTTCGACCCCCTCTCTACTTAGATAAGGGACGATTTTTCTCTCCTTCGAGGGATAGGTTTTCCGTCTTCTTTATTTAAGTCCTAGTATTCTGGTGAGATCAGCCCACCCTGATATCAGTTTACAGTCCGAGAACCAGACAGAAGATCTGTGGTTTTGTACTAAAGATCTTCACGTGGAGAAGACGCTAGCTATCTTCGATTCTTTGGAGAATCAACAAGGTATAATAGCTAAACCGTAGAAAAGCATGTTTTAGGTTTTAGTTAATTTAAAGCATAATTTATTTGAGTAATGAGCATGATACACGTGATAATTACGCGAATAGAATTTGTCTAAATAATCTGCTAAATAGATCAGGATTATTATGTAATCGATTTATGTACGCTTCCGCTGCCAACCCCTTCACCTCCTTCCCGTCTCCTCCATATATAGAGTTTTATTTTTAAAAAAAATTAAAATTTAAAAAGGTCGGATGTCCGTGGTGGACGTCCGCTTGTCGCCACAATGGCGGACTTCCGCCCGCTCTTCCCGCGACGGCCGCAGTGTTCTGGTGTCATCACCGGACGTCCGCGTCCTCCCCTCCTTGATGTAATGGCACCCTTCCCGTGCAGACTTCTTGGAAGCCTCCCCGAAGGGCTACGGTAATCAAGGTCACATATGTACATTGACATAGAGCATCTCCAATGGGCGGACTTCCCCGACGCCCTTCCCGTTGCCCTTCCCAAAAACACCTCCTGTCATGCACGTCATAAGGACTTCCCATTGCACAATCCGCCCTTTCCATCGCCCTTCCCGCGCGGACATCACGCAATAAAAAAAAAATTCAAAAATTTAAAAATATTCAATTTACGCTACGGAATTTAAATTAAAGTTCAACGAGCCGTATATATAGAGTTTTTTTTAAAAATTAAAATGGCGGACGTCCGCCCGCCCTTCCCGCGACGGCTGCGGCCTTCCCGTGTCCTCACGGGACGTCCGCGTCCTCCTCTCCGTGCCTCAATGGCGCCCTTCCCCGACGGACTTCCCAGAAGCCTCTTCGAAGGGCGACGGAAAGTCCGCCATTGGAGATGCTCTTATCGACTCAAAATCAATCCAAAATGTATATTGACTTTTGGAATATTTATTCACTCCAATCTAGAAATATAGTCTCACTCTTTTACTCCCTCCCTCCCGTGAACCATTTTCCTTTTTAGGATGTTCCACTCTAAATGACACATTTCTAAAAATAAAAACATCACTTTCTCAAATTTTTCACTTTTTCTTACTACTTTATTCTCTCCACTTAACTCACAAAACAACTCTACATAAAATCTCGCTCCGGAATAGAAATGCCCACTTAGGATATGACGGAAGGAGTATTTCGGGATGTCCAAAAAAAATACTCCCTAAGTCCGCTATTAAATGTCCCATATTTGACCGGCTTGAGTTTTAAGAAATGTTTGATTTTATGAAATAAAGTGAGTAGAAAAGTTGGTGGAATGTGGGATCTACTTTTATATATTGGTTTTGTAATAAAATGTGAGTGGATTGTAAGGTCCACTTACCAAATATGATAAAAGTGAAATGAGAGATTTATTGGCAGACGGACAAAAAAAAAGAGACAAATGAGACATTTAATGGTGGACGGAGGGAGTAGTTATACCTAAAACTAGTTATCCATATTTTCTATTTATTCACAGTTAAGATGGGGATTAAGAGCTCCAATACTGCATTATCCATCTTTTCTTCTTTAGTCAGGTCCACTTCTCTATCCATCTTAATTTTTCCTCTTTTTCTCGCACTATGTTATGTCTTGCACGCTTTAATAACGATAGGGCAAATTGTGACATCTTATTTCTTGCACCACTTGTGGCTTGTGCTTTAACTTTATGAATTGAAACACTATCATGTCTCCTTGAGGTCTCCGTAGACTGTTGAGTTATATTCGTATTTAGCATAATCCTTCCGCGACTCTATCCAGTTTAGAGTAATTCATTTTTTTTTTATAATCACATTTATAATTGTCTCGTTTCATTTTAAATCAATGTAAAAATAAAACCAAATCATCCAAGACAAGATACAATTTTCAGTATGTAGGAGTATTAAATAGACATATATATGACCCTCAATTTTCCTGTAACAGAAATAGTTCTAATATCATTGACTTTAACGGACTGATAGGTATAGATATATCTTATATTGTCAAACTCAAATTTGCTTCCACTATGTACAATTGCCTGCATAGTTTGACTCTTTCTTCATATTGAATTCGATTGAATAACCAAACAAATATCAGTATTAAACAAAGCTGGTAGAGTATGTATTAATTTTAAAAGAAATAGGTAATAGAGATGGGAGAGAGGCAGAGAAAGCTTCATGGTATCATGATATGCGTTCCCTACCAAGGACATCTCAACCCTTTCGTGGATCTAGCTCTCAAGCTTGCTTCCAATGGAATCGTCATCACCTTCGTTCATCTTGAATTCCTTCACCGCAAGCTATGCCAAACTCACCACGCCAACAAAACAGATGTCGATTTGTTTAGTGAAGCTCGAGAGCTTGGGCTCGACATACGCTTCACCACCATGACCGATCCTTTTCCTCTAGAATTCGACAGGGATGCCAACTTCAACGAGTATTGGGAGACCATGGTCCGCGATTTCCCACCTCTTGTCAATGAATTTGTGGGAAAAATACTCGCTTCTGATCGGGACAATATGCTCCATTTCTTGGTGGCCGACACCGTCTACACCTGGCCGGCCGCCGTCGCCCGCAAATACAACCTCGTCAACGTTTCTCTGTGGACGCAATCGGCCTTGGTGTATTGCTTGGGATATCACTGGGACCTTCTCCAACAAAATGGCCATTTTCCTTGCAACGGTATATATCTTCCCTGTATATTACTCCTATTTATTGTAAAAACACCCAAAAACAGGTTGTACTCCGATACTACTCCGTATATTAGTATTCATTGTTGTGCTGAAAGTGTTTATGTGTGAGCTCGATCAAGACCTTTGTATTTTATTTTTTGGAGCAACAGATGAGGTGGATGAGGAAATAAAGTACATTCCAGGAATTGAGTCAATAAATACCAAGGATCTAATTGCCTATCTCAGACAATCGCAATGTGAAAGCGTAATTAGCAGAGCGTCACGGTTGCAGTTTGAGCAGGGCAAGATGGCTGATTTTGTACTGCAAAACACGGTAGAAGAGCTTGAACCTCGAGCCCTCTCAGCTCTCAACAATTACCTACCAAACTACGCCATCGGCCCTCTCAACTTCTCTCAAGATCTACCAACTAACACAGTCACTACCAGTCTCTGGTCCAAATCAGACTGCACCAATTGGCTCGGATCGAAACCTCCTGGTTCGGTGCTATACGTCTCATTTGGCAGCTTCGTGCACACCAATATGCAGGTTCTCGAGGAATTGGCCTACGGACTCCTCCTCAGCCAAGTGAATTTTGTGTGGGTGATTCGACAAGGTATTCTCGGCGATGGGGCTACTAGTGTGTTGTCGGCTGAGTTCCAAGATGCGGTTAAAGAGAGAGGGCTTATCATCGGATGGTGCGATCAGGTTGAGACTCTCTCGAATCCGGCCGTTGGGGGCTTCTTGACGCATAGCGGATGGAATTCCACTTTGGAGAGCATGTGGTGTGGCGTTCCAATGATTTGTTATCCTATTGGATTTGATCAGCCTTGTAGTAGCAAACTGGTGGTTTCTGATTGGAAGATTGGGGTTCATCTGTGTGAAGGTGGAACTCTGCATAGGGAAAATGTGGCCCACAAGATTCAGAGCTTTATGAACGGAGGTGATTTGGAGAGATTGAAGCAGAATGCAGAAAGAGTAAGGAAGATTATGAAGAATGCAGTGGAAACTGATGGATCTTCCAAAACAAACTTCGACCGCTTTCTAAAAGATTTGGAGGCAAAGATTCGTGCCCAAAACTGACAACCAAACTAGATTTCTCTCTTGGTTCCGATGTTTCCTACTAATATCGCACTACTATTTACAAATTTGTAGTAATACTTCAATAAAAGAAATTTAAATATTTTTCTTTTTAAGCTTTTCAGCTCCAAAGTTAAAATTCTGCCGACCCAGTAGTGCAACTTGAGAAAAGTGACATTCATGTATTCCAATAATTAGAGGTTAAGATTGGGAGATTATATCCACCATTTTTGCATTGCGTTATTGGATGCATCGTCATGCTCAAAGCGTCTCTACTGAAAACCAGCAATGTCACTGGAAACTTTATGTTCAAAGCGTTTGAGGAAGTGAAGAAGGCAGACTTGATACTACTTCACAACACATTTGAAGAGCTAGAATCCGACACGCCGTCGGCCTCATCAATTTATCCGGGTTGCTTGAGCGCATCTCACTGCTTCCGGTGATTCCAATGTATTACTGGCTGGATTCGTGGAAGAGGTCGGAGATCGGGGATTGACGGTAGTTCCGTGGTGCGATCAGATTAGCGGTTGGGTGGAATTGGTGGAGAGCGTGTGGTGCGGCGTTCCGATGATCTGTTTCCTGGTGAGTTACGATCAGCCGACGGTTCGGAAGCTGGTGGTTGGTGATTGGGAGATTGGAATTGTTGGGAGGTGGTGCATCCGAGAGGATGCGGAGAGGCCGCAAAGGTTAAACAGATGGTGCGTGGTGATTGTTGAAGTGGTAGCCCATGGATCTTCTTCGGTCAACAATTATAATCGTTTTCTAGTTGATTTACAGAAAAAAGTCATAAACCTTGCATCAATTAACTGGGTCGTTCATTCCAACATTTAATCAACGGATTGGCTTTTAGTAGGATTTATAAATTATGTGGATTGGACCGTTATTGAGTCTATCCAATATCGGCCTAATCCTATAAGAAATCATAAGCCAACCCAAAATAGTCGGATTCTTATCGAGACTTTGTCATTAACTTCATGTGTGTGAGTTATTATGTCATGTCAAAAATTGTCATTCTCCCGTTAATATTAGTAAGTTAACGACGATATTACACAATTAAAACTTGATAGTATTACGCTATAAAATATGATACTATACCGCTAAAACTAGTCATAACATGATTAAAACTTTATCACGATTTAAATCTAGATAATAAAATTAAATTATAATATTTTTAATTGATAATATAATTAAAATAATAATTTTATTTTTTATCCAACCATCCAAATCCAATCTGAAAATTATCAGATTCTTATTGGATCAATTTAAAAAGGACCCAAACCCAATAAAGTTTAATTAAAATGATCTTGATAACACAAATTTTAATGCAAAATTTGTAAATTAAGAAAGACAGAGAAACAAATGATTGAAGTATTATTCGTGAAAAATAAGATTCATCTCATTATATAGAGAAACTTTCAATAAATATATAGAGACTAATCGACAAACAAAAATGGAACTACATTAGTATTTTTTTTTTTGGACGGATGTATTATATTTTTTTGGTAATTTTATATCAATAAATAAATACATATATAATGCATGTATTTCAACTAGAAACTAATACTCCATTCGTCTTTAAAAAATAGACTAGTTTTATCATTTTGGACCGTCCCCTAAAATTTGACAAAGTCTAAATATGGAAAGTTTTTAACCAATTGCACATCACTAATAATGTGGACTACACAATCAACTAACACTATTTCCACTATTTTTTCCCCCTCTCCTTTTTAATTTTTTCATCTCTCTCTTACTTTACTAATTACATACTCTCTTCGTCCCATAATAGATGGCACACTTGAGGATTGACACGAGATTTTATGTGATGTTGTTTTGTGTGTTAGGTGGAGAGAGAAAATAATATATTTATATTAATATGAGAGGAAGATTTTTCTAAAAAATGAAATGTGACATCTTTTGTGGAACAAACTAAAAATGAAAGTGTGACATGTATTATGGGACGGAGGGAGTATTATATTTGTGTCAAATACAACTTTATTTATTTTTGGGACGAAGGGAGTATGTGTATAGAAACAAGAATACATTTTTTAAAATTAATTACTACTCCATCTGTCCTTGAAAAGTATAAACTATTTCCTTTATAGTCCATTCCTGAAAAGTGTGAACTTTCTAATTTTGACAATTTCTTTCTTTCTAATAAAGTGAGATTCATTCTCCACTAACAATACTTTAGAAAGTTTTTCTTTTTATCTCTCTCTTACTTTTCCAATTATACATTAATATACATGCTGAACTAAATGTTTATATTCTTTGGGGACGAAGATAGTATATTTTTTAATATTTACATTTTACTATGATATACGTAAGACTAATATAAAAATAATAAAATGATTATAACATTCAAATAATAAATTAATATTTTACGAATATTTGAAAAAATTATACTCCCTCCGTTTCTTCATAGTTGTGGCGGAACTTTTCGACACGGAGTTTTAGAAATAACCATTGGGCGTGTTAAATAAATAGATAAAAAAGTAAGAGAGATGAAAAGGTAGAGAGAATAAAGTATAAAGTGAATAAAGTAGAGAGAATAAAGTAAGAGATAGTAAAGTAAGAAAGAAGAAAAAGTTATCATATAAGGAATCGACTCAACTATGAAGAAACTTTTCGAAATGGTAAAATGACTCAACTATGAAGAAACCGATGGAGTAATACTAAGTTTAAAAATTTGAATAAATTAATGAAAGTTGAAAATTAAATTATGAATATAAATTCATTTCAGGCCAATTCTATGGGACTCGGGCTTATAGGTAGGTATTCAGGGCAGGGTCATTGGATTTATGCAACTTTTTTCAGATTATATATTTTCAATCACAATTCTATCATATCGTGGTTTTCAGTTAACTAGTTAGCAAAATACTATCATTAGGTTTTCCTATATACTCCGGTCTGTTTAGAGTAATTTATTTTTACACCATCTCATTTAAAAATGTCTCATTTCATTTAAACTCAAGTAGGTAAAAATTATACAATCTTCTAAAAAATAATAAATAAATTAAAATAACTAATCATTCAAATAGGTACACAATCATACGTAATCTTCTAAAAAATAAAAATAAAATCATCCAATATGTGAACCTCAATTTTAAGTGAAATAGTAACATCTTTGACAATAATGGCCTGATAAGTGATAAATACAATCCTTATGTTGTCAATTTCAAATTTGCTTCCGCCATGTACAATCAGTACAGGTCCACTTGCCTGCATAGTTTGGCTCTTTCTACATGTTGAACCGATGGAACTAACCACACAAATATAATCTACAAAGCTAGAGTATTCCATATATTATGCATTAGTAATTCTAAAAAGAAATTCTACTAGAAAATAGAGATGGGAGAGAGGCAGAGAAAGCTTCATGGTATCATGATATGCGTTCCTTACCAAGGACATCTCAACCCATTCGTGAATCTAGCTCTCAAGCTTGCTTCCAATGGCATCGCCATCACCTTCGTTCATCTTGAATTCCTTCACCGAAAGCTATGCCAAACTCACCACGCCAACAAAACAGATGTCGACTTGTTTAGTAAAGCTCGAGAGTCAGGGCTCGACATACGTTTCACCACCATGGCCGATCCTTTTCCTCTTGAATTCGACAGGGATGCCAACTTCCACGAGTATTGGGAGGGCATGGTCCACGATTTCCCACCTCTTGTCGATGAATTTGTGGGAAAAATACTCGCTTCTGATCGGGACAATATGCTCCATTTCTTGGTGGCCGACACCGTCTACAACTGGCCTGCCGCCGTCGCCCGCAAATACAACCTCGTCAGCGTTTCTCTGTGGACGCAATCGGCCTTGGTGTATTGCTTGGGATATCACTGGGATCTTCTCCAACAAAACGGCCATTTTCCATGCAAAGGTATATATCTTCACCGTATTTAATAAAAAAACAAATTACTACCTCCGTCCCCCAAAATTTGCTACACTTTGATCCGACACGGGTTTTAAGAAATGTAATGGAAAGTGAATTGAAAAAGTTGGTGGGATGTGGGTCCTACTTTTAAAATATTAGTTTTATAATAAAATGTGAGTAAGAATGAGTTAGTGGAATATGAGGTCTACTACCAAAAATGGTAAAAGTGAAGTGTATCAAATTTTCAGGGACGGACCGAAATGATAATATGTATCAAATTTTCAGGGACAGAGGTAGTAATTACTAAAAAGTTTTTTTATTTGGAGCAACAGATGAGGTGGAGGAGGAAATAAAGTACGTTCCAGGAGTTGAGTCGATAAACACCAAGTATATAATGCCCTATCTAAAACAATCATTGTGTGAAAGCGTAGTTAGCAGAGCGTCGCGGTTGCTGTTTGAGCAGGGCAAGATGGCTGATTTTGTCCTGCAAAACACCGTGGAAGAGCTTGAGCTTCAAACCCTCTCAGCTCTCAATCAATACCTACCAAACTACGCCGTCGGCCCTCTCAACTTCTCTCAAAATATCCCAACCAACATTGTCACCACAAGTCTCTGGTCCAAATCAGACTGCACCACTTGGCTTGAATCGAAACCTCCTGCTTCGGTGCTATACGTCTCGTTTGGCAGCTTTGTTCACACCAATATGCAGGTGCTTGAGGAATTGGCCTACGGACTCCTCCTCAGCCAAGTGAATTTTGTGTGGGTGATTCGACAAGGTATTCTAGGCGATGGGGCTACGGCCAGTGTGTTGCCGGCCGGGTTCCAAGATGCGGTTAAAGAGAGAGGGCTTATCATCGGATGGTGCGATCAGGTTGAGACTCTCTTGAATCCGGCCGTTGGAGGCTTCTTGACGCATAGCGGATGGAACTCCACTTTGGAGAGCATGTGGTGTGGAGTTCCAATGATTTGTTATCCTATTGGATTTGATCAGCCTTGTAATAGCAAACTGGTGGTTGCTGATTGGAAGATTGGGATTCATCTCTGTGAAGGTGGATCTCTTGATAGGGAAAATGTGGCCCACAAGATTCAGAGCTTTATGAACGGAGGTGATTTGGAGAGATTGAAGCAGAATGCAGAAAGAGTAAGGAGGATTATGAAGAGTGCAGTGGAAACTGATGGATCTTCCAAAACAAACTTCGACCGCTTTCTGAAGGATTTGGAGGCAAAGATTCATTTCCATAGCTGACAACCAAATATATATGATGCAGATTTCTCTTTTGGTGATGTTTCTACACAAACTGAAATTTGTTTGAATCAAAATCACACGCATTGTATGTATCGACTTGCATATGAATTATAGTATACAATATTGCATTACTATACAAAATTCTAGTAGTACTACAATAGAAGAAATTAAATTATTTTGTGTTCTTTTTCAAGCTATTCGGCTCCAAAGTTAAAACTCGGCCGACCACTGCAATATGAGAAAAGTGACGTTCATGTATTCCAATAATTAGAGGTTAAGATTGGGCGATTATATCACCATTTTTGCATTGCATTATTGGATACATCGTCATGCTCAAAGCTTCATAAATCAAATTCAATCACCCAGCTTAGGAAAAAAAACAGAGGCATTCTTGTGTTAAGAAGGAGAGGTGAAATGAAAGCGCACGCAATAATGATCGCACTGCCTTATCAGGGCCATCTGAACCCGTTTGTTGATCTCGCAACGAAGCTAGCTTCAAAGGGCATTACCGTCACTTTCGTCAACACTGAACATGCTCACCATCAGATTGCAAGCTCCCAAGAGATCCCCGATGCCGGTTTAGATATCTTTGCGGCAGCAGCTCTCGACATACGCTACGCCACCATCTCTGATGGCTTCCCCCTCGATTTCGACAGAGACCTTAACTTCATCGAGTACTGGGAGTCTTTCCTACGTGATTTTCCATCACGTGTTGCTGAATTCGTCGGCGACATAATATCGTCGTCAGATCCATCGATGCCGCCGTTTTTGGTTTCTGACACTTTCGCAGCGTGGCCGGCGATGGTCGCCCAAAAATTCGGCCTGGTCAATGTCTCGTTCTGGACTCAGCCTGCCACAGAGTTTGCTATTAATTATCACTTAGATCTGCTTAAACAGAATGGTCATTATCCCCCTACCAAAGGCACGCTTCTCTCTCCCAGATATAAAATCTTATTTTATCAAAATTCATAATTAACGCTAAAATCTCATTTAAAATGGTTGATTAGATGATGAGCAGATGATAAATTACATCCCCGGAGTAGCGCCGATCAGTACCAAAGACTTGATGTCGCATCTCCAAGAATCCGATGTGACAATAGTTCAAGAGATTGTTTTCAAATCTTTCAAAGAAGTTGTCAAGGCAGATTTCATCCTACACAACACAGTGCAAGAAGTAGAACCTCACACTCTGTCAGTCCTGAACCAGAAACAAGCAACATATGCTATAGGCCCCATCAATTTCTCCACCAAATGCAGTGTTCCAAAGAGCTTGCGTCATCAAGTAGACTGCTCCGAGTGGCTCGAGGCGAGGCCTCATGGCTCGGTCTTGTACGTCTCATTCGGAAGCATTGCACAGACTAATAGACAAGTGATACAAGAGATAGCTCACGGCCTTGTCGTTAGCGGTGTGAGTTTCATTTGGGCAATCCGGCCTCAGATTGTGATGGATGATGACGGAGATGTTTTGCCTTGTGGATTTGAAGAGAATGTTAAGGATAGGGGGCTAGTCCTACAGTGGTCCGATCAACTCTCTGTGCTTTCTAGCCCGGCTGTTGGGGGATTTTTGACGCACTGTGGGTGGAATTCGATTCTCGAGAGCGTGTGGTGCGGTGTCCCTATGATATGTTACCCGATTTTGTACGATCAGCCTACCAATCGGAAGTTGGTGGTCGATGATTGGAAGATCGGAATCAATCTTTGCGATGGGGAATCTGTAGGCAAGGAAGAAGTTGCGGAGAAGATAAACAAGGTGATGAGTGGTGAAGCATCAGACTGTATCATGAAAAATTTGAAGGAAATGAGGACCAAACTGCACGATGCATGGAAAGAGAATGGTTCGTCTCAGATAAACTTTGATAGGTTTCTTAGGGATTTGAATGATAAAATCTAGGCCAAAAATGTTCCTTTGCTTTATTTTTGTTTTTGCATTCCTTATTGTGGAATGGATGACGTGATATGGTAAAATAATTGCCATGTGGACTTTATTTCGAAATTCTCAATGTTATGTTTGGATTAATAAGTTATCTTTTAAAAATAATGAACAACTTAGAGCTAATCAATTGAGTTGAAAGGTTCATGGAAATAGGGCGACCCAAAACTTCAATCAACATATATTAAAGTTCCAAGAGATCACAACATGGTAAGTAAAATGAGTGTCCATTCCAACGATACTACTAGAATAAGGGCGGATCTACTTTGGAAGTATAAAGGGGCAATTGTCCCCCTCAATATATTTATTTATACTAATATGTTATTCAATTTTAATTTTTTTTTAATTTCATTTATAAATGTCTCATCTCCAACTTCTAAAATTTATTTATATGCTGAATTGAATTTCTGATCCGCTCCTATCTAGGAGGAGAATATTCTCGTTCTCATTGATAAATACTGCTAAGCAATGGTAAAAATATATTTCACCCAATTCATTCAAGTTTAAGTCTGCGATTTCCTTGATCAAGCAGAGAGATGATAAACCAATATACAAACATGAATGAGATTAAGTGGAAGCTTAGAAGATGCTCGAACCATGGTTTCAAGATTGCTCATCAAGTTGTAGGGATCAGATCAGTCTAGATTCACTAATTACCGAGACCTCTTTGTTCTTGTACAAGAGAGCTCAACCAAACTCTCACCCACGTGGCTGATTTTACACAAGCAATACAAACTAAGATTACAAAGAATCTAGTTCTAACTATTACAAGGTCTTGAAGCTGTCAACTCAGCCTTCCTCGTAATCACTTCAGCCTGCACACTCAAGACACAAGTTAGTAACACTAAGAAAGATCCTCTCGGATCTAAACACAAGAAACTAACTAAGAACAAAGAGAAAGACAATAGATCAAAGAAACATGGCTCAGAACCCGCCACAACAACACTGATCTATTCTTCCAGAACTAGACCCAAGGGAGCACCGATGGATTGGATAGAGTTAACCCTCAGACCACCAATACCTCTACCAGAGAAACCCCTCACACCAGATCAAGTTCCACCGAACAAATCTCAACACACGGCCTTCAAGTTCTCACAAACCCTAGTTCTTCTCCAGCACCAAGCAATCGAAGAGATTGCTTCACACCAGCACTCACAACAGATCTACCAATCAGAGAACCATGGAAGATCACCAAGAGATGGCCGGAAGATCATCGGAGAAGAAGAGAGAATAAGAGAGAGAAGCTTTGAAGAGAGAGAGAGAGATTAGAGAGTCAGAATGAATGAAAACGGCGCATAGCCTTCTCACATAACAAGCACAGCCCTAAATCCAACGGCTGCGAAGCAAGATCCAAGAGGGAGGGCACGTGGCAGCATCTGGTGAAAGAGGGTAAGTAATTGGGCTCAGCCCAATTAATAACATTCGGGCTTAACAAATAACATAGCCCAAATAAGAGTCCACTCTAATATATCCAACATACTCCACCTTGGACTTTTATTTTGGGAAACCAATCAAGTGTTGTAGGCTAAGGCATATTCATCACAGCCTACAAGGCAGATCCCTCAGCACCAAAGGACAAAGTCCACTAGCATTTTGGGAACTACCAGGTTGCCTTTAGACACCAGAGGGGCTGACACTCATTAGTCTAAAGGACTTCATGCCTCCAGCCACCTACCACCCTTACCACAACTGATAAGGTGGCTGAGGTCTTTCCCCCGGGACATGCAACCTATCCTAGATCAAAGTGCAAAAATTTAATGCAGAAAAGAAGTTTTTCTAAAGGTAAGGGCTTAGTTCCCATGTCAGCTGGGTTTTTATCTGTATGCACTTTATGAAGAAACACTTCACCTTTTTCTGCAATATCCCTAATGTAATGAAACCTTACATCTATATGCTTTGTTCTATCATGAAAAACAGGGTTTTTACATAACTGAATAGCAGATTGAGAATCAGAGAACACAACAGGAGAGATTTTCACAAACTTGAGTTCAGAAAGCACTCCCTTTAACCATACAGCCTCTTTCATTGCCTCAGTGATGGCAATATACTCTGACTCAGTGGTAGACAAAGCCACAATGTGCTGCAACTGGGATTTCCAACTTATGCAAGACCTACACACTGAAAATACATAGGAGGTTGTTGACTTCCTCTTATCTCTGTCATTAGCATAATTGGAATCCACAAAACCAGTTAGTAAAACACCATCATCACATTACATAAACCATACTTAGCAGTTTGCTTCAAGTATCTAAGAAGCCATTTCAGAGCTTCCCAATGAACAGGACCTGGATTAGACATGTATCTACTGAGACATGACACAACATAGGCAATACCAGGCCTAGAGCTAACCATCAAGTACATAACAGATCCAATAGCATTAGCATAGGGAATTCTCTTCATAGCATCAATTTCAGATTGAGACTTAGGGCACAGATCTTTACTCAACATAAAATGAGCAGCTAAAGGCACAGAAGCAGGCTTAGCATCAAACATGTTAAACTTTCTCAGAATTTTGTACACCTAAGGTTCTTGATGCAACACAAGGGTGGATGTTTTTCTATCTCTATAGATATTAATCCCTAAGATTTTCTGAGCATCACCCAAATCCTTCATGTCAAAATTCTCACTCAAGGCAGCTTGCACACCCTTAATGGTTTTCAAACAAGGACCCATTATAAGCATATCATCAACATATAAAAGCAAGAACACATGCACAGTATCAAGATTCTTAACATATAAGCATGCATCAAAGGTACTTCTGACAAAACCTAACTTATGCATACAAGTGTTAAACTTGATGTTCCACTGCCTGGGGGACTGTTTTAAACCATATAAGGCCTTTTTCAACAAGCACACATGATTGGGAAACTTGGGATCAACAAAGCCCCCAGGCTGATTCATGTAAATAGGCTTATCAAGATCACCATGTAAGAAAACAGTTTTAACATCCATTTTCTTTAATTCCCAATTAAAATGAGCACACAAAGCCAACATCATCTTGACAGTAGTGAATTTAACAACAGGGGCAAAGATTTCTGTGTAATCTACCCCCTCTTGTTGAGTAAAACCTTTTGCCACTAATCTGGCCTTGTACCTAAGGCCCTCCACCTCATTTTTCAATTTGTAAAGCCACCTGCAATCAACCACAGATGCACCATGAGGCAAAGGTACAAGAATCCAAGTAAAATTAATTTTTAGAGAATGCATCTCTTCCAACATGGCTTTATGCCACTGACTCCAGAACTTTGACTTAGTAGCCTGCTTATAAGTTTGAGGCTCATCACCATCAGATTCATGTACATTGAAAGCCAAATTTATAAGAGCAACTAGGCCAACAAAACCATCAAACCTAGAAGGTCTATTGACATTGACCCTTCTAGTTCTATCTCTAGATAACACATAATCCTGCAAGTTAGTATTATCAATAGCATTTTGAATGCCACTAGGGCTATGTATCACATTCTGGGCAGGTACAGGAGGAGAATTTCTAACAGGACTATCATGCAGATTAGGCACATTGTCATCAACATTTTGGATAGGATTATCATGCCTCACATTTGGATTTCCTTCATCAGGTGTCTCATTAGGAGTATAGACTGGATAAGTGTTCCAAAATGGTTGCTCCACCTCACTTGGAGCATTACTGGAATGCTCCACTCCAGTGAGTGTATCTGTGGACTCCACCTCGTTTAGGGGTTCATTGTCCACATCTATAGGATCTGGGCTACTTGTCAATCTTAAGCTGGGGAATTCATCTTCATTGAAGACTACATCCCTACTTATAATGACCTTGAACCCAGGTTCATCCCTTAGCCAGACTTTATACCCTTTGACACCCTCAGGGTAACCTAGAAAAACACATTTCCTAGATCTAGGCTCAAGTTTATCAGATTTATAATGCACAAAAGCAGTACAGCCAAAAACCCTTAGGTGAGAGAAATCAAGAGGCTTGCCATAGAACACATATTCAGGACACTGACCAACCAGAGGCATAGAAGGAGGCCTATTTACCAAATAAGTAGCAGTTAATAAAGCTTCACCCCAAAACTTTTTTGACAATCCAGACTTAGAAAACATGCATCTCACTTTTTCAAGCAAATTTCTGTTCATTCTCTCAGCAACCCTATTTTGTTGTGGGGTATAAGGCACAGTTCTATGTCTTTTGATTCCAAAACTATCACATAAATCATCCATCTGATTATTACAAAACTCCAGGCCATTATCAGTTCTAATAGCCTTAATCTTCTTACCAGTTTGAGTCTCAATCAAGGTTTTCCAAGTTTTAAGTTTTTCAAAAACACCAGACTTATGTCTCATCAAAAAACACCAAACTTTTCTTGAAAAATCATCAATCACAGACAAGAAGTAAACACATCCAGAGTGAGAAGACACAGAAGCAGGACCCCAGACATCCATATGCAAATATTCCAAAATACATTTACTCACATTAGCAGGAGCAGGGGTGCTAGGAAAAGAGACTCTATGTTGTTTACCCAGCACACAAGAATCACAGAAGGGCAACTCACTTTGAACATCATTATCAGAAAGGATGCTTTTTCAGAACACTCAAGCCTTTAGCACTCATATGACCTAGCCTATTATGCCACAACATGGTTCTATCAGTTTTAACTACATTGGCATAAGCTTTTTCACATGCAAGAGGCACAACAGTACAGACATACAAGCCACATTTTTTCTTAGCTTTGAAAAGACACATAGACCCTCTGCAAATCTTCATGCAACCTTCCCCCCATTTGCCCCTCATACCCTCATTCTCAAGAGCAGTACAAGACATCAAGTTATAGCACAGATCTGGAACATATCTAACATCCTTCAAGCTAAGCACATAACCATTTCCAAACTTCAAACACACAGTGCCAATACCAAGAATTTCACATTTCTTGTCAGCAGCCATTGACACAAAGGTTTTAGTAACAGGTTTCAGCTCAGAAAACACTTCCTTGAAAGGACTCACATGATAAGTACATCTACAATCACATAACCAGTCATTAGAGGTAAAAGGACAAGCAGGAGAGGCATTCACAAATTGCGGATCATGCACCATGAACACAAAATCATTAACATTGTCATATGTAGCAACATTAACAAGGGTTTCAACCTGGGGACTGTTGTTAGGAAACTTATTCTTCTTAGGCTTAGTGCACTCTCTCTTATAGTACCCAACATCACCACAATTGAAACACTTCCTATAGGTTTTAGGATCCTTGCTTCTAGACCTAGACCTAAACTTTTTCCTAGAGTTTGAGGTATTACCAGAACCACTACTGGGCTCATTGTCTGACGTACTTGGATTTTGCTTGGTTTTAGAGAGTAATCTTGCAAGGTTTTGATCACATTTCGTCTATTATCGGATATGATTATGATTACTTCTCTATTATTTTGGTATTTGACCATTTTGTTAAGAATGTGTAGAAAAAGGTACAAAATATATGGATGTGCAGCATCCTTGGTTTGAGACAATATTAACTGGAGGAGATTTTGAAGTCCAATCAGCCCCTAATGCATATAAATCTCTTCCTCTTCGAAAGAGCTTCGTGTTGGTATCTCGCACGCCTCAATCGGAGTTCGGTAGAAGAAGTTATGGCCGTTATAAGAACACTGCGCGTTCCAGAAAATTCCACGCGGCCGGGTGAATTAACCACCCGGCCGGGTACGGTGTTATGCGCGGAATAGGTCAGAAAGTGGTCCAAAATGACCACCCGGCTGGGTAGGCTATTTTGGCGTATTTTTATGCCAAAAACGCAATTTTTGATAGAGGATTAAAAGGAAGAACGCCTAGTTTTCATAATTGAACATTCCACCGCCTCCAAGACATTCCACACTTCCCCAAGAACACTTTGAAGAGAGATTTGAAGATTGAAGACTACAAATCGAGAGATTGGAGTCTCTAATCCATAGAATCGTTCCACAGGAGTATTTATTTGCTTTCTTTGATGTATTTGATTGAATCCATTGTTTTGGTTTTCATGAAGAACATGAGTAGCTAATTTATTGTGGAGTTTTGGTGAAGACTACAATGGATGTTTGTGATTAATTCAAGGACTTCTTTTGATTGCTTAGCTCTTGTGATTCCTTTGTTCATTCTTGTGCCTTTTCAATTCAATTGCTTAGCTACCAATTGAGTTTGTTTACCTTTATAGTTGTAATGGAGAGATACCTATCTAGGTTTGATAAAAGAGTGAGCATCACTTTGATAATCTACACTCGAAAGAGGGGAACCTTAGTGAGGGCTTGGGTCTTTTGTTCTATGGAGTTAATCTAAACATATTAGAAGGAGACTTCGATATTAAGGGTTAATCAACGGGGTGAGTACACTCGCGAGGGGGCTCAACCTAGACTAGCGACTTTCCTAGTAATCCTAGAGACATAAAATGGGTAATCGAAGTTGTTGAATCAATCACAATACAATTCCATTGTAGTTGGATCCAAAACTCTACTCTCCTCTTTGTGGTATCTTTTCACTTGTGTTTATTTCCCCTCGTCACTTTTATTTTCTTTTCATTGTTATATGCTTATAGTAGTGCTAGAACAAAACCTTTTCTCTTGGATTGTCTAGATAGTAATTGAAATTTGTTCGTGGTACTTGAGTTGATACAATCTTGTCTCTGTGGGATACGATACTCTTGCTTGCTAATTGCTACACTAGCCTCGTACACTTGCGGGTATTATCTGTGTTAAAATAAGTTGAGTCAAGTTTTTGGCGCCGTTGCCAGGGATAATTTTGTGTCAATATAGCTTAATATCGTGATAATAATAGAGATTACTAATCTAGATTTTATTTGCTTTATTTTTATTTTTATTTTTGAGTTCTCTAATCTTTGTGTTTCCTTGGGCAGGTTGTATGCACACGCGTTCTAAAGGCCCACCTTTAGAGCCAATCGATCTTGAGATCGAAGCATCCAACAGGAAGAGGAACGCACAGAGGAGGTTAAACTAAAGGATTCGGGTATCTTTACCCGGTCATAGGCGTCTACCTTCTCCTATCCAGAGAACTCCGTCACCCAGTCCATCTCCACTTCCATCTCCCGTACAGTACGAGCTGCGGTCTCCAATCCTAATGGCGGACGAGGAGAACAACAATTTTGAAAACAACAATGAGAACAACGAGGAGAACAACAATGTGGAGCATCCCGATCCCGTTGTCCATCAACTTCTTAAGCAAATGGCCAATATGCAAAGGCGTTTGGATGCACAGAATGTGAGACCAGCACCCGTGCAGAATTTGTTTGCATACAGAAGAGTGGCTAACCCTCCGATCAACAATGGGGGAATTGCGGCCAACAGCTTTGAATTGAAGCCGGGGTTGATAAACAGGGCAGAAGCACATGCATTTGGTGGAACAGGTTCAGAAGATGCCAACAAGCACTTGACCAAGTTCATACAAATGAGCAACACGGTTAAGGCTAACGGGGTCTCAGATGATCGGATTCGCCTCAGACTATTTCCCTTCTCTTTGAAGGACGATGCCAGAGATTGGTATGATAAATGAACCCCAACTCGGTCGCAACCTGGGATGCAATGGTTGAGCTTTTCTTGGAGAAATACTACCCACCCAGCGAGGCACTAAAGCGACAAGCAGAAGTCATCTGCTATGCAATGCAGCCTCAGGAGAACATTCAAGAGGCATGGAAGAGATTTAAATATCTGATGAAGAGATGCCCCAACCACGGTTTAAGCCCAGGGCAACAAATCATAACTTTCTACAGAGGAGCAACTCCGGAGGCAGTGCGCGAGTTGAATATGAACGCAGGGGGATCACTCCTTAGGTTGGGAGAAGAGGAGTCTCTAGAGGTGATTGAAAGGGTAGCTTCCAACGATGAGGGATGGAAGAATGAGAGAAGCAAGACCTACAAGGTAGCATCCACATCGGACATTGACAGGATGGACATGATGTCCAAGCAGCTGGACTTCTTGACGAGCAAGCTAGGCTTCATGGTATTTGAGTTGATATAATCTTGTCTTTGTGGGATACGATACTCTTGCTTGCTAATTGTTACACTAGCCCCGTACACTTGCGGGTATTATTTGTGTTAAAATAAGTTGAGTCATTGCCCCCTCTAGATTTAGATCTTCCTCTGACATTCAACACTTTATTATATGCATTCTTATCAGCAGCTCTCTCCCTAAGCTCAAGTTCTTTGGATTTCAGGGAGCTAATTATAAGGTCTAGAGGAGCAGAGTCTCTACCATACTTAATGGCAGCCTTAACATCACTATAGGAATTAGGTATGGCATTCATGAGGGCTATACTAGTGTATTCATCTATGGTTTTATCACCTGATCTCTTAATGTCCTGAACTAACTTCTGAAACCTATCCACATTGTCATCAATATCTTTAGCAAGATCAAGCTTGAATTTGAACGATTTTTCAAGCAAATACATTCTGGAAGACATAGAGGTTTCAGTATAGAGTATCAAGTAATTTCCACATTTCAGTAGGAGATTCCTCATGATCAACTTTCCTAATCACAGAATCAGATAGATTTAACACAATAGTAGCCCTAGCCAGATCATTCATCTCATCAATTTTATCCTGAGCAGTATCCTCAGGTAAAGTACCATCAACAACTTTAAACACCTTTTGTTGAATCAAAACACATTTCATTTTCTGTTTCCAAATAGCAAAATCATTTTTACCATTATAGGGAACCAAACCAACATGTTGAGCCATTTTAGCAATAATTTTTGCAAGAACACAGGAAGCAACACAGAAAACAGAAAGCACAGAAGTCATAAGTCTTTGCCAGAGACTGTCTACCAGAAAACAAGAGCCCAAGCCTATATTTGGCACTAAACAGAAAACTTAAACAAGAAAGGTAAAGCCAATTTACCAGAGTGAATCCTCTCTCGAAGGAGGATTCCACTTGCCCACCTCCTTAAGCGACTCGGCGTGCTAGACTAATCCCCCCGTGGCTCTGATACCACTGTAGGGATCAGATCAGTCTAGATTCACTAATTACCGAGACCTCTTTGTTCTTGTACAAGAGAGCTCAGTCTAACTCTCACCCACGCGGCTGATTTTACACAAGCAATACAAACTAAGATTACAAAGAATCTAGTTCTAACTATTACAAGGTCTTGAAGCTGTCAACTCAGCCTTCCTCGTAATCACTTCAGCCTTCACACTCAAGACACAAGTTAGTAACACTAAGAAAGATCCTCTCGGATCTAAACACAAGAAACTAACTAAGAACAAAGAGAAAGACAATAGATCAAAGAAACTTGGCTCAGAACCCGCCACAACAACACTGATCTATTCTTCCAAAACTAGACCCAAGGGAGCACCGATGGATTGGATAGAGTTAACCCTCAGACCACCAATACCTCCATCAGAGAAACCCCTCACACCAGATCAAGTTCCACCGAACAGATCTCAACACACTGCCTTCAAGTTCTCACAAACCCTAGTTCTTCTCCAGCACCAAGCAATCGAAGAGATTGCTTCACACCAGCACTCACAACAGATCTACCAATCAGAGAACCATGGAAGATCACCAAGAGATGGCCGGAAGATCATCGGAGAAGAAGAGAGAATAAGAGAGAGAAGCTATGAAGAGAGAGAGAGAGAGAGATTAGAGAGTCAGAATGAATGAGAACGGCGCATAGCCTTCTCATATAACAAGCACAGGCCTAGATCCAACGGCTGCGAAGCAAGATCCAAGAGGGAGGGCACGTGGCAGCATCTGGTGAAAGAGGGTAAGTAATTGGGCTCAGCCCAATTAATAACATTCGGGCTTAACAAATAACATAGACCAAATAAGAGTCCACTCTAATATATCCAACACAAGTCTACGCCATTTACAACAACAACACATCAAAAGACTCATAGATACTAACGTTGTGGGAGGTCATGATTAATGATCTAGCTGCGAAAACCGATGATGGTCGAGTTAGAGGCATCTCATAAGGAGAGTGACATTTGTTACTGAAGTTGATGTCATGGACAAGCTGGTCCACTTTTGGGCTACATTGAACACCAAACTGATAAACATGACACCAATAAGAGTAGAACTATCTGTGCTCTACGGAATTAGCTATGCTCCCATAGCCAGAATTAGGAATGTCAATTGGATTAATTTATTTGGGTTTGGGCCAACTTGCTTGGATTGTTGGGCTATTTGAATAATGATTGTTTTGGATTTAAAATTTTTAACCTTTACTCTCAACTTTTAGATTTCAAACTAATTTGTTAGGCCAATCAGATTCAATTGACATTCCTGTTATAATGTACTGTATAAATAAGAGTAAAGGCCAAAATTGGTCTTGAATATATGCTCATTTTACGATTTTGGTCATAAACTTTATCTTTTGAATTTTTGCATCCCGAACATTTCAACTCAGATCACAATCGGTCCTACACTAACGGTTCCGTCAATTTTTAACAGTCGACGATTTTAATATCAATTTTGACCAACTTAAGCATGTTGATTGTGATTACCAACTCCCTAATTATAACCTTAATTATTTTAAGGAGATATCATTTAAAATACCAAAATAAATAATATTAAAAAAGAAAATAAAGAGTAAGAGCGGCGACGGTATCGTTGTTCTCTCTCTCACCCTCCCGCTCTCACTTTGACGGCACCGTTGTTCTCCGAGCGGTGATCGGACGGTGAAGTGTATTCCTGGACGACGGCGCATGAGAGCTAAGCTTGTTCTCGTCTAACCCTAGTTAATCCATTGTGGTGATTGGAGAAATGATGGCAACGGATATGGTTATCGTATCGGCGGAGGAGGTGGAGAGTGCTTCAATTGTGGTGAATTTGGGCATATGGCTAGGGATTGCTCTAACGGGGGCGGAGGCGGTGGAAGTGGTGGAGGATGTTATAACTATGGATGATTTGGGCATATAGCTAGGGAATGTCCTAGTGGAAATCGCGGCGGTGGCGATTCCGGCGGGGCTTGTTTCTCCTGTGGGGAGCCAGGTCACATGGCGAGGGATTGTGTGAGCAGCGACGGAGGGGGACGCAGCGGAGGTGGCTACAACCATGAAGGTGGTGAATCTGGATACTTCAGTGGATGCTATTTATTTTGATATTTTAAAGATATCAATAAAATAATTAAGGTTATAATTATGGAGTTGGTAATCACAATCAACATGATTAAGTTGGTCAAAATTGGGATTAATATAGTTGACTGTTAAAAATTGATGTGATACGAGTTGAAATGTTCAGGATGCAAAAATTCAAAAAATAAAGTTTAGAACCAAAATCATAAGAGTGAACTACATAAATGATACCTGATCTTTCACTTTCGCACGTAAATGGTACCTGATCTTTATTTTATATCGCTTTTGGTACCTATAAATCACATTTTTGGTACCTAATGCAATTTTCTTCCCAAAATGCCCTCTAAACAAATACATTTTATCATTTGTGTCATAAAGGATATTTTAGGTATACATAAAATTAGTACCAAAAGTGATATTGGAATATCTTCTCTTATTCTCCTCACTCTTTATACTATTATTATTAATCAATATTAATATTATTATTTTGATGTTATAAATTAATAATTAATTTATTTTTAATATCATTCAAATATAGTTAATTATAATTATAGTTAAAATTATATTTATTTATTATAAAAATATTATTGTTATAATACTAAAAACTAGTACTCCCTCCGTCCCAATGTATTAGACCCCTATTCCACTTTGGGGTGTCCCAATACACTTGAACCATTTTTATTTATGGTAGAAATTTACTCTACTACCAACTCCACTTACACCAATAAACAATTATCTCCTAAATTCATGTGCCCAAAAGAAAGGGGTCTAATATCTTAGGACGGAGGGAGTAGTAATTAATAAATAATTGTAGTATACTTATATAAATTATGAATCATATAATATTATGTAATAATAATTGTGAATTGCATTCATAATGATATAAAGAGTTGAATATTTTTAGTTAGGTATTTCAATCTTAAAATGAGTATAAAGTAATTTAATAAAAAAATTCAATTGATTTAATTATTAATTAATTTAATTAGAAATTTTGTTTTTGATTTATATTATGAATGCAATTGATGTATTGATACGACCACGCCCGGAAGGCCCATGACGACGTCTATGACGAGGCGCCTACATGAGGGACTCTCTACTTTTATCCAAAAGGTCATGCTGGAGGAGTCTATGAAGACCGAGGAGCACACCATGAGACTTGTGCTGAAATTTGAAGGCTGGGAGCTTCCACCCGACCGGGTAGATTCTGCAGCATTGGCTCACCCGGCCGAGTGCCATCCACTGGAATGGTCAGGACCAAGTTGCTCCACCCGCCCGGGTAACTTTTCTGCTACCCGCCCGGGTGTCATCCACTGGAATTGCCAAGGCCAAGCTTCTCCACCCGACCGGGTGACCTTTCTGCCACCCGTCCGGGTGGCCCGTCCAAAGCGTGAAGAAGTCAGGAGGTTTCACCCGGCCAAGTGACTTAACACCCTTAATTCCACCCGGCTGGGTAGAGTGACGCGGATCAGATTTTGTGGGCCTTTTCATTGGGAATTGCACCCTAGTATAAATACCTTTTGATGTCATCTTTTTCCTCAGATTTTGCTGAATTAAAGTTTCTTCCCTAGAGAGTGTCCTCTTTGAGGTTTGTATCCAATTCCTTCCTTGAAGGTTGTTTGTTTTTCTCCTAGAGTAATTCAAGTAGAGGTATGTATCAATGGAGTGTATCCATTGAGTAGTGGAGCCAAGAGGTGATAGAGCTAATGAAAGTTGCCTAGAGTTGTTTCCATTGTTTTGGTCAAGGTCCTATGGTTGTAGTTCTTTTATCTCATCATTATACACATGCTTTCCATTCCTAATCTTCCATTCATTCTTGTTTAGATTCAATTTTTGTGGTTGGATCTCTTTTTTGTCTCTTTGTTGCTCTTGTTAAATTGAAAATCAATCTCACAAAAATATCTAGATCAAGCATCATAAATGGGTAATTCTTGGGAAATGGATCATAAACTACATGAATCCACATCATGTATGTATAAAAAACTAAAAGGAAAAAAGATAAAAGAAAAAAGAAAGAAGAAGAAATATAAACTAAGGAGAAAAAAGGAGATAAGAAAGAAAGATAAAATACTAAAAAAAAGAAGAAAATGAAGTAAAAAGAATGAAGAAGAAACTAAAAAAGAAATAAGAATGGAAGAAAAAATAATCACATATTTGGTACTCCATTTAATTGAAATTTTCAAAAATATTCTCCATAACAAAAAAATCACATGTTTGGTACATGAATTATTTTTGTCACAAGGTACCAAAAATGATACTATAAAATAAAGATCAGGTATCATTTATGTGCGAAAGTGAAAAATTAAATACAGTTCACTCAAATCTTAAAATGGAAATATGTTTATAGGGAGATGTTAAGATGACAACAACATTTATAATGACAACATGCCACCAATATAACACCATTAGATTTTGAAAACTGATGGCACACAGCCTGCCACCTGGCAGGGGAAATTCAATTAAAAAAATGATATTTCATCGTGAAAGGGTAAAGAAGGTAGATACATTTTGGAGCAGTTATTCTCATCCCTTAATTTACGTTATTTTCATTATCTTCCTCCTAATTTCAAGTCAAATTTGTTCACAGAATCTTCTTCTTCGTCTCTAGAAAATCAATCTATAATCTTTAACCAACAGAAGCAATTCACGATTCCAGATTTCTAATTATCGATCAATGGAGATAAGTGATGCTATATTGGAGATCAGTAATTTTTCATTGACAAGAAAGCGGCCATGATTTCTTAGACGATCTGGAATATGATATCATTAATGATAAAGAGTTGAAGAACTGTTAGATTGTATGGAGATCGGTAATTTGTAATTTTATAGAAGGTAGGCAATTTCTAATTTTATAAAATTGAATAGGGGATTGCTTTCTACGATTTTTCAGCTGGGATGGAAGAGGTTGGGCAAAGTATTGAGAGTTACTCCTCAGCATTATCAGCAAGTGAGAAGAGGAAAAGAGTCAGGGATTTTTATTTCATTGAAAAATCGTCTGTAATTTAACGTAGTTTGTTTTGGGCGAACATAGTTTGATTAATAGATTGCTTATTAATATAGTTGGCATTGCTTGTTAGTAGTTTGCTTATTACATACTCTGTATTTTAAACCATTCGCTAGAGCACTCAATTTCATTGTTGTGTGATAATGAGTATTAGATTGCAAAATTCTTTTATATTGCATATTCTTTTGTTGGTTTTTGCTTTTTTTCTTGGGGAAGTTTGCATGCCCATTTACATATATTTAATAGATTGCTTATTACTACAATTAACATTGCTTGTTTAATATTTAAGGTTTGCATACCACATTTTGAAACTATTTTATAGTGCATTCAGTTTCATTGTCGAAGAGTATGACTACTCGATTACATATTCGTTTGTTGGTTACTGCATATTTTATGGTGTAGTTTGCATGATCATTTTTAATGCACCAAATGTGAAGATTACATATGTTTAATAGATTGTTGATTAATACAACTCACATTTTTTTGTTTGTTATGCAAAGTGTGCATACTACATTTTTAAAAACATTCCACAATGAACTCAATTTTATTGTCGTAAAGAATGACTTCCAGATTGCATGCTTGTTTGTTGGTTATTGCTTCTTTAGTGAGGAAGGTATGCACTCTATTTCATTTTAGTAACACATGTATTAAAAACGTATCAATCTATGTAACACTTATATTTTTGCATAAATCCAGATGATGATAAATGTCATAAAAACCATGGTCAAACTATGAAACCAAGGTCTAAAACCAGATTGCTTGCTTCGTTATATGAAATAACATATTTTGTCATTAATTCCATATTCTTCTTTATAATTTAATTGCATCACATATTGCATGTCAATTTATCATTTAGTGCTTTGTATTACCAAGGATTTAAACATATTAGTGCTTGAAGTTGTTTGTACTCAACTCAAAATTTGTATCGCAATTTGCTTGCCAATGTGTCAGAATTTGCTTACCATTATAAATAATGACTTATGCGTGTTTAACATTCAATGTCTACACCAAACAAAAAGTAACCCAAAAACCATCAATGTATACATCAAAAGAAACAAACGGTCATCTACCATCAAGAGTTAGTTTTCTAAAAAAAAATTTAAACAAAACACAATGAAGTTCATTCTCCTAAAACATCATTCACCGTTCAAGGTCTGGGGTACTCTGCAACCATCTTTTCAGCATCAACGGGTCCCTTCTATTGCGCCTCTTCAAAGTGGTGTGTTGTTGTACTCATTACGTCATCCAAGTGCTGGGGTTAGGAGCCCCTTGCACAGAGGAAGACTTGTACAAAACAAATAAATCAGACATGGATCTATTTGATCGATTATGCGATTAACCAATTCACATGTTAAACAGATAATTGCATGCTAGAACGCAAATAATTCATGCTTAGAAAATATAAATCCTAAACATGCTTTCTACGGTTTAGGGTTACCGATTTGATTCTCCAAAGAATCGACGATTGCTTGCGCCTTCTCCACGATGATCTTCAATACTAGACCACGGATCTTCTGACTGGTTCCCGAACTGTATCTCGATATCAGGGTGGGCTGATCTTATCAAAATACTAGGACTCGAATAAAGAAGACAGAAAATTCCTCACGGAGAAGAGCTGAAGAATTTTTGAACTCCTCTACTAATTAGAGAGGGGGCGAAAATTACATCTAATAATTAATTGTAATTCTGTCTCTCCTTTATTCTCCTATTTATATTAAGTTCATATTGGGCCCAGTCAGGGATCTATGGAAGGTTTTGGATATGGGCTCCCCCAATTAGCTTTTTAATAATTAAATTGAACTCACAATTTAATACAAGCTTATATTGGAATATTATGAGCAGCCACTACAGAAGTAATATTGCACTCCCCATCCAAATCCGAAATTACAAGTAATCCGGGTTTCCGTTTTGTTTATTATTTATTTCTCGCGCTTAAGATATAAATGTCCATTAATTAATTAATGTCTGCTATGGACTTAATTAATTAACATCTTATTAATTCCAAGAGTGGACTTAGCAAGAAACACTTATTTATTATTCATAGAGTGATAAAACTCCAACTGGCCAGTTTCCGAATAATAAAACATTGTTCAAGCTCCTCTTGAGGACATTATCAAACGAGAATCACCTCGCGCGCAATTCAACATAATAGCAATCCTAGCACCGCTAGATATTAATACCACTACCCAATATATCAGGATTATTGGGTTGCGAAAAACCTGCACCATTTGATAAGTCAAAGTAGTGCATAATCAATACCGTATGCTCAATGCTAACGTATGTAGATTAAGAGATAGTATTTTATCAAGACCTAGTCTTTCAGTAGATAGCATAAAGACACGTCTTGCTGTTAGATCCATTCAGTGCTATACCACACCAATGTCATCTTATTTCAGTAAGGCTTAGAAATAATCGGACTGACATTGCAACCTTTCACGATAGGTAGTCTAAGCCTATCTGGGTTGTGAAATTATTCTTTTTCTTTTGCAAAGCATTGCATAGAACCGACTGTGTTACCTTAAAGTGGACGACGCCCACAACCAGTCTACTAAGCAAAAGACTTAGACTTTGTTTGCTTCTTATACATTTAAATGTTTATAAAACATCTTATAAATGCACAAGCAAACACAATGTAATAATATACTGATTCTATTCATGCGAAACTGCTCGAATAATACTGAATCGGGTTAAAAGTGGATTATAGAGTTTTACTTATACAAGCAAGATTCTATTCGAGCGAAACTTACTCGAAACATGTTTTTCAGTATACCAAACCTAACACCAAGAACTTATTTTGAGTTTCTACTGATTTCCTTCGAGAGTCCTCTTCTGCAGCTTTGCGGTTACCTTCCTCTTTCTAACCATTGTTTAATCGTGTCATGTATTGCATGACGAAAACCATTACTCTTATCATGTATTAACAAGCACATTCCCAACCATTAATAAGCAAATTATACATATGCCTTTTGACACACATATCCAATGCTTTATTATAGCAAAACTTAAAGGAACAATTAATAAGCTTAAACAAGCAATTCTAACAAACTGAACAAGCAATTCTAACACTCTGAACAAGCAACACGTTTATCAAGCAATTCTAACACTTCGAACAAGCAATTATACCATGTTGAAAAAGCAAAACGTTTATCAAGCAATTTCAATGGGCAGACAATTCGAAATAGCTAAATAATAATGTACTTAAAAAGCACATTCCACGATTTCAATGCTTATCAAGCAATTCTAACCCACTGAACAAGCACTTTGTTGAACAAGCAATTCTAACACACTTAACAAGCATTTCTAACGCACTGAATAAGCAATTATCAAACGAATTAGATTCAAAGCAAGCAATATGTATTATGTAGACAAGCAATTAATCAAACACAGTGAAGCAATTCACTACTATTTAAAGAAATCCATAATGTTTAATCAAGCAATTCACCACACCCTCGTCAAACAATTAATGCATAAGCTTAATCAATCGCAATGAAGCAATTCACTACTACTTTTTTTTTACCTAAGTATAGATAAAGCGATCCATAATGTTTAATCAAGCAATTCACTACACACTCGTCAAGCAATCAACGCATAAGCTGAATCAAAAAAATTGCATACATAGATCAAATAATTGCATATACAGAGAAATAGCAAATTGAAAAATGCATACTCATCAATTACCATACGATTAGAAGGAAATGACGATTCATAAAATTGCATACATATCAATTACCCAACCATCACCAACAAATCAGAAAATTGAATACGCATCAATTACCCAATTACCCAACAATCAGCAGCAATACTAAATCAAAAAATTGCATACACAATCAAGAGCATCATAGGGGCATCTATGCATAGCAGATAGTGTCGCCCTCCACCAGATGCAATCATAAACGATGAGAGAGCATGGTTGGACAGATTTTAGCAGCGACGTTCTTTCTTCCGTGGATGGAGGCGAAGAGAACTGGTGTAAATCAACGATTTCTTCCTAGGGTTTCTAGGTTGAGAGCGTCGATTAATTGCAGGATAGGGGAGAGAGATTCTAAATCAGAGTCCAAATTAATCGTGATTTTCAAATCTGTATCGGTTTCATTTATAGTCAAATGACAAATATACCCACACAAGCAATATTTTGTTATTAGACAAGCAATTAGTACTCTAATCCTACAAATCAATCTCATCCATCTAATTAAGAGATCAGACGGCGTATAATGATGTTAGGTTGTCATTTTAACTATGATGTCACCATAGTGCTCCCCTATGTTTATAACCAATTTTGGCATTTATTTTTTAAATAATCAAATAAGGCAGTTTACGCCAAATTATGGAATCAATAACACTTTAAATAAAGGAATTATGTTAGGAAACAAGGCATCAATAAAAGTTTAGAGAGAGGAATTATACAAGGAAAAATAAAATTTGAAATAAAGGAGTATATAACTTAACCTTTTCTTTCTAAACAAGAAACGCCTGCCCTCCCCCCATAAATTCCATCTCTCACCCCTAATTTCAGATCCGCATTCTCAATTCATTCTTTTGCAAACCCAGAATTGTTTCTCTCTTTTCGACACCATGACTGATCAACCTGAATCATCCGATTCGTAAGTGTTCCTGCTCATTATCAGATCTCGCGCAATATTTCTTGATTGTATTATTCTGATGCAAAAGAATATGACTTGGTTATTGTTAAACGTTTCTCATTGCTTTTTCGTGTTCTTATTGTTTTTTTGAATTTTGATTATGATGTGCAGTAAGGGTACAAAGAGGGATTTTAGCACTGCGATCTTGGAGCGGAAAAAGGCTCCGAATCGGCTGGTGGTGGATGAGGCTGTCAACGATGATAATTCGGTGGTGTCTCTTCACCCTGATACGATGGAGAAGCTCCAGCTTTTCCGCGGCGACACCATCTTAATCAAGGTTTTATCTCATCTCCACTTTCTCTGCTTAACAAATTAAGTCAATTTCGTTCAGTTTGATGGTTTTATGGAATTATGGGGTTAATGTGAGTTCAACTTCAATTTCAATCAACTTAACTTCTATCGACTTAACTTTAACCGAATACCGCTATTAAGGGAAGTGGTATTTCCATGACAAATATGTTACATTTTGACACAACGCTGTTAGTTAGCAATGTCTTTACCACTGGTTATATGTGTATTGTGCGATGCAGTTGTGAAGGATAAGTAGTACGGAGTATGACTTAAGCAGAGATTAGCAATGTCTTTGATTCCCTACTAATATCTGGTTGTTTTTATATCTTGCACTTGTTAAGCCTTTATCGGCTAGATTTTGTTTTGTAGTTATTTTGGTTTTTCTTGGTGTGATTTTGTACTATGGAAGAACTTGGGTGTTTGCAACAATCACATGGACTATATTGTTTGGGTATAAATTTTGTTTCCTTCTGTATTAATGTTTATGTTAATCATTGTTGATGTAGGGTAAGAAAAGAAAGGATACAGTGTGCATTGCCCTTGCTGATGATACCTGTGATGAACCAAAGATCCGGATGAACAAGGTTGTGAGAAATAACTTAAGGGTTAGGCTTGGTGATGTGGTCTCTGTGCATCAGTGTGCTGATGTGAAGTATGGGAAGCGTGTTCACATTCTTCCCATTGATGACACAGTCGAAGGGGTTACTGGAAATCTTTTTGATGCCTACCTAAAACGTAAGTTCGCTTGCCTTTTGATTTGCTTGACTTTTCTCTGTTTTGGCCTGTTCACATTTTGGAGGATTAATCTTACCAGAACACTTGAATGCGTGTAACTTCGTGGTTCATTCAGAGTTCAGGTGTTTCTGATTGAGTGAGAGTAGGGAAGCATTTTGAATGAACACACTAATCTATTCAATTGAAATTGGAATATGGTTTATTGAAATTGGTTTATAGAAGTTGCTGCTGAGATTGACATAGAAAAATTGTCCTTCATGTGTTGGCTGTCTTGGTTTCTATGTGTGGCTAATAATTTTTTTTTATTTTCCTTAGCATATTTCCTGGAGGCTTATCGGCCAGTGAGAAAAGGTGACATGTTCCTTGTCAGGGGTGGAATGAGAAGTGTAGAATTCAAAATTATCGAAACTGATCCCGCAGAGTACTGTGTAGTTGCTCCTGATACTGAGATCTTTTGTGAGGGAGAGCCTATTAAAAGGGAGGATGAGAATCGCTTGGATGAGGTTGGCTATGATGACGTTGGTGGCGTCCGCAAGCAGATGGCTCAGATTCGTGAATTGGTAGAGCTACCATTAAGGCACCCCCAACTTTTCAAATCAATTGGTGTCAAGCCTCCAAAAGGAATACTGCTCTATGGACCTCCAGGATCTGGAAAGACCTTAATTGCCCGAGCTGTGGCTAATGAGACAGGTGCTTTCTTCTTTGTTATTAATGGACCAGAAATTATGTCAAAGTTAGCTGGAGAAAGTGAAAGCAATCTCAGGAAGGCATTTGAAGAAGCTGAGAAGAATGCACCATCCATCATATTCATTGATGAAATTGATTCAATTGCGCCCAAGAGGGAGAAAACCAATGGAGAGGTTGAGAGGAGAATTGTTTCCCAACTGTTGACATTGATGGATGGTCTTAAAGCCCGTGCCCATATTATTGTAATTGGTGCTACAAACCGTCCCAATAGCATCGACCCTGCCCTTAGGAGGTTTGGTAGGTTTGACAGGGAGATTGATATTGGTGTTCCTGATGAAGTTGGGCGTCTTGAGGTCCTTCGTATCCACACAAAGAACATGAAGCTTGCTGAAGATGTAAGCTAGAGTTTCTTGAGCTTTTCTTTGATATTAATCTCATCCCTCCTGCATCACCATAGATATAGTAACAATAACATAACATTGGTCTATTTCTCAGGTTGATTTGGAAAGGATTTCCAAGGACACACATGGCTATGTTGGTGCTGACTTAGCTGCATTGTGCACTGAGGCAGCCCTTCAATGCATCAGGGAGAAGATGGATGTGATTGATTTGGAAGATGACACTATTGATGCAGAGATACTAAACTCTATGGCTGTTACCAATGAGCATTTCCAGACTGCTCTTGGGACAAGCAATCCCTCTGCTTTACGTGAAACAGTAAGCACTCTGTCATACCTCTCCATGTTTTCTGTTTTCTTAGTTCCTTCACATATCTGATTATATCGATTATTTCTAGGTTGTTGAAGTGCCTAACGTTAGCTGGCAAGATATTGGTGGCCTTGAAAATGTCAAGCGCGAACTCCAAGAGGTATTTACCTGTTTTCTTGCTCTCTGTAGAAAGCCAACAAGTGTCTCTCTGAACTCATGTTTTCAATCTCTTGCTGTGTCAGACTGTTCAATACCCAGTGGAGCATCCTGAGAAGTTTGAGAAGTTTGGCATGTCACCTTCCAAGGGAGTGCTTTTCTATGGCCCTCCTGGTTGTGGAAAGACTTTGCTGGCCAAGGCTATTGCAAATGAATGTCAGGCAAACTTCATCAGTGTTAAGGGCCCTGAGTTGCTGACTATGTGGTTTGGAGAGAGTGAGGCCAATGTTAGAGAAATTTTTGACAAGGCTCGTCAGTCTGCCCCTTGTGTTTTGTTTTTTGATGAATTGGACTCAATTGCAACTCAGGTTTGTATGGAAACTCTTGATCAGTATATTTAATTTTCACTGCTTTGTTGCTTCTAATTTACTTCATTTCTGATCTTCTATTTGCTTACAGAGAGGAAGCAGTCAAGGAGATGCTGGTGGTGCTGCTGACAGGGTATTGAATCAGCTCCTGACTGAAATGGACGGAATGAATGCTAAGAAAACAGTTTTCATTATTGGTGCGACCAACAGGCCTGATATAATTGACGCTGCTCTTCTCCGTCCTGGCCGTCTTGATCAGCTGATTTATATTCCTCTCCCTGATGAGGAATCACGCCTTCAGATTTTCAAAGCATGCCTGAGAAAGTCGCCTATTGCCAAAGATGTAGACCTTAGAGTCCTTGCTAAATACACTCAAGGTTTCAGTGGTGCTGACATTACAGAAATCTGCCAACGTGCTTGCAAATATGCTATTAGAGAGAACATCGAGAAAGTAAGTGTTTCATAAGACTCCCCAATGATAAAATGGTTTGCTTTGGGAACATGACATGTTTTGATAAACCAAATCTCAAATGTGCATTCCTGTAATTTTTTCAGGATATTGAAAAGGAGAGGAGAAGAAGCGACAATCCTGAAGCTATGGAGGAAGATGTGGATGACGAAGTAGCTGAGATCAGGGCTGGTCACTTTGAGGAATCAATGAAGTATGCTCGGAGGAGTGTGAGTGATGCTGACATTCGCAAGTATCAGTCATTTGCTCAGACACTGCAGCAATCAAGAGGATTTGGTTCTGAGTTCCGGTTTGCTGACAATACTAGTGGCTCTACTGCAGCTGATCCTTTTGCAGCTCCCACCGCCACAGCCGATGATGATGACCTTTATAATTAGGTGCGCACAAGCCGCATCTCACATGGTTCTCCCTACATTCTAGTTTCCATTTCCCCTAAATGGGGGTGTTTTCATTCATGGAATTCACCTGTATTGTATTAACTTTATAGATTACTATTTATTTGAATTCCCATGCGTCTTGTCATCTGCTTCTCTATTTGAATTGGGTATGAATTTAATCTTCATGTGCTTTTAAAGTGGCTGAAATCTAGATTGACCAATCCCTGATTTAGAGGGAGAGGGACCCTAGTTTGGATTGAAAAGGTGGGGAGATGGTAGTCCAGAATAAGAGTCATCAAGAAATAGCAGAATCAGAAGTTGGTCGCACTTTTGAAATGCTAACTGGACCAGGCTATAAAGAGCATGAAATAGATAGAGGGACCTTAAAAACAGCTGGATTTACTATCCAACACATGACACTACTTGATTCATACACTACTTTTCTAAAAGTTGAATCATTTTACTCGGAATGGCGCTGCATCTTTTCCCACATTGCTTTGCTTTGCTTGTCTTTTAGTACTTTGATGATGGGTTTGGCACCTCCTTTACATTCTTCTGTGTTATACTATTTGACTCAATGCAATAGTCGAATTGCATGTCTGCACTTGATATTTTAAAATATCGATAACCAGCCCAGTTCTCACACTTTAAAAACAAAAATAACGAGTATAAAGAAGAAAAAAAAAACATTCTTAACATCTCCAAGAATTGGATCTCACTATTTTTGCTTCAGTGCGCTAGAGATAGATGCCTTGAGCAGAGCCTTCCCTAGAGTTTCATCATTTTTTTTAATTTCCTTTTCAGGGTCATTCATTTTGTTTTCTTTCACTTCTATAATACTACTAACTAATTTTATTTCCTGCTTGTGATGCAAGCTTACTGATTTATTATGATCACAAAGATACATGAAAACTAGTATAAAAAATCATTTATTTTGATTCTTACTTATGTTTTCATTTCATTTAATAAAAAAAATTCATCAAATTTCAGTATATTACTAATTAATTTTTTAATCTTAAATTGGTGTTTCATTTTTGTGGTTCTGAATGATAGCTAGTTTTTCTTTAATAACTTGGCTATAATGATAAGTACTCAAGACACCCACGGACTATGATTCTAAGTAATAAAACTATTTGAGGCAGAGTTTGTCAGGATTGCACGTGTTACACATTCACCTGTGTTTCAATTATTTTTTCACAAATTCACCTCTCAACATTTCCACACTCAAATCAGATTACTGTCTTGGTTATTTGTTGTGGTTCCAAGCTGTTACCAAGCGACATCCCTCTGGAAAATCAGGTATACAATATTTATGGGATGAAACAACAAACATGCTCAAATGTCCATCCTACAAACTTCCTTTATAGGAATATATCATCAATTTTGATTTTATTGGTCCACTAACCCTACTTTTTTCTCTTGTACCTTTTCATTTCTCCCCCCCTCTCTCTGCTATATATGCAAACAATTTACTATGAAATTAGAAGTATTAATTGAATTCAGACCTTTGATCTTTCTTAGGAGAAATTAAAAGTATTAGTCTTTATTTTGGCCACAGTTTAAAAGTAGTGGAGTAGTATTATTCTGATAAAGGATTAGAAGGGTGGGTGTGGCAGATGTGGTCTTCCCTCAACTGGATAACTAATTGTTTGAAGTCGAGAATAAATTGAGGTTAGAGATGCTAGAATATGTAGTTAATAAAGTAAATATGAATATTGTTTTGGTTGTTATATTGGGTTGGATAATAGTGGTACGTGATGAAGGGGTTTATGGAGTAGTTTGTAGTTATACAGAAATGAGTTAGTTAAGCAAAGATGGTAAAGAGAGGGGTTAATAATGTGGAATAAGAATATAGGATGGTCCTAGCTTCCATAAAATATCTTTGACGTGGTTAGAAATTTACCTGGCACGCCTCCTGATTTTCCCCTGCCTTCATTTCCACAACCACTGGCTGGGGAAAAAGGGTAAATATAATACTTACATCAAGATCAAACCCTCTCTCTCTCTCTGCGCCCCAATTATTGTTACGAGAGAGGAGGAGGCAACCGAGCGATTAGGATTAGAAACTGCAAATTTATAGTCTCTAAATTAGGAGTAACACTTATGTTGAATTAGTTAACGTTCCTAAATTGAAGTCATTTTATAAAAAAAAAATTCAGGAGATGTTTTGGATTCTGTGCACTGCATACGAGTCCCCAATACGTCTATTTTCATCCCTGTCTTGATGATTGGTATAGCCGCATACATACATTAACCTATGCATTCCTAATTAGTTCTAGTATTGCCTGATTTTGTAGTGCATGCATGATGCATATATCAATATATGTGAATGTGACTGATGAGACATTGGATTGTGGTTGAGCTGCTTTGACATCGACCAAATTAATTTCATTTTAACTTATTTTCAAGTATTGGTTGAACCTGAGGTGTCTTTAACAATTTTCATCATTATATGGTTGACTTAATGGCAATTGACATGGTCCTCATGGATCTGGTTTAATCAGCTAATTCTAACTTGTTTATTTGTGAAGAAAGTTTTCGTAACACTCAATCCCATTAAATATGAAATATTTGGTTTTCGGCACATGATGTTATGTAGTGTTTGTTTTGTGAATTATTCAAGAGAAATGAAAAAACAGAGATGGTGTTGTTTATTTTAGGAAGCGTTTTATTTTTAATGGGATAACCTAAAAAGGAAAAAGTTTCATTTTTAATAGAACATGAGGAGTACTTAATTACTTCATCTTGTTGTTACATTTCTCTTTTACCGGTGATGGCTTGCTTAATTTGCATAGAAAATAACATCTATATTTTTCTTATAATCCACGGGAATTAATATTTATAACGTTATACTCCCTCCGTCTCATTTTAAGTGGAGTATTTCTATTTCCGGCACATGATTTTATATAGTGTTATGAGAATAAAGTAAAAAAGAGGAAAAAATTAGAGAGAACGATGTTTTCATTTTTCGAAATGTGTCATTTTGTAACATTCCAAAAAGGAAAATGTACCACTAATTAGAGTGAGAATGAGGGAGTACTAAATACAAATATATAACTTTGTAGTATTTGTAAGCCTCTAGTTGTAGGTTAGTGGACTAGAGATGCCCCCTAGCTAGATATGGAGTATAAAGAAGCAAACCTTCTCAATAAAGTTGCAGTGCCATCATATGTTCCCACATATGTTACTGATCCAAATATCTCAGGTTAAAATATTCAAAACAAATAAGAAATCTTATAAATTTCAACGACTGATCATGTGAAGATACAATAACATGCATGGCCAAAAAGAAAATGAAATAAAGGAAAGAATGGAAATTGAGATGGGTGTCTTATATACTACTGCTGCTACTGCTGCTACAGTAATTAAAAGATTATAAATTCATAATACGAGCGATTAAAAATAATGAAAATTTGATTGCAAGGCTGTACGGAACCCTATTCAACTGACAGTCATTGAAAGACTAACAATTTTCACTCAGGTTTGATCAGAAAGTGAAATACTACTATATTTTAGTTTATTGGCTAAGAAAGAATAACCAAATAAACAGTAATTAGTTAGATAAATAAATAAATATATATAAAAAAGAAATCTGAAGCTAAGTACATGAATCACATGACTATTGAGCCCTTTTTTATATAAATGCACCAATAGTATGTGGAGTAACTGGTAATTATTCAAAAAAAACCCCATTTAAAGAAAATAATTAAACTGGTTTGATGCTTATGGCATCTTTGACTAGGACCCCCATCCCACGTTTCGATAATCACGAATCTACTATCTAATCATTCGGAGAAAACTTGAAAAGGTAAAAAACTGAGTTCGACATTTTGAACCATTGATAAATGATAATGATGAGAGTCGGCAGATAAAGCAAAAAATTGAAAAACAAAGGCCAATGGAATCTTTTTTATAAAAAGAGGAACTATCTATAATGAATTACTCGCAAATTAATATAATTAAATAAATATATGAAGCGTAGCCCTTACACCAAAAAAAGTAGTACTCCTAGAATGGATTTGAGTGAAGAGTCAATCAAGATGAAGGCTCATTTTTCTCATTCCAGCAGACAAGCATGGCAATGCAACGACGGAGAATGTAGAATTTGGCTCTTTGCTTCTTCGCCAATTTGCTGCACTTCTTTTTTAAGGATGTGCTTCGTTTTTCCTCGTACTCGATTTCGATCCCTTCTTCTCTTTCAGCCATAAATTTCTTCTTCCAACAACAACAACAAGTCACTGTTGGAGGTGGAGGTGGAGACGGAGATGGAGGTGGAGGTGCTCTGTGTGTATGTGTGTTGATAATGGTAAAGAATTTTGGGGTTTTAAGGGTGGTCTGTAAATGGGAAACTTGGCAAAGCAGTAGTACGAATTAACTTTTTAAAAATTCACCAACTATATTCATTGAGTCAGGAATATTATGTTAATTTTATTAAGTATAACTCATATATAAAAAATTAAAAATTTTCTCACTATCAAAAACACTTGCATTGAATAGTATAGTAGCCGTATTTTTAATAAGAAATTAACTATACTGATAGTACTTTTTTGTCTCCTATATGCATTCGTCAAGCAAGAGAATTGCAACTACGATATATCTTGACTATATATCTAATGAAAATAGTTCTAAATTTTATATTTTTAATTTGAACCTCTCACTAGTTAATACTACTCCATATGCCATCAGTGGATCTTTCCTCACAAAAAAATATTAGTAGGTTAAGTTATTCATACGATAGCATTATCACTGCTTTTAATGATTAATACGAATATTCAAGAAAAATAAGTTCCATTGCGGTACATCCTAAATAAGAATTGGTGAGTTTTTTTTTCATGTGAGTTGGTCAAGTGTTAGAGAAGTTAGCATCAAAAGTCCTAGGTTCGAGTCCTTCATAGCATGATTTTTAAATTTTAATTAACTATAGGATCCTGAGATTAAAATTATTTTTTAGAACATATTTCAAATTAGGTCTCTAGAAAATGGGATTTGTATTTTTAGATTTTTGAATTCAAAAGAATATCAAAATTCATTAGATTTTTGTATTTCAGGTTTTTCATAACTCTTTCTTCCCTATTATACAATTATTTAAGAGTGTAATTAACATAAATTCATTGGTAATTTCTGAATTCAAATTTAACTTTTTAATTTTACATACACTATTAAAAAATTATTACTTGGTATAAACATTACATTTAGTATTTATAATACTGGAGTAATAAGTACTGTTATTTTTATTATTATATAAAAATCATGAATATAAATTTGTAAACATATATAAATATATGCAGCAGTAATAATTTTAAATTAAATGCAAGTTGTATTTTTATTTATTATCCATTATCTATATAAGTGCACATACTTTTTAATGAATTAAAATTTTAAGAAGTGATTTATAACTTTTCAGTGACATAACAATATTCTTTTGAATTCAAGGACTAAAATGCAAACCCCATTTTTCAGGGACCTAATTTTGAAATCCACTCTTATTTTTATGTGTCCAGATGTGACTGTTGATGGTTATTTCAAAGTTTCAAACCATGTGCTAAATTAAATGATTAATTGTACAATCTGATACATCGCGTGTAATTTAGAAGTTAATTATATTGTTGTTTTATGAATTATACAATGTTTTGACTATTCGGGATAGACATTGACCAATTTTTATAAGGATTGTTCTTTGATTTTTTTGCGTAACATGGTTTTGTTAAGTATATACTCTATATGGTTTAATTGCATCGTTAAATCGTGTTTGTATCCGTAAAAGATTGGAATAATTGAGTGGTCGACGTCGTGAAGTGAACATTTCGATCTCAAGTGGAAACTGTACTATTTCTTGTAACTAGTATTAACACCCGTGCTATGCACGGGTCATAAGATTTTCAAATAATAAAAGCAAATTGTAAATAATTGAAAAAAAATAAATTAATATAATTATGTACTACACATGAAAAAAATATAGTACTAATCAAATTACCTATTCAACACACAATTTAATACATTGCTAATTTGTGAAATGAATGGAGAAAAATATATTTGTTATTTAGAATAATATATAGAAACAAATATTTATTAATTAGAATAAGATATAAAAAAAACAAAAAATTGGTAATCTAATGAATAAATATTTAAATCATGAATTTCGACTTTCATATTATACTATGAGGGCAAATCAACCGTGATAAAGGTAAAATCATTTGATGAACCAATTATCACTAATTTCTTCAACTTTAAAAATTAGAAATGTAATATAATTATATGGACGCTAAAAGTACAAAGATATAATAGTAGTAACATCTTATTAAACATCTAAAAATATAAAACTAAATAAGTTGGAAACTAAAATGGAAAAGACAAACGAAAGTGTAAATTAACTACTGCAAAAAAAATTATTATTAGAAGAATAAAAGTAAATTAACTATAATAAAATTGCAAATTTTTTAAAATTAGAGAGAAATTAACACATTTACAAAACAATTAGGTATAAAAGCACAAAAGTCCAATTTAGAGAACCCCAATTTACAAAACCCGAAATTTTCGAATTTAAGACATAAATTGACAAATAGGCTGATTTTTTTTATTAACTTTAACTCACAACCCAATTCAATTATAAAGAAAATTCAACAGAAAATAAAATGTCAAGCCCAATCTTAGATACATTACAATCAGCCCAGAATAAAAGCCCAAATAATTTTTAAACAAAAGCTCCACTTAACATTACACTGTTTTAAATTATTAAGCATAATAATTAATCAAACTTAGTTCTAAAACATTATTGACTCAAAAATATATAAAGCTTTTATCACACAATTTGCGCCGCCAACACAAACCCTAGTTCTTTCCTTCTCCAAGTCACGATGACTCCAAATCGGCCGTTCTCAGGCGGTGGACGGCGGAAAGGCGACCACGTCTACACAAATCGCCTCAGCCTCAGCCTCCACGCGAGTCGGCGACAAAAACCCTAATTCCTTTACCTTCTATGTGACATCAGGTAAACAATAACTGATTATTCACGATTACTGCTCAAAAATATGTATTCTATTCATACTCATCAAAAGAGCTGACAAAACTACCAAAATAACTTCAACACAGGAAAATGCAGATCAAGATCAAGAACGGAACGGAGGCACAACAACTGGCAGCGATAAAAATAACTGTTCTTTAGTCAGCTAAGAAGTGAAGGCATAATAAACGACTATTCGCAGCAACAAAAAATGTAAATGTAACTTGGAACATAGCAAAGAACATAAACAAAGAATAAAAAGAGGTAATTTTTAAGAGAAACGGGTGATAACTGAATTTTCACTTGTGTAATCTGAATGAGTGTGAGTGATGGTAAAATCATTGTGAAGTGGGTAAGGTATTTTTAGGGGAAAAAAATACTCCGTACTAAGCATGCTGTTTAAAAATAGCTATTCTTAACTATATATAGAGATATTACTGCCATACAAAAGTTGTGCCTTAATTTATTTAATAATGCATTCTATAAAACATAAATTGTGATGACAGCAACCACATATTTTAATTTCCATGCTCCAATTTTAAAAGCTGAGAATAATTTGACTTAATCATTATTTATATAACAACACTGATTTGTATATGGTATAAATTTCTTTTATTTAAATAGTTCTTCTTTTATGGCAGGAATAAGTATGGTGGATTTTGAGTCTCCTGCCACCAACTTGAAGCAAATTCAGTGAAGGTAATTTACCAAGTATTAAATTAGTATGTAAGTAATATAATTTAACTCTGTGACATGCTTTGAGAATGTACGGAATAGTTTTGTCAGATATACCTGCATGTGTGTTTCCAGAAATTTATAAATGATTATAAACTACTTTAAAGCTATACCATATGAAGTTTGATAACAAATAACATAATATAATGTTGATTACAAATGTCTATTTTACATCCTTTAGGACTGCATAAGATGTTTGCTATACATGGTAGATAAATAACTTCAAAGAGTTGTTTGGTTCTTATGTGTTGAACTGTGACTCATAATAAATTATCTAAGTAATGTCTTTGAAGGATTAATAATAAAAAAAAAAAGCTATTTCTTGTTTATAATTTAGAATATTAAAGATAATATGCATATGAAACTTCATTGCGATTATTGAGATTTAAGACAGTACAAAACATTACATTTCTCCAAATCAGCTATATGAATATACCTCCAAGAACTGAACTGCATGAATCAGAATATAATAGGAATTCTAGCATCATAGATTAGCGCAGATCAAGACAAAAGACAACAAAGAAATTAAAAAACCCAAAAGTCAGAAGCCTAAACAACATCTAATCACCTTCAGTAAAGAAATAAGGACATAATGTCATTATTTTATGCAGGGACTCATTTACATGGAAGAAGATAACAATGGCAGCAAAGACAAAGCAGATTAAGAACAAATATTCAATAGGTAATTGACCAACTCATTAAACTGAATTGAAAATTTTTAAATTAGACAAAAATGTCTTCTGGTAATATAGTTGACCAAAAAGTAGGATGATAGAAATAGTCTCAAAACTAATGTAAAAATGGGAAATATTAGAGGCAGTAGATATTATTGATGGTGAAATAAACATATAATTAGATTATGTTCTATTTGTGCAGATTCTGATGTACAAAAAAAAAAGATACTCTTGGAAGCAAAAGGAAGAAGATACATATAAACTCTAATGAGGTAAAAATTAATCTGATCAAAGTAAATTGAAAATAGGGAAAATGAGATGATAGATAGATAGTAACCATCATACTGAACAATAGATATTACTGATGGTGCAATAAACATATAATAGATAATATGTTTCATTTGTGCAGATTCTGATGTACAAAAAAAAGGATACTGTTGGAAGCAAAAGGAAGAAGATACATATAAACTCTAATGAGGTAAAAACTAATCTGATCAAACTAAATTGAAAATAGGGAAAATGTGATGATAGATAGATACTAACCACCATACTGAACAATCATCCACAAATAAGGACATAATATGATTATTTAGTGCATAAACTGATCTACTAATATGAGTGGCAGGAGATATTACTCAAAGTAAAATAAACATATTATGAGATAATATGTTGTTTTTGTGCAGGTACTGATGTACAAAAAAAAGATACACATGGAAGCAATAGGAAGCATCTACATATAAATACTAATGAGGTGAAGACTAACTCAGTAATTAAACTGAACTAAATATAGAGAAAATGACATGAGAGAAAGAAGAGGAATGAAAAACTGAACATTCATCCACAAATGTTGTGCACAAATTTGAAAAGAAACTGAAATACCTAATTCGACTAACTGAGTTCCAATTACTACTTGCTAAACTTGTTGATGAACTTGTGGATTGATATTGCTGAGTGATTGTGAAAGAGATAGGAAAGAGTATTTATAGGATAATAAATGGTGAGCATGCTATTTAATAAAAAAAAACAGCAAGTTCCCAAAACGAACATAATAATGAAGGGACCTTCCAGCTTTTGATTAGAAATGTATTATGCATAAACATGCTCAGCTGAATTAATGGATTTATTGTATATTTACAATGGGATATTTATTTTCAAGTACAAAAGCATTAATAAAAAGTTTAAATGCCAGCTTTGGAAACATGGAAGATTCCTTGGTTGCTGCAAGTGTTTAACAGGTAATAATCCTATTTCCAAGCATGAATAGGGTATAGAGAGTTCTGAATTTCAAATTTCTTTTAAAATAGAAATCGTTGCTATTTATCTTTGATGAAAAAGTTCTAATATTTATGAGAAATTTTGTTTGAGCCTATTTCCTTTTGGCAGATTTTATCTCGATTTAAATTTTTCTTTGTTTGTGCAGTTTTATATGTCAATTTAAATATAAGTTGTTTACAAATTCTGAATTTAACCATTGTGCAAATCAAATTCAATTTCAGGTTTTGGTTCTATTAAAGAGGCAAATAGCATTGGAAAAATTTCAAGAATTTACTACATGATTTATGATTTAGATTTGTAATTTGTTGATTCTTGCAAATGTAGGTAAGTAGATATATACGAATGTGATGTCTGATATGTAAATAGATCAAATATTATACTAAAATAGGCCTGCAACTCAAAAGTAGTCCTGCAACTCAAAAATAGGCCTGCAACCAAAAATGATTTTTTAAACCCCAAATGAAGTTAAAACATACTCACGCGCCCTACAATACTTGTAATTCCAAACATCTGCAAAAAGAGACATTAACCTAAGCTTCCAAAAAATGAAACATAAGATTCCACATTAAATGTTAATGTTTCCCGCCAAAACAGCCAAGAGTGGCATTTCTGTGAATATCATCACAACTGCCACTTTAGATATTGATAGATTAAGAGAACCCAAGTTAATTAATTCAATTATTTTGCTTGACTTGATGGATATATTTAAAGTTTGAATTTAATTCATATTATAAGTAATAAATATCGAGGTTTTCATAAGAATGAGTCCCACCATTTTAATGAGATTAGTGAAGATGGAACATTAATTAGTCACCCGTTTATAAATACGCACAGATAGACTATACTACTTCTTTGGACACAATATTTAGAAAATTGATACTCCCCATGTCTTAAGGAATATGACCCATTTTTTGTGTGACACATGATTTTCTGCGGTTTTATGTTATGTGTTGAGTGAAGAGAGCAAAGTAAAAGAGTGAGAATAAAATAGAAATAAAGGTGTTGCCATTTTTAGTGATGGACCATCTTAATGTATAAGTTCACATCTTTCTTTTGTAAACAACCATGTAAAAAAAATACATTCGCTCTCCCAATCTAAGTGAAACGTATTTTATTTTAGTACGTCCTAATATAAATAAGACTTTTCTTTTTTCAATAACTAACTCACTTTTCTCTCTTACTTTATTATTTTTTTCTTTTTCTTATTTTAATCTATCTCTTATCCTATTCTCATTTTCTCTTTCTTACTTTATTCTCTTCCTTATTTTATTATCAATAATTCACTAAATACCACTGTTTAAATTTTTGTGTCAAAACAGAAATGTGTCACTTAAACCGGGACGGAGAGAGTAAATATTTTGTAGTTAATTTTGTCTTCCTAAGGTAGGGATGTAAATGGCTTAAATTGGGCTTATAATAACTTGAGCCCTAAAACTGATCTTATTCTTACATGAATGTTTTGGGCTTTTGCAACCTGGCTAATCCAAAAATAGCCCTTATCTAACACGTTAAATTATAATCTGATGGCCCTTATCTAACACGTTAAATTTACATAAGAACGATTTTAAATAATCTGAGTACGTAGTTTTTTTATATGCCCCAATCTCATAGATCTGTTTGAAGTAATATTATGAATCCTTAATTACAATAATAATTATATGTCCATATATGTTTCACCCTTTATTCAACACACCGACATAAATTTGAAGGTTTAGGCACACTCCGGCGTGGAGGCGGAAACAACGCGGCGGCCCCTCTCGGAGCGGCTATTCTCGGCGAACTTGAGGGAGCCTTGATGAAGACCCCTTTCCTTCTCATCCTTATTCCACTCCTTGCCATAGTAATGCTCCTCGCTCCACTTGTCGTTTCCCGCCAAAAACATGCTCCCCCACTGCGGGAAATGCACCACCGCCACCGGCAGCGTGCACGCCACTATCATGATCCCCATCAGCTTCAGCCCCACCGCCGTCGAGTAGCTTGAGCTCGTGAAGAATAGCAGCTGCGTCAGCCCCGATCCGAAGTTCCCCCCTGCACCGGTGAGCCCCGAGATCACGCCCAGGGACCTCCGGGAAATGAAGGGGATGACGCCGAATGTGGCGCCGCACGCTGCCTGTGCCCCGATTGAGAAGAGGATCATGGACGTGATGGAGAGCGGCAGCGTGCTGGCCCTCCCCAGACAGATGCAGAACACGCCGCCCAGGGTTTGGAGGATCCACAGGTTCCAGAGGCGCCCCCGCATCCCGAACCGCCGTGCTGCCATGTCCGACATTAGGCCGCCCAGCGGCCGGGATACTATGTTGGCCATGCCGAATGTGGCCGCTATTGTGCCAGCCGTGTGGAGATTCAGATCAAATCTGCAACTTCATTTTGATTTTTTACAAAACTGCTATAAAAGCATCCTCGGCAAAAGATTAAGGTTCAGTGGAAAACTGTCCCCTCAACTTATGCACGTTTTTATTTGCGCCCTCAATTTTGGTTATTTTTCAAAAATTTAATTTTCTATGCAAATTGAGTCATTAATTTTGTGTGCTTATAAGATAAGTTTGTTGTAGTGTCAATTCACCTGTCGTAGAAATATTGCGAGATGACGTTGTCTGTAGTTAGTTCTACGCCTAGCGACATGCCATAGAGCAGAACAAATATCCATGTTCTGTAATTAGTAACTGCGTGCCACAGAAGCTGCCCAAGACATTGGATGTAAGTAAAAGTTTGAATGATTAGAATGATTTGTGAAATTGGAAAGCAAACCTTGGAAAATTGATCCGAATGAACATCTCCTTTCTTCTGCAGGGTGGCAAGATTTCCATCAGGAAGATCCTGGCCGAGCCCCAAAACCAAGAGCCCCATGACCACATGCATCAACCCGGGCACAAAAAAAGCGATCCTCCACGCAGTAAACGGCGTGGCTCCGCCTCTCCGGATCAGCTCAAAGAGGAGCGGCATGAGCAGCTGCGTCGCCCCGCCGCCCATATTCCCCCAGCCAGCAGCAGTGCCGTTCACCAGCCCGATGATGTTGCCATTGAACATGGTGCTCATCCAGTACTGGCACGACACAAACGTCGCCAGCGAGAATCCAATCATGAACCTCACCGCCATGTACCCGCCGGCAGAGGAGACGAAAGACATGCAGAAGACGGTGGGGGCAGTGAGCATGATCAGAAAGGCGCAGGCGTACCTGGGCCCCAGCAGATCGCAGGCCGCCCCCATCACCAGCCTCGAGAATATACTGCCTGACACCGAGGCGATCCCCGCGTTCCCGATGTCCGCCTTCGTCAGGTTGAGGTTGTCGCGGATGACGGGGACAAGCGGGGCCGCAGCAAACGTAGAGACGAAGCAAGTGAAGAAGGAGATCCACGAGAGGTGGAAGGTTCTCATGTGCGGATTCGCCATGGAATGGATCTTGAACACTTTCGCCTTGTGCTCCGAATCAACCGGCAAAGAGAATTTCGCTGCCGGATCCGTCGGGATTGTTTGGTCCGCGGCAACGGAGAAAGCGAAGCTTTGTTCTTTGCCCGTCACTCCGTGCATGGAGCTTCCCGGTGCCCCTATCTCTTTTTCATCCCCCATTTTTTATGATTTTAGGTTTTTTTCTCATGAAAATTTTGAGATTGTTATTCAACTTATATATAATAGCAATGGAGAGGCGAGTCACATTGTGAATAGCTGATTTTGCTTACTGTCACTTAAAAGTAGAACTAGTAAAAAACAATACTTTGGCTATTATAAATGTATATATGCGTATATCCTTATTTGGATATTTTCTCCACGTTAATATTTCTTGTCTATTTGTACAGAAACTTCTAAATATTTGGTATGTGCATTTGTTGTACGTGTGTGTTGTTATATGTAACGTTGCTGTATTTAATGCAAAATATCACCTTGCTTATTAGAAAGATAAAGACGTATATGCTTTCAAATTATCCTCATTCACCCTTTCAGATGTTCTAAGAGTTCCTAATTTAGGATAGTAGTTTCCCCACATATACATTATAATATTAATGATGAGCAGGCTAAGAATTTTTTACTCCATTTTGTCTTGGTCTGTTTTGTACTTCTCCAAATGGTTGAATCTATGCCGAATGAAATGAAGGATAAACACGCGCGTTATGTAATTAATAGGAGTATTATTTGATGGACGAACAAAATGGAGGAGTTTCAATAAAATATATACATGATAAAAATATTATTTAATAAGCTTAGATCAATAAGTGGACCAAGAAAAATATCATACAAGAAGCCCAATTACTAATATGTCTAAAATTATTAGATTTTTGGTTTAGTAAAAAGCGACCATATGGTACCTAAAAAAATCCAAAACAAAGTTAAAAAAAAAAAAAAAAAAATAGTCCTCATGAATCTCAAAACTCATCCCATTTTAAATTTTTAACAATTATACGTACTACATCTATTTTCTAACAAACTCAAATCACTTTTTTTAATATTTGATTTATTACATATTAAGTAAAATAGGGAATTAGTAGAAGATAAAGAAATAAGTACGTATTAAATTAATTAGTTTAATTAGTTGGCACAATTTTAATGAAATGTGTTTAGTTAATTATTTTTCTAATTTTAATGAGAACTTAATTAAACAAATTTGACTAATAGAATTACTTATCTGATATAATTAAATTATCTTATTTATTTAATTTATAATGAAATTTAATAAAACAATACTTAAATCAACATTAATAACTAAATTATACTAACTCCGTCTACAAAAATAGTCTTTATAGTGGATGTTATGAGTTTTAATGCATAATTGGTCAAATAAGAAAGAGTGAGAAAAAGTACTTGGGATATTTATTATTAATGAAACCAGTCATATTTGGAGTTGTGTTGATATCAAACAATAATAAAAACAAAAAATACATTTACAAATGCAAAACTTATTTAACAAAAATGCAATATTGGTTCACATAATTTTCAATAGAGTGAACTATCCTAATAGTCACCCATCTTGTCAAAAACTGCATCAATGGTCCTTAAAAATAATTTTGTAGCCTTTTTAGTACCTATAAATTACTCCCTCCGTCCCACTTTAGGAGTCCCGGTTGAGTTCGGCACGGGATTTAAGAAATATATAGGAAAGTTTGTGAAATAAGATAGTGGAATGTGGGTCCTACTTTTATATATTAGTTTTATAATACAATGTGAGTGAAAAAAGGTGAGTGGAATGTGGGGCCTATTACCAATTATGGAATATTCTAACCGGGACTCCTAAAGTGGGACACCCAAAAGTAGTAAACCGGGACTCCTAAAGTGGGACGGAGGGAGTACATTTTTTATATATGTCGGTCTTTTATAGGAGTACAACTCTGCATTCGAAAAATACCCTAAATGCCTTTAGTCGTGCAATTTTGGTATTTGGAAATCACAGTTTTAGTACCTCTTCAGTCGTGCAATTTTTTTGTACATACGTAAAAGCACCTTTTCGGCAGAAAACATTTACTCCCTTCGTCCCACATAATTTGATCCAGTATTCCATTTCGGTCCGTCCCAAATAATTTGACTCATTTCACTCTTACCATTTTTGGTAAACCCCATATTCCACTAACTCATTCCTACTCACATTTTAATATAAAACTAATACTTTAAAAGTAGGACTCACATCCCACCAACTTTTTCAACTCATTTTCCATTACATTTCTTAAAACTCGTGTCCGGTCAAATTGTCCCAAATTATGTGGGACGGAGGGAGTATTTTTTTGGTACTAGTTGACTTTACGTCTTTACAATAGAAAACTTTGTCTTTTGAATTAGTTCAAATAAATTTTTTGAATAATTACTTGAATAACGTATGGATTAAGCTCTATAATGAAAAACTACTATAGTTCACTTTAATATTTTCATAAAAAATGTTACTTGCAAGAGTTCGTTTTAATTTACGTTTAATATAATTCACTTAAGTTTTAATTATTATTCTTAAAAATGTTTTGCATTATACTAGTATATTTTAATTAACGTGATTAAAATATTTATTTTTCACTTAATTATAGTAATATTTAAATATTTAAGTAACAATTTGTAAGTAGAAAATTACTGCCTATAGCTCACTATAATATTTTTTCTCATCAAATTTAAATAAATTAGGTAAATTATCTAAGTAAAAATAAATCCCACACAAAGATTTTTCTATAGTTCCTATAATATTTTTATTAAAAAATGTTACTATTAAATTTAATTTTTTTCTTTGCAAATGTATAGACTGAGCTTTATAACGAATAATATTTAATTTTAAAATAAAAAATCATAATTAAAATGTTTGGTTTCTTATTTAAATATTTGAAATAATAAAGCATCAAATATTAATATTATTTAAATGAAGTATAATAGAGTTTCTAAATTAAAATAATAATAAAACTATAAGAAAATGTTGGTGGAAGAAAATATTTAAAAAAAATTAAATGGAGAGTAGAAAAGTTCAAAATGCCCTCAAGCATTAAATATTCATACTAGTGGTGCCTAAGGTTACTTAATTTAGTCTTATCGTACAAAAAATGCTATAAAAATCTTTGAGGAACTATTAATTGGTGCATTTTTCGACAAGATCATGGACTATTTATTACTATTAGGGTTGTTCACTGTTGCAATATAACTATAAAACGTTTAGGGCGCGTTTTGTAACATGGACAAATGTGGATAGATTGAAGTAATCCAAGTTTGACATACGTTTTGTACCCATATGCCTCAATCCTCATGAACCGGGATTAAGTCCACATGACCCGGAACTTTACACTGCTTCGTAAGGAATCACGTCGAATAATTGTCCAGGACTTTGCCTTGGACTCTTGACCTACCTCAATCGATGTGCGTGGATTACTCTACGAATTTCCCTCACTACCCCCCAAACGCGAACCGTAGGCCTTAATTTCATTTGTGGATTTCTCCAACCTGTGCATCTGGTAGCAACTGGGTGGTCGCCGACCGATAATTTCTCCTTCCCGTCTCCGATTGAAGCGGGAATCAGGCACAATCTGAGGTAACTTTCAATTTATAAAACTTCCATGTATATCGATAAGGTTTAAGTCCCCAAATTTAGGAACAAAATACGACTGAACTGTGGTCGATTTGACAAAATATGATCGTCGACGATTTTGAATTCACAAAAAAAATGATAGTTACATCATGCTCCGTCATGCGAAATGTTTACAGCAATCAAGAGCTGAGTATTGTTGTTGCCTTGAATCATGTGTTCTTAGATTGCATCTGTTGCATCATATAGTGCAAACAAATATGCGAAAATGAGCATGATGTTGTTAATTTTGTTGAATTTGTGTTATTTCATTCGTTTGTACACCTCTGTTTGAACTGCTTACATAACAGGAAATGGCCGACCGAGAGGCAAGAACAGGGCTGTCATAGCTGTTGCGGAGGACACATTACACGTCCGGCATATGAACATCCTCCGTATCATTATGCAGCTCCTTCAAGGAGTAGGACATGGCCGACCAGATGCAGAAACATGAGGCTTGTGAGAGCTTGCTACCATCGGTTAAACAGGATTCCATATCAAGTGAGGTATATGAACCGCCTTGCCCGTGTGTCGGATGTATCATGCATAGACAATCTAAGGATGGACCGCAACGCATTTGGGCAATTATGTTTTCTGTTACGTGGAACAGGCCAATTGGTTGATGGAGAGTATGTGAAGGTCGAGGAACAAGTTGCAATGTTTCTGGGCATTCTTGCACATCACAAAAAGAATCGAGTTGTTCATTTTGAATTTTGGAGGTCTTCATATACTGTTTCTCGATATGTGCACAGTGTGTTGCAACACACGAGCTATCCTCCGATTACATGACGCTCTACTTGTTACCCCGGAACCTGTGACGACTGACTGTGACGATAATAGGTGGAAGTGGTTTCCGGTATATTGTTTTAACTTCATATAAATCACTGAAGCTGACAGCTCTTTTGCACATATTTACAGCTTCATCTATGACATGTTCAATGCTGAAAATTTACAAAACTTGTATGTTTCAAGTCCTTAATTTGCAGGGGTGCCTTGGAGCTCTCGACGGGACATATATCAATGTTACTGTATCAACTGCTGACAAGCCACGTTATCGATCGAGAAAAGGCCAAATTAGCACCAACACATTAGCAGTTTGTGATCAGAGAATGAGATTTGTCTATGTTCTTTGCGGGTGGGAAGGCTCAGCGGGGGATGGTCGTGTTCTTCGTGATGCAGTGCACCGTGACCATGGATTGAACATCCCTAGGGGTAAACACATTACATTATTGAAACTTGTTCTTAATTCAAACTGTTGGTGGAATACTTTGTGTAATCTGTCTCTCTTTTGGTAGGGAATTATTATTTGTGTGACAATGGTTATCCAAATAGTGAAGGATTTCTAACTCCATACAAAGGAGTTCGATATCATCTAAAGGAGTGGGGCGAAGGTACAGCGGCACCACAGGATGCTCGTGAAATGTTCAACATGCGTCACACTAAAGCTCGTAATATCATTGAACGGGCATTTGCCGTTCTTAAAATGCGTTGGGGTATATTACGGAGTGCATCGTACTATCCAATAAAATGCCAAATAAGACTTATCATAGCCTGTTTTCTACTTCATAATTTTATTAGATCACAAATGGAAGCTGACCCTGTTGAGATGGCATTTGATGCTATATCACCAGAGGATGCAACAGATGCAGGTGTATTGGATGAGGAGGGGAATGCGATGGATTTTGTGGATATGGTAGAGCCTTCTGTAGCATGGAATACGATGTGCGACACCCTAGCAACTAATATGTGGAATGGTGATTAGATGAAGTCGGGCATTGCAACAACTATACATATATATTGCTCTCTCTTTAAGTTTATGAACCTAAAATTGTTATCGTCTTATGTTGGATTTTTTTAAACTTTTCAATGTGTTATGTTGGAACGTGGTACTTACCTTTGCGAAGGATGTTTATCTGATTTTGGTCACTCAAGTGTATGATTTGGCCAATTTGGCACGATAACATTTTGCATTAAAATGGGAGTAGTTCAGAGGGAAATAAGTTTCATACATTGACTAACTGAATTTCATTACAAAAGATAATTTATGGGTCCAATACAACACCGTCAAAAGTAGGGCTAATATACATAGCCATTACCAGACTTCGATCGCGTAGAGCGGATCAGATACACACTAAGGTGAACTGATAAAAAACAAAATGAGTCTGACAACAATAGTTTAAAACCATGCATAAATTACTACAAGCTTAGACGTAACTAATAGCAAGCCAAGTTATCTAAGGTAGAGGTTTCCGCTGTGGTGTGAACGAACTGTTAGAGGCAGTGGAAGATACACCAGGAGAGGATGTTGGAGTGGTGTTCGTAAATTTGATGCGACGAGGCAGCAAATTACCGATAATTGGATTCACCATACCCCCCGACAGTTCGCCGTTGTTGTAGTTCAGATATGTTGTGTTACTTGATTCGCGGTCACGAACCACAGACGTATCATCTTCAGCAAATAGCTTGCGTCGAGCACCGTTCGAGGATGGCTCTCCGGGAGAGACCAATTGCAGGGCACCATTCACAGATTGCTCAGAACCTGAAGGAGTTAGAGGGAGTCCACGAGATGGTTCGCTGTCTGAGTCCGATATGACAATAGTCTTATCAACGTCTTCTTCATCCACATCATCCCAACCAAAGATAACACATAGCCGAGAATACTCCGGCTCATCCCTGTGATAATAAGCAGCAGCAAAAGGATGATCCTATAAAAGATGGCATAGGTTGGTCAACATAATCAAGTTGCAACACTTACAAGTAATAGGTTGCATTAGTGTTTCATACCAAACCATGAAAAATACCTTGATGATTTTTTTCCAAACCTCATCAGTGGCGACAACGTATTGCATAGATGCCACCCAACAAGCGCCTGGTGTGGTCGTGATCTGCTTGAATGTTGCATATCTTGCTTGCAAAATGGTTAAGCGCTGGTTGATCTCTATAGTACTGAAGCATACACCCAGCTCTTTCTGGATGATCGACCCAGCTTCCGCCGCGATGCAAGACGGGATTGTATCCCCCACCCATGGACATTCGAGCTTCATTCGGACAGCCGTGGCAATGACCCACCCATCCGTGATTGGGGACCATCTACCTCTGTAGAAAAAAGCACTTTGGGGAGGGATGTTCATATCTGTGAAGTAATGGTTGAGATGTAGTTGGTATCAAAAAATAGTCAACGACTATAAATAGGAGAAGCCATGTACCGAATCTGCAATATTCTTTTTTATCAATTGACTAGGTAAGTAGGGCTGCTGGCTTTTGCATTTAATATTATCTTCAATGTAGATTTAACACTCTGAAATGATGTATATCCACCATCTGCATGAGGAATAAAGATATTGGGTAGCTGTGATTTGGACATCCGAAGTGAATGCAAGTTAATGCATCCACCTAACGAGTACACTCTTCATAAACACCTTCCACCCCTCTCATTATCTAAATGCCAAATTAAAATGGAGTCTCAACCAAACCCCTCTCATGGAGCTCTCGTCCCCGACTCTGCACCGCCTACGGCTCCTCCATACTTTATGAAAAGTTTCTCGGAGTTGACTGACATGGAATCAATTGTAAGTACTTCTCTTTTTATTTTTCAGGGGCAGCCATAATTTAAATTTAAAATTAGAGATGTCAATGGCTCACAATTTCTTGTAATTGCTTCTAGCGGCTGCCCCCGGGATGGGTTCGCGAATATGGTCACGACGTCCCGCATGATTGCTACCTTACTATGCCTAACGATAATCGTTGGCCAGTCCTTATGCTTAACATATCAAGTGGTTGTCACTTCCGCACGGGTTGGAGTCAATTTGTTGAAGGGAATCGCATTGAACATTTGGATTCGCTCACATTCATTCATGAAGGTGGTGGCGAATTCCGCGTGCTCCGGTGTAAATACTTAACTGGATGTCCGTCGAGAGTTGACTATGACGGTGAGTCCTTATTGCATTCACATTAAAATCAATCTAAGCTTGTAGCCCATACTGAAAATAGGAGATCTGATTTGTCTTATAATTGAAACCGTTGACCACTACAGCCAACTTACAATGGGAGCGTGGCTGTGATTTGGAGCCAGATGTGGATAGCTCGGATGATTATTCATCATCTGATACGGATACGGAAGACGAGACCGAAAAACGATTATGAGATCGATGACCCAGGTGAACCTTGTATTTCCTGGAAAGCCTCTCGGGCACCAACTGCATCTGCCCCGTTGGCTCTGCCCCGTTGGCCCTGTCTTTACCAAACACAACCTTCCAATCATCGTAGTATGGCCATGACCTGTTGCGCAAGAAGCGCAAACTAGGATCGCCCTATATATAAAACATGTGTTACATTTTGGTTGATGCTATTCATTAAAATATGGAACTGTGTATATAAACAGAGTCAGCGATTATAAGTAACTCATACAGACCTTCAAGATCTCTTGCCATTCAGCATCTTCGCAGTCAATTTTGAAATCACCTTTGAGATTAAATCTTATACCACTCTTACTCAGTACCTGTGATAATGCACCGTAAAACTTCTTCCAAGTATGCATCTTTGATTGGATATGTGGGTTCACCCTCAAGTCGGTTTGTGGAAATCGACGGCGCAATGATTCCTCTATCTTGCCCAGGTAGCCATTTCTGAAACCGTTGTCAGCCTTCCAGCCCCGAGTCACCAAGTCTTTCAATGTTTCAAGCATGATCGTCTCTTCTTCAGGGCTCCAAGATCTCCTCGTGCGATCCGACCTCTGAGACGGACGTGATTCACCAACACTTTGGGCTGCATTCACAGGATATAAGAAGTTGATTATTTGAAGGCTTGCTTTGCAATTACATTCAATTTGGAGGGCAGTTTACTGAAAAGGATCATTGTACACTACCTAATCCAGAGGTAGACCTTGTCGGTTCAAACACACGGCGATGATTGTGAGCCATCTTTACTGCACGCACAAAAACGTAAACAACCATACCAACACCAACAAAAAATAAATGCATCAATAAATTCATAAAATGGGCCATCTTTCCTGCACAATCAAAAAACTGCAGCCAACTAACGAAAATGAAACAAACAAAAAAAAGGCACCCGATAATCGCGTTACATGTTGTGCAAACTACGCATACAGATATTTTCCGAATTAATTAAATACGAGGCATAACACTTGTTAAATATAAGAACAAATCAGAGCAAGGGTTCAGTAGAAAATGACCTTCAATGAGCTTCGATTTTGGAGTGTGGAATGGCGTCTTGTACACACCACCATTTAATAGGTTTATAAAAATTGTGAATGGCGCGAAACGAAAAGCCACGCCAAATTTACGCGGGATATGAAAGTTTCACAGGGCTTTTGGAATTACGTGAATAATTTGAGGATATTTTAGTCAATTAAACATGCAAACCTAGTGGTAATCCGTGTGCACAAAACACAGGTTATAGTTTGGGCCTTTAACCCAAAAGCACCAAACGTGGGACATGTTTGTGAGTAAGCCCGCCCATTCCACCTAAACAGTACACCTTGTAATCCCAACCCATACTAACCTGTCCACGTTACAAAACGGGTCCTTAAATCAAACAAAAACTGGCATTTTACAATCTCAACCTCGAAACCTCTTTCTCCTTTTGAACCGGCATATCATGTTCCTCCTTGGGCCCAATCGTGGCGTTCCTTTTTCTCACCATAACATAATTAAATAAGTGCTGCAAGGTTTTGGTTCTTCACATAATATTGAAAAACATGAATAGAACTTGACAAACATGCATTAGATAATGAATTATTCAGTCCAATAAAAATATATGCATTTCTCATTTTCGTCCGTCCTATAATTAAAAATACAGGCTTTTTCATTTATGGAAAGTTATCCCAATTTATTACTCTTATACATCAAGTGATTTATAATTTATATCATCATCAAAACACTAATAATGTGGATTTCACTATCCACTAACACTACTTTAACTACCCTTCTCCTCCTTTCTCTCTCTTACTTTACCAATTTTGTCTTAATTCTCGTGTCATATCATATGTCCATATTTTTATGGGATGAAAGGGGTAGTATGCAACATCTGAATATAAGACATGCAAATATTGCCAAACTACCATAATGTGCACATAATCGAACTTAATATGCCAAAAATCACGACTTATTGTATAGAATTTCACAAACATGCAGTACATAATTCATTAATATGCAATAACTGAATGTAAGACATGCAAATATTCCCAAAACGAAAATAGAGTGCACATAATCCAACTAAATATTAACAAAAAAAAGAAAAAAAAAAGAGCGCACTAACTTCATAATGCATTAGTATGCAATAACTAAATGTAAGTTATGCAAATATTCTAAAACAAACATAAACATAACATATTCGAAGATAATATGCAAAATTTCAAACAAAATAGAATATCAAACCTCACTAACATGCAGAACTTAAAGTATGAGAGCGTATCCAATGGGAGAGGTAAATGAAGAGGTAAAGTCATATAACTACCATATTTACCTTTTCTCCATGAAAAATCATTCTCCAAAGGGAGAGGTATTTGAGAAGGTATTATACATTTTTCCATTTTGATGAGGCATCTTTACCTCTCCATCAATGGAGAGGTTAAATCATATAACCACCATATTTGCCTTCTTTTTATGGCATATCATTCTCCAAGGGGGAAGGTATTTGAGAACTTTATGTTTTTTTAATGCATTTTGTACTATTATTTTATTTTTTTAAAATGATATACCTTTCTATATACCTTTTTTCTTTGGAATGTATTACATTTTGAAAGGATATATTTCACTTTTTGAGAGAGAAGGTAAATAGATGATATACCTTTTCTATATACCTTCCTTCCTCGAAGATGCTCTTAGTAGGAGTAAATAGTAAGCCATAACTGAATGCAATAAATGCAAATATTCCAAAACGAACATAAAGAGTAGATAATTGAAAACATTACAGAATTTCACAAACATGCTGTACATATGCATGTATGCAACAAATTAATGTAAGACATGCAAATATTCCAAAATCCAAATCGAACACAAAACTAACATAATCGATCACTATATAAGAGCATCTCCGATAGCGGCTAACCCACCGGCTAGCCGATTCGCATCGTTAGCTGGTCGGCTAGCCGAACCATTGGAATCAGCCAGCGCAAATTCGGCGAGAGAATAGGCGAGCACACGCCGATTTGCGAGCGCTGGCCGATGCGCTCGCCGCCATTGTGGCGTGCTGATCGGCGAGCGATCGGCCAGAGCTATTTTTTATTTAATTTTTTTTTAAAATTGTTGGAACACTATATATACGCGATTTTAGTTTCATTTTCATTTGCACCACTTGTTTTAACGAGTATTCTCTCTCTCTACATTTCTGTACAAGAGCAACATCGAGCGATGAGTAACGCGGGTGGTAGCAGTGGTGGTAGTGGTGGGGATGCTGAGGAGTACGAACGGCGGATGAACGAGGCTATGGAGGCCTACATGAACCGCGAGATAGAGCGGTACATGCAAAGGGTCGAACAGCAGGCGGTACCTCGCCCTCGACCCGTTGTCCACCGCCGAGTAGTGATTGATCGGGATCACGTAGCTGCACATCAGCGGCTATATGACGACTACTTCGCTCCGGACCCGTGGTTTCCCGCAAACATGTTCAGGCGGCGTTTTAGAATGCGCAGGGAGTTGTTTATGCGTATCGTTGACGCTTTGGAGCATCGATATCTGTATTTCCGCTGCAGGCACGATGCGGCTGGCAGACCCGGCCACACCCCTATTCAAAAGTGCACGGTGGCAACCAGGCAGTTGGCCTACGGAGACGCGGCAGACATGTGGGATGAGTACCTCCACATCGGTGAGTCGACGGCTCTGGAATGTCTGAAGTTTTTTTGTCAGGGCGTGATTCAAATTTTCGGTGATCAATACCTTCGAAGCCCTACCCCCCAAGATTGTCAGGATCTGATGCAGATGCACGGGGAGCAACATGGGTTCCCCAGGATGTTAGGCAGCATAGATTGTATGCATTGGGAGTGGAAGAACTGTCCAACTGCCTGAAAGGGGGCCTACACGACAGGGCATCGGTCCAGCCGTCTCATTTGTGGCCAACGTCAACCGGCATAATATGGGCTACTACTTGGCGGATGGGATATACCCTAGGTGGCCTGTCTTTGTGAAGACGATCAGGCACGCGGCGGATGACAGGAAGGCCTACTTTGCGGAACGGCAGGAGTCGGCGCGCAAGGACGTGGAGCGCGCATTTGGTGTGCTCCAGTCTCGATGTGCGGCAATTAAGGGTCCAACGCGTTTGTGGGATGTCAAATGCATTGCTGATATAATGTACGTCTGCATTATCATGCATAACATGATCGTCGAAGACGAAGGCGTACAACTGACTAGTTGGGCCAATGACGATACTGATGCAGCCGGTCCAAACCACGGCGTGATCACCCCCAACGTACGAAGGGGGGTACCTCACGATGAAGCCAGCCGTCTCCAGGTACATGCCGACATGCGTCAAGTTGATGCTCATATTCAACTCCAAAAGGATATAATTGAAGAGTTGTGGGCACGGATGACTGCACGGCGATAGTTTTTTTCTTTATTATGTAATTTTTTTTTAAATGAATGTATTTTTTTATATGAAATTAATGAATTTTCCCGTATATGTCTCGTAAATTTAATTCCGTAATTTATCGTAAATTTAATTTTGTAAATGTAGTTGTTTTTGAATTATTTTTATTGCGGCTAGCCTGTGGCTGGCCTTAGGCTAGCATATTTGATTAAAATGATGATGTGGCAGGTGGATTTTTAGCGCTGATGACGTGGCTGGCCTATAGCTGGCCTAAAGCCATTGTGGATAATGCCAAACCTTCATAACAAACCAAACCAAACAAATTCCAAAATATACACGCTCTAAATTCGATCCTAGACTTGGACTTTTATACATAATCGATCGATATATTTACTATATTCGTTCAAAAAAAAATAGACTAATTTTATCATTTACGGCGGTCCACCAAAATTAAGTCAGTTCTAAAAATAGGAAGTTTTAAACATTAACTACTAATAATATGGACCCTGTAGTATAATACTAATTCCACAACATTTTTCTACACTCTCTCTTATTTTATCAATTACATATTAAAATCTGTGTCATCTATAATTTGTATACGTGTGGAGTAAGGTAGTACTGTATATAGCATTCCAAATTCTTTTAAGAGTAAAGGTCAAAATAGGTCCTGACCATTTTACGTTTTTGGTCCTGAACATACGAAAATTTGATCATTTTGGTCCTGGACTAACTGTTCCGTTAAAAACTTAACGGTCAACAGGTTTAGTCCCGATTTTGACCAAATTAAACTTTAATTCTAATTTTTTACTGCCTAACTATTTTAGTAAATTTTCATTTAAAATTAGAAATAAATAATTGTTTAGGGTTGCCTTTTTCTTTAGAGAGAGAAACAGCTCGAGCTCAAAGGAATCTCGGAAAAGATGGGGCAAATCGTGAAGAAGAAGAAGAAGAACAAAGGTAGACCCCCCAAGGCAAATCCCGCCGCGGAGCGCGACCTGCGCCGGAGCCACTGCCGCCGCAGCATCAAGTACGTCTTCGACCTCGACGACGATGACCAGTGCCGGAGGGAGAAGAAGCTCGACCTCCTGCTCAACCTCCAGTAGTCAACTGATCGGCGCGCCTCCTGCTCCTCCTCCTTCGACGGCGCCGGAAAACCCTCGAAGAAGCGCAAAATCGACCAGGAAATGGACGAGGACGCGAATGAGGAAGAAAATTATAACGATGAAGACGAAGAAGAGGTGATTAATGATTATCAGTTTATAATTGTTTCGATTGGAAGTGGAAATATTGGCGGAAAAGCAATTGGGGATTCAATTGAGGCAGACTGAATTGGAGTGGAGTAGGGGTGTGCATTCGGGTTTCGGTTCGGTTTTTCGCCCAAACCGAACCGAACCCGAAAAACCGAATTTAGGTTAAAATTGAAACCGAACCGAACCGAAAAATCGAAAACCGAACTTAAAAAACCGAACTAAACCGAAAAAACCGAAATTTCAAAACAAAACCGAAAAACCGAAAAAAATAGTATATTTTAATATATCTAATTTATTTTAATAGAATATAAATATATATAATATAAAATTAATATAATATATATAATATTTATTATATAAAAATATATTAGAAGAATATATGTTATATATATGATATAATATACTAAATTAATAGGATAAAAATATATAATAATATATTTAAAATATAATTCGGTTTTTCGGTTTTTTTTTCCGCCCAAACCGAACCGAATCGAAAAACCGAAATTTTTGTATTTTTAAAACCGAACCGAACCGAAAAATCGATAAAACCGAACCGAATTTCAAAATTTTGGTTTGGTTCGGTTCGGATATTCGGTTTTCGGTTATTTTGCTCACCCCTAGAGTGGAGTGGAGTCATTTATTTATTAATTAGGAGTAAACGCAATGCTTAAGATGAAATAAAATTCCTAAATTATTATTTTATTTCTAATTTTAAATGAATACTTAATAATTAGTGAATTAGTTAGGGAGTACAAAATCAGAATTAAAAGTCTAATTTGGTCAAAATCGGGATTAAACCCGTTGACCGTTAAGTTTTTAATGGAACAATTAGTCCAGGACCAAAATGATCAAATTCTCATATATTCAGGAGCAAAAAATCCAAAAGATAATATTTAGGACCAAAAACATAAAATAACCATATATTCAGGACCAATTTTGGCCTATACTCCTTCTTTTAATTCACATTTATGTAAAAACAATATTAGGATTGTACCTTTCACCAACATATTTTGTCGCTTAGTACATATCACTAATAGTTTTTATTCACTTTTTATATAAAACAATTTTTAAAAATCCAAACATATCAATAGTACATTTATTTCCAGAAAGAGGAAGTATTACTTTTTCTATTTGATCAATCCATTAATATAAGTCCGTAGTATATCTCTCTCTCATTAAATGCTAGTGTACCAATTTATGATAATAACACTTGGACCAATATTTCTACTAGTATTTTTATTTAACTACTTTTGTACTACAGTCATTATCAAAGGAGGGGTCAATTCTGATTTGTAGCGCCAAAACGTAATATTGGCAGATCCTTAGTAGAGCATCAGGATTCAGGCGCAGGTAGGCATATCAGACCATCATTCCTCCAATAACCACACAACGCGTGTATGTATAATGTGAAGTCTGTCACACAATACAACATATCCACTTTCCATCAAGCAAAACGTAGGTTGAGCTAATAAAGACTGCCGTTTCGTTCAATCAACATTTTTCCCTTCTACAATCTCAATCGGCGGTGATTCTAGAGCTTATTTGTGTTTCTACTACGTTTCACTCTATTCTCTGCGTAATCTTCACTATACATGAGGTAGCTTTTCCTGTTTAGGAGCACTGTCGAAATCCAAACTCAACTTCACCAACTGTGGTGAATGTCTATAAATTATTACTACTATTATCCTTCAAATTTCGGCGTTTGATTTTCTCTTGTCAATAATTTTCCTTTCATATTTGCTATTTGAGCATTTCTACTCCACTTTAAAAATCTATTTATTGTGTTTTTGAAGCGGGGATCATATTTTATTTGGATGCAGGTTTCGAGTTCGTTCAGGTTTTCTTTCCAGAACTACCTAGGTCTCTACAATTTCCTTTTGTTTGTGTTAATATTTTTTCATCATTTGCCAACAAGATATTGTGTTTCCTTGGTTGTTGATATTGCACTCGGAGGATAAACTTCATGCTCTCTTTCTCTCTGTTTCCAGCTTGTTGAGGCAGCATAAAGTTCTTATGCTTACTGTTTTCTTCTTCTTTAGTTGATATATCAAACTAATCTGGTTATTCTTATATAGTCTATGCTGATCTGCTGCTACTGCCTTTAGACGGAAAGGCCTGAACAAGCTTCATCATCTCTGTGGTGAGTTTAGGTTATAGCTTGGTCAGTAGGCCACTAAAACTCTACCTGCAACACCATTTTAACCATCAAATATCCTGGATTATTATCATGTTTCTATGCTTTGGATACACTGTAGATCATTTCTTATTTACTCGAGTACTTTCAGATAAGGTATTTAATTACTCTGTATTCTTAGCAGAAGTCATGGTTATTCACCTTATATCCATCAAGATCAAGTGAAATAATGGGTTGATATTACGGTATAGATAAAGTAGTACTATTATGGTTAGAAAACAATGCACAGATGGTAATATTTCTCTACATGTCCCTTTGAACAGAGTTGGGGATACTATTGATTGATCTATGGGAATGGAAAGGGAAACTGCGAATGCTATCAAAAATTGTGACACGAGAAACTGTAAAAGTACAGAGAAGGAAGGAATGAATGCTGTCCAGATTTCAAAAGACAGGAAGCTAAATGGTCGAAGCTATAGAGGGTGGCTGAAATCACTGGTCAAACAAAAAGGATCAGGTTTGGTTAAGTTTACCTTTTTTCATGTCTATACACTGCAGCAAGAATTAATTGTGATCAAGAAGTTATCATGAAAACTCTGCTAAATTATGCACTTTTTGGTATAACTAATCTTAACTTAAGGCCATTCAAGTACTATGACCAGTTAAATTATGGTATGTGGCATGTTTTTTATTTGTCCACCTAACTTGCAAAGTTTCTAAAGAAATAATAGGGTTTATTAAATTTCTGAAGTTCATTTTATACAATTGAGTGTCTTTACTGCATGTCAACAGAGTCAGACTTTCATTTTTGTAGAGTGGCTTTTTTCTGATTATGCAGTTATATGTTTCTTCTGAATTATATAACTCTTATCTGACAGACCCTTCAATTGAGAAAGAGGGTTTTCTGCCTCAAACTCATGTTAATGCTACTGGACCAAAAGATTCCAGTGACAATGAACCAACCAATACTAATGGCTCACTGTCACTTTCACCGAAAAGGTACCAGTTATTTTCTCAAAAATATAAAATCTTTTGTCTAAGATGCTATTCAATCATTGAATTTACAGACTCCAAATGCTCCAAAATGAATTTTGAACATCATTTAATTTTATAAAAATTTAATGACCTGAAAGAAGGGACATACATAAAGTTGACGAGACATCCAATCTAGAATAACAAAAAAACAGGACTCTGGTTACATGAGTCCATCTTTTGATTAACTGATATTTCAGATACAAACTGGGTTTTGTATATTAAAAAAAAAAGTGTCTGAGCTCTAAGTTCTTATTAAAAAAAAAATGTGTCGCAGTACTAAGTAAGATAACATATCATGGATTTGGTTTCCTTGTAAATGTAAAAGATGGCAAACAAATCGAATAAGATTGTTGTATTAGTGCAACTGCGAGAACTATTTCATGCTAAGAATATAAATGAGAAACTCTGACATCTCACCCATCATTTAAACCTTTTCTCCTCTCTTTTGTTTTCCTTTGCCTAGAGGATAACTGAATGTTTTAAGCGAATGACATGTTTCTTGGTAGGACGGATTTTCAACTAAGGCGGATAAGTAATTCCGGTCCTGCCAAAAAAAGTTATAGTCCAGAACTTGCTGCTCAAACTGAGGTAAGTTTCTGCTATTTCAAGTTACAGTAACTGTTCTGTCTTATCAGCATCACAGTTTGGGCACTTTACAGTGAAGATAGGGCTTGTTCTATTATCCTATTACTTTTGTCAATCTTGAACCCTTTTTTTCTATGTTTCATCTAACACATTTGAGATTAGTAATGTCACTATTTACTCTCTTGGACGGAATCTTTCACTGAGATATTTTTGATGCACAAAACATATATTAACTGAATTTTATTCATTGTAATTTCTTTTGTTGCTATCTTTTCATATTTGTTGACAATTATGTATAGACTATTCTGTTTCTCAGTGACCAAAATATCATTAAAAGAGTATGTATGTCCAAACTTTAAAGTTGCTTTAGTGAAAATAGCCTGGCTGCTTGGTTGTAAAGCCTGTTCAAGGTCACTCTGAAATGGGAGACAATTTAGGTCTTTCGAATGGAGTCTCCTAAAGTATATTTTTGTTTGACAAACTTATTTAGTTTTACCAAGAAATTTGGAGAGTCTGTAACTAGATCTTCTGTGTTTATTGCATGAGTTGCTGTTTTTGCTAACACTTTATCACACAGTTTCATATAAATTTCTTTACTGTCTTGCTATTGTGAATGACTGAATGATACCGGGAACTTTGAAAAATTCGTTAACGGGATATTTTGTGTTAGAAAGACATGCTATGTGCTTAGCAACATCTATTTCTCCTGACATACTGCATGCATTTACATGAACACTAGATGCATATTAATGTACTAGTATGTGCTTAAAACTATTTTGAGATATTTAAAACTTTATTGACTTTTTGATACTTTTCCACGGCATAGATCATCTAGCTGATTGAAAAGATCTATTGTATGATCTTCGAGTGTTCAACTGAATGTTTTGAATCACAGTTCTTTCATATGTTTTACAGAGTACAAGGATGTGGTTCTACAATATTGAAAGAAGCTCAAAACTTATATAATTAACCCTTTTTTTGGTGGGGGAAGTTACTTATGGTTTCCTGTGCTTTCTCGTATCTATATATTTCAGTTCTTTGGATTTTATATTCATCTTATTCTATTCCAAGGGTTTACCATTGACATTATAATGATAAAGTTGCAGAAAATAGAGAACAACGTTTTAGAGAGTCGGGGCAATGGGGATGAGTCTAAACTGCAGGAGAAAGTTGTGCATCCTTATGAAGAAGAGAACAAATCTACCACAACTGAATTTATTGAGTACTGGGTTCCTGTGAGGCTATCCAACATACAGACAGAGCAGTATTGTGGCTCTCTGTTTTCAAATTCAACTCTTTTGTGCTCTTCTAATAAGTGTGATAACCTAAAAGTCCTTCAGGAGATACTTGTCACAACCAAAAATGTAAGCATCTTCATTGGAATTTGAGGCTCCAGGTTCAGATTCAAACAACTTTTATAGTTATTGGCTTTAGAATTGATACTCAAATGCTGATTTTTATGTTCTACTTTTTGTATGTACTCATTGTTGTCTGATTATTTTAAACTATTCCTGACGTTGTAATATGACAAACACTCTGTTCCAGTGCTGTGATCACCCTTATCTTGTGGATCAGTCTTTGCATACCTCTCTGATACAAGGTATTCCGCAAGCTGAGCTATGGGACGCACAAATTAAATTGAGTAGCAAATTGTATCTCCTGTATAAGGCCCTAATGGAGATTAACAAGCGAGGATTAAGAGTACTTATCCTCTATCAGGTACTTTGATCAATCTCATATTTCTGATTCCTGGCCAACTAAAAGCATTTTTTATATTTGGATTCTTGAGTTGTTCCACTATGGACTACTAAGTTATCGGTCTTTGAATTATATTGCTTCTCTTATATGTTTCTCAGAACATTTGATGTAGACGGTAGACCTATATAATCTTATGAGGGGTTTTACATACAAATATAAATTTGTCTCTTGAAACAGTCAATTGAAGGTTCTGGACCAATCACTATAGGAGATATGTTGGATGATGTTATTCATGAAAAGTTTGGTGGGGATTCATTTGTACGTATTGATGGAAATATAGGTCGGTCGAAAAGACGGGAAGTTCTTGACACTTTCAATGAAAAAGATGGTGGGAAATTCGTCTTCTTGATGGAAACTCGTGCCTGTGTTCCAAGCATTAAACTTAAATCCATAGACTCTGTTATTTTCTTCAATAGTGATTGGGACCCAATGAATGACTTGAAGGCTCTACAGAAGATCAATCTGGAGTCCCAATTTAAGCAGGTGAATGTGTTCCGATTATATTCAGCATATACTGTAGAGGAAAAGGCATTGATTATGGCTCCAGTTGGCGATGTGCGCCATATAAGCCGGCCTGCATGCCACAAGTTGCTAACCTGGGGTGCCTACTATTCATTTGAAAAGCTTCAAGACTTCCATGCAGTCAGAGATACTACAAATGATTCTTATGGAAACTCGTTTGTGGAAGATGTTTTCCACGAGCTGTCAAACCTATTGCCTAACAATGACAAGAGTAATGTTGATGTCAAGAGCTCAACAATTTTGAAAGTACAGCAGATTGGAGGTGTTTACCCCACCGATATATCTTTGTTAGGTGAATCAGGGTATCCTCGCATGGACAACTTTTCAGTGATTGAGGAGATGTTAACCAAAGAACCACCCAACATTTTCTGGATAAATATACTTGAAGGGAGGACGCCTAGCTGGAAATACTTTTCTTATAAATCACCTAGGACTAGGAAATGTGTTCAATTGCTTGATTATTCACCCGAGGAATGTGGTGGACCTACCAAGAAATGCAGGACAACGCCCGGAACAATTGCTTGCCGAACTTCAGGTTTTGCCAATATCCTTTGTATCTTATTATGGATGTGCCTCTTTCTTTCTGATGTTTCTCTTTCCTGTTTATGCTAACATTATTTAGTGAGGGAAAGAAAAATTCTAACATCATGACCAACTCACAAGGTGATGCAGCTTCTCCAAGAAGCACACAGACTCCAATACTGGATAAGCCATCATTAACCAAGCTTCTGTCTCTGGTAATAATTTTGCATTGGATTTTCATCTTTTATCTTTACAAGGTTTTAGTTAGACTTGTCAAGTGGGCTGAGTGGCACGACCTAGCTTGGCCTAAGCCTGGTATTAGCTAGCATAGGACCGGTCTGGCAGAAAAACGAAACGGGCTCACCGGTTTAAACAAGCTCCAATTAGGTCTTATCTGAACCAGCCAGGGGCTCAAGCCCGTTAGAAACCCAGTATGGGCCCAGACAAGGCCAACTACTACTAATTGTAGCATTTTGATTCTTTTTATCCTAATTTTATTTATTTCTACTCAAACTGACTGTGCTTGGGCCAGACTGTATATTTTGTTGGAGCAATCTTCAGTTACTTTTTTCTTCTTAAAATTACATTTCATTGGAGTGCCCTTGTGTCATTTGAGTTTCTGACTTGTCTCGTTGCTCTACTTTTGCAGTTGCCTTGTGTTGATCCTGATCAAAGTGATCACCAACTGGAATCAGAATCTTTTTTGCAACATTGTGCAGGAGCTCCCACGCAAAGAGCTCCAAATACGAATGAAACTGTAAGAGCACGAGAAACCTGCCCAGGAACTCATATTGAGGTACTTCAATCTGTCTGTAATGCTCTACAGACGGAGTTGGAAAAACTAGAGAAATGCAAAACTGAATCTTCAAAACAGCACAAAGATATGGTTTGTCATCCTAACTCCACATTTTCAGCCAAATCACACGTATTAGCTTGTTTAACTCACATAACAGTTGGGCCTCCAATGATCAACCTGCAGAAACGGCAATCGAGATTGGCATACGAGAGAGAGGTTGATGAGATACGCAAGAAGTATGAGGCAAAACTTCAAACTGCTGAGGTGGCTTTTCTGGAGGAGAAAAAAGCTATTGACAGTAGATACGACAAAATATTCGTCAATAAGGCATTTGTCGAGGCATTGATGCAGACGGATAACAAAAGTGCACCTCACACGCAAGTTTGTAAGTTATGTTTAGCATTAGAAAATTTACTTGCTTACAATTGATAATCGTATATCCTCCTTGTCCCAGTGGCAACAAAGTTTTCAGTGGAGCAGGCACATCGACTCATTTTTGATAGGCCTCAATCAAGAGCTGAACATAGGTCAGCAACATCCAGCTGCTCAGATCTCCACGATCATCAAGCGAGTGGTCTGATCAGGACGCCTGCGCCACACTTGAGGCTTTCTCCGGCTTGTATGGTTCCCACACTACCGTCTGAGCCCCCAAGGATAACCTTTTCGCCAGTTAGCCTTGAGCAGGTGACATTCCCCTTACTGCCGTAAAAGAAACCTTTCTGAGACGCCAACAAAACTGAAAAGGAGATCCACACGTGTACATACATAGCCTCTCTTTTTTTGCTTTAAGTTGGGAGAGAAAAAACCAATATATTTTTGCATGAAACACCAATTTGTTGGTATTTGATGAACTAAATATGATATCCAACATATTTTTGTCAATTTCCTCTTTCAAATTATTCTGACAAAAAAATGATATTGCTTAGTATATATTATTGTTAGAATAAAATAGACGTCTTATAAGATATGAAGAACTGTCTCAATAAACTACTTTTTGCGTTAAAAAAAATATTCCCTCCATTCTGTTAAAAGAGATCAATTTCTTTTGTGCACGAGATTTAACAAAATGATATTTATTAAGTTAATTGAGAAGAATAAAGTAAAAATAGAGAGTAGAGAATATAAGTGAGAACAAAGTATGATAGAGTAAATGTGTTGCATAAAATGATAGTATGAGTTCAAATTTTCTTTCCCTTAGAAGTTAGAACACTCACAAGAGTCCAGTTGGGCCACAAATGACCCACGTCCATGTAGTTGTTGGATTTCCAGCAGAAGACTAGAAAAACAAATAAATTCATCGAATAGAATTTATTTGATCGAGTATAGGATTAATAACTTTCATGCTAAAATAATTAATTCCATGTTTAGAACACAAATAATATATGTAAGGAATCAATACAAAACAGAGTTCCACGGTTACGTAACATATCGTTAATGATTATCAAATAATTACAAGGACTTGGCTAGAAAACAGATCGAAGATGTCCCGCGCGTCTCCACGTGATGTCTATTTACTCTGTCACAGATCTTCTTATCAGTTTTCCGAACTCTTTATATGATCTATGTGTAGGTAGAGTTTATCAAATAATACAAGGACTTGGCTAGAAAATAGACAGAACTTAATCTACAAAGAAGAAACTGAAGAGAAATTCTTTAAAAATAAAAGATTTTTTTTTGAATTATCCCCGTGAATTTTTGAATATTTTATGTTATATAGAATAAAGGTTTCTGTTTGATGTCTAGTCTCATAATTATAGAAAGTAGTATATAGTAGTAATTTAAAAGACTTGTAACCTCTTAAATAAAACTTCAAACTGATCTGCTCACCAGAACTGATCTGCTCACCAGAGCTAAAGGCTTCTTGGTGTGTTTGCTCTCTATTCTACAACACAGGTGTTAATTGTTGGAACTATGCTTCTGCTTTCGAAATGATTACAAGTTTCTTGAGTCAACGTCCTATATGCTGATGATAACATTATTTTAGCAAAAATTTTAGAGACTGTAATATTCATAGGGTGTTATGCTGTAGAATAGATACTTATTTATATAGCTAAGAGAAAAAAATTTGATGAGAATAATGAATATACATATTACTGGTGATCAAAGTAGTGTACAGATATCCTAAATTGGGATATGGGAGTTAAATAACAATGAATGAAATGATATTTTGAAGTTGAATTGTCATAGGCAGATTGGTAGTCGTCGCTCTGGTGGAGATTTCGCGCACTGGACGACGCTGAGGAAGACGTTTTCGTCGCAGGGGATGCGTAGTTTTGAATCAGCATTGAAGTCATACACTTCCCGAGCTTGGTCCAGCAATGCCTGAAACAGCGGGTGCTTGAGCAAGCTAACTTTGATCACGAATCGCTTGTGACACTCTCCTACGTACACTACCAAGTGGCCCCTTGGGACGTCACTTGGCACGATCTTCTCTTCGTGCACCAGCGGCCACAGGGACCACGAGCAACACTTGTCACTCGCGGCCGCGCAGGGTATCACTCTTCTCCCTGTTCTTCTCCACTTCTTCATACATGCTTTCAGGAATTTCCTTACCATCATGTTCATCATTTTGTGTGTGTGTGTGAACAAGAGAGAGAAGTGATGTGGAATTGATGATGAGGTTTTGAGGGAGTGATGGAGTTTATATAGTACAAGAGTGGTGGAGAAAGAGCCAAAAGGTTTTGGAGCATTCAATGTTTGACATATGTGATTGCAATTGCAGCTAAGAGGTAAGTTAAGTGTGAGTGTGATTTTAATAACTGCACTTATAGTGCAGGTTGCTCTGATGTACCTTTCTCTTGTTTATTTAGTAGGAGTATATACGAAATTGTACGAACATGCACTGCATGATTTACATAAATATTTTTTCATAATAAAGAAAAGAGGTTAGCACTTTGCAATACTCTCTCTATCTTTCTTGTGCGTGTGTGTAATCTTTGGAAGGTAGACCCACAAATTGAACATAGAATTTAGATAAGATATGAAGAGGGATGGGAGAGATAGGCTTCTCGGGCAAAGTGCAATATCCACTTATAATTAATTAATCCCCATCTCATAACTTGAGATATTGTAAAAAACTCCACTGCTCTATCTTCTCTCTTTATGCACTGGGATTGGTGGGAGTTGTTGCAAAAGTTGGTTTATGAGTATTTAATGGATAAATATGAAATTGATTAGCAACCTAAGTTGCGTGTTTAGGATATCAATATCATAAGTACTTATTTTTGATATATCATACGTCTTGCCCATTCATTCTGTTGTGCTCATCTTTTAATTCCATTTTATCAATTTCATTTGTACAAGAGTGAAGTACTGGCCGTACCATACTTTATTTATTTTTAAGTGTTTTTTGAGATATGTGACAAAGATTGCGAATCTTTCTTTCCGACCAAGCCACCATACTTGCATTGCATGAACCAGGGATCCAATTTCAATATACTGTATATAATAAAAAAATTAAAAAATACTTGATGCTTTTTCATCAACTCCTAATTAATGCAACTACCATGGTTCAAACTTCAAACCAATGCAAATCAATTCGTTTCTTTTTTGTTGATTGGTAATACTACTCACGTTAACCACTCTACCACTGAGCCAGTATACATACAGTTCATTTCCTTTCTTCTTTCTTCTACTCCTCCGCTTCCGTCCTTATCTCTTTGAGGTTAATCTATGGGTCTAGATCTGTAGACGTGCAGATACATTCACTCAGTTGGGGATCATAAATGTATGTTGATATTTTGAAGATGATTACAAGTTTGTTTGAAAGTAGCTAGCTAGTACTAGTAGTAGTAGTAGTGATTGTGTGGTGGAAAACGGAATGTGATTTGGTATGTATTCATGTCATTAAATTCTACGCGAAGATAGATGATAATTCTTGAGGGGTTTGGAAGGCATATGTATGTATGAGTGAGTGAGATGCGTTTTATTGATGTGATATATCATGCATGTGAGCACAAGTTAGTACAAATGATTGAGTAAGCCAGCAAACTGATTCATCCCCCCAAATTAGCCTACGTTTTGTGGGTGCCACTTGCTTAGCTAGCTGCATACTACATTTATTTCCATAGTGAACTAAACTAGAGTTTTGTGTATGGACATTCTCATAATCACACGCACAAAATGTGTGTATTGCATTTGCATGTGTGCATAACAATGCATATATCAATATTCTATCATGTGAGGTTTGTATATCAAATTGTTAATTCAATTTCTCTTATTTTATAGGGTAGGTGTGGGCTGTGCATAATTTTATAGGAGTAATGAAAAAGGGGTAAAATGGAAGAGTGATGGTGATTAGGGGATTCATAAATAGGCACATGAGGTGGGGACGTTGGGGAGGTTGGGAGACATGCATGTTGGTGACACCTCAAAACACTTACACTTACATTTTGTGACTCTCTACTCACCGGCCATTACTATTACTCCTTAGGTTTAACTCTTTCGATTAGAGATTTTTTTGGTCATCTATATATTGTCGTATTCAAGTCTTAAATAGTACTAGTAGTATGTTCGGATCCGGTACAATATGGTTCCGTTCGGGCTATTCTAGGTCCTTTATAATGAAGCTGTTAAAATTTAACGATCAAGATAAAAAGGATCAATTTACTCATATGTGGAGGAACAAGAAAATCAGTTTAATCATGTTGAGGATAAAAAAACATGTACTAAAATTTAGGATTCGGAACAAAAAATTATCAATTTTTTGAAGAAGTTAATGATATAATCATTAGTAACATTCTTGATTTAAGATAAGAAACATGCCTGAATATGAAGACATTCGATAAAAAAAATGAACACTTTGAGTGTATGAAATTTTCACATAATTTTCCCGGAGTTGAAAATTCTGGTGACGGCGAGATTTCATGGAATGCATGTAGTTGAATATGACGACATTGATTCAGCTAACATACATTTCCCAGTTCTTCGATAGCAATTTCTCCATCTGTCGACGATTCTATTCATATCATTCGTTGACCAGTCAGTCTAACGACATCAAATCAATGTCGGTGCTCATCACTACCAGCGATTATCTGGAGCTGATGCCACTCATCCCAAACGAGTGAAATCTGTTGAATTCTAATTCTAAATTCATCCAAATTGGATTGAATTTCCTCATTTTTTTGCACGATTCTTAATGTTAAATGTTCTAGTCATCTTGAGTAAAGGTTGTAGTGATTGTACGAGTATCATCATTTTTTCCAAAAAGTTTGGATAATTTTTTCTTCCTCGATATGAGAAAATTGATCTTTATATATGAGCATATTTATCGTTTTAGTTGACTGTGAACTTTTAACAGCTTCATCCAAAAATGGATCAAATCATACTAGGCCACATTCCACATCTATGATGATGTGATCATATACTTTGTCACAAATATACATATTTCACCAATTCAACTTAAACTTATGTTAATTTCAAAATATTGTATAGCATGTGTTTTGTCAAATAACACGTCTAATGATTACGTGGAAACTTAAAGAAGGTCACAATGAGATCCGAATAAAATGAAACATTAAATGGTTGATTGACTCAAATAGTAGGATATGGGTAACATAACATGGATGGTTTCTGAATTCTGAAAAGAGATAAGTGGTAAAAATCGAATGTATGTATATATATATATATATACCAAATATTTTGTATTCAATTTTTATATTGGATGGTTTGCATCAGCGAATGGGAAATTCTGTTTTCTGCTGAATGCATGCATATATGAGTCAAAGAGAAAATGGATATAGACATTGATGGTAAAATTGTACTAGTATTAAACTATAAAACCATGTACTGTACAAATTATTAAAAAAATCAAGTCAATTCAAAGATATTTTCAGTCCAAACCACACAGAGCGGACGAGCCAATAATACACTTGTTTAATTAAAAGCATTGCATGTCTTAAAGTTTCATAAAGTCAAATTCGAATTAAATAAAGATGTTACAATAAGAAAGGAGTAAACTGAGTAATAATCAAGGGGAACGAGAAAAAGAATGAACAACCATAAACTCATTTTTTCTTGATCATATAGTTATAATTATTAAGCCATTAAATAAATAATGTAAATTTTTATACAATAACATCTATTGCAGTAGTCATTATTATTATTATTATTATTATTATTATTATTATTATTATTATTATTATTATTATTATTATTATTATTATTATTATTATAGATGAGGATGTGGTACTCCCTTCAATCTACTAATTGGATTCAACCTCGAATTTAATTTTCTAGTATCCTTACTCAAAATTCAATTATGTGTGGACAATAAACAATCAAACTTCTAAACATAGGAAAGAGAAAATGTCGTGCGATAGAGAGAAGAATGAGAATTAGAAATTCTCCTCGAGTCTTTTTTTTAGAAATCACAAGCTTTGGGACAAGTGTATAGTGATTTTATAATCTTCTCATATTTATAAAGTGCTTGTTGGACTTGACTAGGAATATCAGAAGATTCGGATATATCTTATCCCAATAGACTTCTATATACTCAATCATATTAGTTCAATGTAATTAAAGTTTCACAGATATAGTACTATTAATTAGTGTCATTTTCTTGATTAATATTGATTTACCATAAAAATCCAAATTACATAATTGGGCTACCTTTTAATACTTTATTTCACAAGTTCAAAATATTCTATGTCTACTAAGTGCCTGTTCAGTTGGCCACACTAAATAATCCTAAGATATAGTATGAGATAGGTTAGGAAAATAGGAAACTGTAAGGAAGAGTGAAGAGGAAGGAGGAAGGCCTGAAGTTGCGAGGGTTGGCGGCGGCACGGATGAGGTTTCTCGAGGGCGGGGGCGGAGCAGATGATACGATGTTTCTCGACGGCGGGGGCGGCGCAGATGATAAGAGGTTTCTCCACGGCAACGGCGACGGATTTGCAGAAGAGTGGCGGCGTCAAGGGAGATAAAGAGAGGAAGAGAAATTCGCCAGCGCAAGATTAAAATAATCGCAGGGGATGTGGTGAGATGAATAGTCTTCCCTAAATAATGAAAATGGTATTAAAATAATCGCAGGGATGTGGTGAGAAAAAGAGGCGGGCCGTGATTTTAGTTTATTTTGCCAACCACTATAACAATCTATTGTCAGCCCAACCGAACGGGCACTAAGTAATCAAGTTTTTTCAGTAACAATGAAAATGGCCCCCTCCTTGGTGAGATTATACGAGCAAATGCCCGAACCGAAATATGTTATTGCTATGGGAGCCTGTACAATTACAGGGGGGATGTTCAGTACCGATTCTTATAGTATTGTTCGGGGAGTCGATAAACTAATTCCCGTGGATGTCTACTTGCCGGGTTACCCCCCTAAATCGGAAGCAGTTATAGATGCTATAACAAAACTTAGTAAGCTCAATTTAATTAATTTCTTTTTCTAAAGAATGCTAAAGTTTTTAAATGATTTTATATATTGTACTGGAGTAAATTTCAACTAGCTACTTCTACAAAATATAAACTTGATCATAACATATCTTGCACTTCAATATAGTTGAGACATAATTTTAATAAAAGTAACCGTACTAGCTAGGGCTGGCAATTTTTGGCACGACACGATAACACGACACGAACTCGGACGAAATTAATGGGTATGTGTAACAGCCCGGATTTCTAAGGTACAATAAATACGGCGACTGCTACCGAGTCGGACTTAAAAGCACTAAGAACATAGGCTAGGGTTTCATTTAAAGAGATTTGACCAAGGTATTAAACGAACTATCAAAGCAATAAGTCAACGGTTTACTCAAGAAAATCAATGAAGAATAGGTACCATAAACTATGATCAAAAGTCAAGGGTTTGACATAAATTCAACAAAACACGATATGTCTCGATCTTCTAATTCAAAAGGAATAAGTTCAAAACAACCAAATGATAATAATAGGTTTCTTAGTTCAGCGGAAGCAACCAAGAGAAAGTGAAATCATGTATGAAGACACGACCACACTCGAAGTTCAAAATATCCATCTTATTTAATTAAATTTGCTCAACACCCGCCAACGCTCGTCGCCGTTCAACCTTGACTACTTATGTTTCAAGTATGATTCCCTCTTTTGTTATCCGGCTTCGCAACCAAAGTTTCACCTTTTCTTGCCAAAACGAACGGTAGAAACAAAGTAGAGACTTGATTCTTCAACAATCCTTGAGGCTCAAACTCTAATTCTTCTAAGATGAAGAATTATTAGAGAAAAGTAGAAGAAAATTGAGAGAGAGTAGAGAGAGAGGAGTGGCGTGTGATATGGGGTGGGGGGCGAAAATTTTGTGGTCTAGGGTTAGGTTTTGCCTCTTATTTATAGGGTTCAATAAAATCTTTAGGTAATTATATAGAATATTTGGGAAGATTTGATTCTCCACAATTAAATAAAATAAATATTGTGAAGTAGAGAGGAAGAAAAAGTGGCGTGAATTAGGGTAGGAAAATAAGGAATTTTCGAAAATCTTGGCTATTTATTTAGCCAAGATTTTGTTTGGTATATTTTTCGGAGTAGAATAAAATATCGCGGAGCAAAATAAAATAATAATTTTCCCACCAATAATTGGAAATAGGTGTGTATATTGATTCCTCCTTGAGGTATGGTAAGATTTGCTAGAATATTTATATTTATGTATGGAAGGAATCAAATAAGGGATCAATTAAACAAATAAAATAATTCCTTCTTCCCAAAATTAGGGGATTTTCGAAAATCACCCTAGGGTAAACATGGGTGTCTATTTTCTCATGGAGGAAAAGAGAATAATTGGGTTTTGGATTTAATTTGGATAAATATCCCAAGGAATATATTAAATCCGGAAAAATAGGATTTCTCTCCAATAATATAAAGGGGTCAAAAATTTCAAATAAAAATGTGGTTATAGTATTTATGGAAATATCCTAATAATCTCGCTCACCCTTAAACAAATAATTCGCCACATAATTTCACCTTTAATTCAAATATTCATAAGCCACGTCATATACTCAACGAGTTTGACTTTTCAACCCAAATCTCAATCCTAGACGCGACTTGGTCATAAGAACTCATGAAATAAATTCATTCATCATTTAATTCACGTCTCCTACGTCATCAATAAAAATTTTACGGCTCTAAAATTAGGGTTCGAAATTTCGGGATGTTACAGCATGTGTCAAAGCTTTGTAAATTTTGATAAAGCTTTGTTTGCAAATAAGTTGAATCTTTAAGGTGAAGTTTATGAATTTCATATGCCTTGATTTGGATGATTGTTGATAAGTGTGGAACTGCAGCTCATGCTTAGGCTATGATTGATAAAATAATGATTTGAGATTGGTGATTATGTTCTTCATTTTGCTTCTTTCCACACATGAAATGCATATGCTGATTATAAAACTACAATGGGTTGTTGTTATATGTAGATTATTTGATTTGGATGGTTGTTGATAATTGTGGAACTGCAGCTCCGGCTGCTTAGGCTATGATTGATGGAATAATGATTTGAGATTGCTGATCATGTTCTTCATTTTGCTACAAATATGCTGAATTGGAATCTTGTTTCCAAGATGAATTAAGTAGTTGGTTTAGGATTGATAATGGTGATAACCAATTATGTTGCTGTTTCTTTGTTTGATAAGCACGGATTTTTATCTAGTTGTGAAATTTCCAGGGCGTCGTGGATGCTCGTTGTCCAGGAAATGGATACTTGGTTAGGCATAACAGTGTTGGTTGCGTAGCTAGAGTAATATATGAGCATAGTAATGGAGCTCAACTTTGTGGAGGTATCAGATGTAAACATTTTATACTGTGAGTTTATTTATCTGAAACTTGATGCAAAAAAGTAGTTGTAAATTTTGATAAAGCTTTGTTTGCAAATAAGTTGAATCTTTAAGGTGAAGTTTTATGAATTTCATATGAAATCCATTTACTGATATAACCGTTCGCTGTAGAAAGTGATTTCAAATTAACTCTAATAACTATTCGCGATAGATTGTCATTATTAGGTTGAGATTATTGATTACTTATTTCTACGAGCAATCGGTTGAATAATATTTTGTAACTATGAGTCTACCAATCGTTTTGCCATTTGAAAGGTCTATTTGTTCCACTATATACAATATTTTCTGAAGATTTAATCAACATATAATAGTAATAAATAATAAACTATATGATAAATAAATTTCTTTTCATAAATGTGTGGATATTAGATTTTACAACACAAGCAACGTAAAACATGCTCTTCCGTATATACCCTTATCCGTTTGTATGCCATTTTTCATATTTTCAGTTATGGAAAGTCTAAAATTTTGCCATTTATATTCGTAACTTAATTTCACCCATTTTAATACTCTCATTACATAATTAGTTTTCTATTATTCGAATTCTCTCATTACAAAAAATTATAATTATAATGCTACGCATTATTTGGATTCTCTCATTATATAATTATAGTACTATCAAATAAATCGATATCTATTTTCCCCATCTGTTCTCTTTTAACACTCTCATCTCCGTCAACCAACACTAACGACATCGAAAAAAGGTAACAACCAGAGTCAATATCGCTGAAATTAAATAATATGGGATGATTGTGAAGCTTTCAAACTTGATGATTTAGTTCCGTTATAAAATATAAGATCCAAAATTTGACTAAACTTAGTAATTTATTTGGTAATTTACTCTTATTTTGTGTAGTACTACAAAATATGCATCACTACAATAAACTTATAATCGGGACAAAATTACTTGCGTTGAATTTTTTTTCAAAAATAACACCAATTTAGGACGCAAAAGAAAGCGTTCATAAATTAAGGACAAATTAACTTAATCTTTTGATTTTTAAGACGCTTCCATTTGCGTCCTCTAATTTTAGTTGAGACATCAACAACAAAGATGTTTTTTAAAACAATGATGTTACAATTAGAAATACAAATTAGCATCCTTAATTATATTAAAAATATGTTTTTAACAGATTTTATAGAAGGGCATTAAGTTTATCTAAAAAATATTTGAAATGTGCAAAAGTTCAAATTTGACAAAATCAATTAAATGTAGATGGAGCATAGATACCAGCTAGATAATTAAAATGAGAGTGCAGGAATGGGGATGAAACGACAATGATATGATATGATACGACTACTGAATTAATTAAATGTCACGTGTATTCTTCAGTATCGGTTGAGTATACATATTTTATTAGCTGGAAATGAGATCTGCTCCCTGCATTCTTAATTTTGAATTCCCCGTATTTTTTCTGAGTTGGAGTAGTTTGAATCCTCTAATTTCGTGTATCTCCATTAATTCAAAAAAGTACTACTAGTAGTATAATTTTATTTTCTTTTAGGAAATGATATATTACGTGAGTACGTACCATCCAAAACAAAATATCTCATTTTATGAAAATATGGAGTATTTTGTACTGCTTCCTTTTGAGGTGTCCCAACTAAGTTGAGTTATTTTCTTTTTTTTGACAAAAAATAAAATATCTAATTACTCTTATGTTATTTCATTACATACTTTACTCAACTTAGATTAGACGAGGGGTATTATTTACCAGCAGAAGACCCTTGCTCCATAAATCCATTTCCAGTTCATTGTCCATTTAATCGCACGGGTATGATCATCCCATCTCTCCTCTCAAAGTATAATAATAGTAGTAACAAATAAAATATAAACCCCTGATGAAGAGTAGCTATGCCTATAACAATCAAGGTCTGTATTTTTAAATTTCATTGACGAGTTTGTAGAGTGAAAATATTGCAACTGGAGATATCTCACATTGATGGAGTGGGGGAGATGTTAACCAATTAACCAATCCAAAAAAACTAGAGAATCTAGAAAAATTACATGTTAGAGTAAAAGACACAAAAAAGTAACTTAGTGTGGCTGCTGGGATTCGAGCCCAGGTCTCCACGGCCACAACGTGGAATTCTTACCACTAAACTACAGCCACTGTTGTTGGCTTGGTGACTAAACGAATACTCCACTTATTTCAAACACTAGATTGATATGACACGCGACACTCAACTATCTCGTGTGATTAGCTATAACGTGATAAGGTCACGTTCAATTTAATTATGAAAATGGACTTTTCCTTCGATTATGTCAAGTATTGTTTATCCACAGTTCCACACCCTGATCTAATTTTCACTAATATCTGCATACGACTTCACAAACTGTTCACTGTCAGGCTGAACACGCCACAGTCACGAAAATTTATCTATAGCCGCAAAACTTATCCAGCTCAATAAGAGCTAATGCCATAATCACAAATCACATTATTTTATCAATTATTGATATATTTTAACTAGACTAGGATAAAAATAAACTGTATTGGCCTTGCATATCGAGCAAATAAATCTAGAGAGATGAAAATCTGGTTGTGAAATTGTAGTGCGGATGTGGATGTGTGAAGTAAAAATTGAGAAAATTGGTTGTATTTATAGAAAAAAATTAAGAAAATAAAAAAAAAACATTTAATAATCCACCGGCGCCGCCCAAGCGGCCGGCGGTCTGCAATAGGCCGCCACCATTGCCACGTCCATGCCGCATACGCGGCGTTCTCTCCCCTGCCACGGCTGTCTCCCGGTCCGCAATAGCCGCGCCGCGGCGTTATTGTGGACACTCTAATATCTACTCTATTCATCCAATAATTACTTAAATGGTAAAAGTAAAAGAAAAAAGAAGAAAAATAGTTGGATAGTGAGGCCGTGATAAAATACTCCATATAGAGAGAAGAAAATGTTCCTATAAATAATATGGACTATTTTTATATACGAGACTCAATCTTTTTATATAGGACAGGAGATAGTACAACTTAGTTTCACTTTACTAGCATAGTCATTTGTTAAAAATTAGCTAAGCTTATTGTTAGTTGTAAGTAATTAGATTTTTTTTTTATCATAGTGAGTGGTATTTGATTTAAGAAATTCAGTTTCAATTAATTGCGATATTCTAGGGTTTTTTTCACTAAATATTTTCTACTTTTTGTTTTTCATCTCATGTTTAAGTGCATTTCAATATTTTTTTTTCTTCTATATTTTCTCTACTTTCATAGTAGTATTTGCTTCATGAAATCAGGACTACCTATCAAGCATTTGATTATTGCTTTAAGAAGATTAATATGGAAGCAGTGCCTCTGCAGAATTATAATTATTGAAAAGTATGTGTGGAAGCTCGAAGAATTTTGAACCGCTCTTGATTGTTCCCAGTAATTTCACTACGGAGGAGGAGTATTGAAAATTACTGAGAGTTGTTTCCTTTGATTCAGAATTTTATTTTTATCTTAATAAGTTAATGGTATTTTAATTAAGAAATTCAATTTTAGTTAATTGAAAGATTGTAGTCTTTGTAGGATTCTCGTTCTTTAAATACCTTGTGTATTATTTATTGTTTTTCTCTAGTTTTCCAAATTTTAATAGCAATATATGTTAATGTTAGTTCTCAACTTTTCAACAATGTCCAACTCTTCTCATAACATGCTGAGTTTATGGGAAAGAAGCCAACGTCTGGAATTGTCGAGTGTATAGACCTTATTAATTCGATTAATGCGTTATCATTTTTTAAATCGTTAATTTCACAGCTAATGACATATTCGTTGCAATGGTAACTCTTTGTGCAACACGTTACACGTGTATATGAAGCATATATCCTCTACTTTCAGTTGTAGCGCCTAATTTATACATTTACAAAAGAAAATATGAATCCACCTACCATACAATTAATGATTTGCAAAACACATCCAAAAATCTTAATTTGATTTTTATTTCACTGTGTCCTTGTACAATTTTTTCATTTTAGTAAATCCTTGTACTTTTACATTCGATATATTCCAATACTTATTTATCAGAACCGTTAACTTTTTTATTAAAAAAAAAACACATCATATGTTAATTATTTAAAGAGCGAACTACATAAATGGTACCTGATCTTTCACTTTCGCACAAAAATGGTATCTGATCTTTATTTTATATCGTTTTCGGTACCTATAAATCACATTTTTTGTACCTGATGCAATTTTCATCCTAAAATACCCTTTAAACAAATTCATTTTTTCCATTTGTATCCTAAAGGATATTTTAGGCATTGACAAAACTAGTACCAAAAGTGATATCATAATATCTTCTCTCATTATCCTCTCTTTATACTATTATTATTAATCAATATTAATATTATTATTTTGATGTTATAAATTAATAATTAATCTATTTTTTATTATCATTTAAATATACTTAATCATAATTATAGTTGTACTTATATTTAATTACTATTATAATATTATTGTTATAAAAGTAAAAATTAGTAGTAATTAATAAATAATATTATTAGTTTATATTAAATTAATAACTATCAATATAGCCCTAATCAAAATTTAAAATTGTGAATTGTATTCATAATGATAAAAAAAGTTAAATATTTTTAGTTAGGTGTTTCAACCCTAAAATGAGTATAAATAATTTAATTAAAAATATTCAATTAATTTAATTATTTTAAATAATTAATTTAATTAGGTGTTTTGTTATTGATTTATATTATGAATGCAATTAGATGTATGTATAAAACACTAAAAAGAAAGAAGAAAAAGAAGAGAAAAGAAAAAAGAGGAAACATAAACTATGAAGAGAAAAGAAAGAAGAAAGGAAGATAAAATACTAAAAAGAAAGAAGAAAATGAAGAAAAAAGAAAGAAGAATAAACTAAAGATGAAAAAAAGAAATAAGAAAGGAAGAAAAAATAATCACATATTTGGTTCTATTTAATTGAAATTTCCAAAAATATCTCTTTTAACAAAAAAATCACATGTTTGGTACCTAAGGTTATTTTTTTCATAGGGTACCAAAAACGATATAAAATAAAGATCGGGTACCATTTATGTGCGAAAGTGAAAGATCAGGTATCATTTACGTAGTTCACTCTTATTTAAATATATTCTACCTAATATCCTAGTTGAAAAATATGAACATAACATAAATATAAAAAAAAAGATTAAAAAAAAAACTAAAGAATTCCAAATTGTTAAAAGAAATTTTTTGTTTGATTGTTAGAAGTTCGAATATTAATTTATAATTGGTTCCAATGATATATTTGGGAGCCAATGAAGGGCGGCGGATCTGGGCGGTTGAATATATTCAAATCATTAATGTATAATGTGTTATTTTATAATGGAAAAGTTAATGATCCCTTCACATAAGGATTGGAAAATATCGAATATAAAAGTATAAGGACTTACTAAAATGAAAAAATTGTAAAAAGACTTATTGAAATGAACAATTAAAGTACTAAGGACTTTTGTCTTAATGATTTAGTGTAGTACATCAGTACATGTATATTAATTTGACGTTATGTTAAAACAAAAAAATACATAACGTGTACGATGAAATGAGTAGCAAGTAAGAGAGAGATGTCAATAACCTACACTTTCTGCTTCATTTTCACTGGTTTACCCTTGCTAATTAGAATATGGGAAAAATGAATAGAATGCTCATAAAAAATTGTGACAGAAGAAGCCAAAACTCAAGGCATTGAAAAGCTAGTCATATGATACAGCTAATCTTTATAAACTAAACTAGTGGACAACTTATTTCCTTCCCAATTTAAGCAAACTATAGTAAGCCATGACCCTAAAACCTATACCACTGATGATAAGGTTAAGTAGACAAATCAACCAGCGATGAACATCATACCCTAAATCGTTTAACGAGGCACATCGGGTTATCAACCAAACTCCAGAGAATCTGCATATACAACACAACAATATTGATCACAAGATCCATGTAGTTATACAGAAGCTAGTTTAGTTTTAAGTTGAGCTACTGACCTTTGAGCATTTGCTATCAGGAAGGCTTCTAAAGCCCACGTCGGATAGCAGTAATGACGTAGTATCCTTCCAATTTTGTCACCTTTATCTTGATTCGCAATGAGAGTAAGAACAACGGGAAGAAGCACGCACCACTGTGAATGAAAACTGAATTGTCAGCCGAAGAAAGAACACCAGATGAGATAGCAGAAAAATACTATGTGAATTAGCTACCAGTTGGGCTTGAGCGGGCTGCAGCGCAATAGCAAACACATATCCTATCCCAGTCACACAGTACATAAGGCAGAGCACAATAATATAGTTTTCTGGGAATGTTGACCTTGGATTGCTGAAGGAATAGAACATCGAAAGGAAAACCAAAGGCTTGATAAGGATATTGAAAAGATCGATTGTATCCTTGGACAGAAAATAAGCTAGGGTGCTCATGCCAGCGTCACACTCTCTCTTGAAGTGTAATTTGTCCATTGAGAATGATCTTATGGCAGATATCTTACACAAGAGTGCTGCAAAATAGAGACTAAAATAATAAATAATGATGAAAAAAGGTGCAGAATTTTGCATAATATCAAGTGCTCAAAGATCTTCCAGAGGCAAGCGTCTACGACAAAAGATTATCAATATCTAAAAATAGAGTTAATATCACCAAAATAAATAACCAAGAAGAAGAAAAAATCCAGCAACTTGAATTAAATAAGCAAGTGGAAGTCCACACAAAAAATTCACATGGGATAACTGATGAAAAATCTACTTACAAACTGCAATCACTGAGTACATATAGCCGTAATAGCCAAATGTGTCACCCTTCGTTTTTGAAAGACATCCTAAGCATGCTCCAGCCAGCAAGAGGATAAAAAAATCAGCTGCTTGTAACTGAGCTTCTCGCAGCCGCTGCTTGCAAATTCTGAAGAAATTGAAAGTGAATCAAGGATGAGCAGAAACGAAAGCATTGTATACTAGTATATCACCAGGACAACAATTGCATAAAATTTCTCAAGTTTTATGCAATCTACTAATGAAGGTTGTAGCATTTTGGTCCCAATAAATGCAAGAGTGAATGAGTGATATGGTAAATAAATTCTCAGAGGTATCAGGTATGGGCCTCTTGGACGTCGGCTGAATTGGGGAAGATGCAAAAAGGAATAATAACAGGAACATTTTTACTCAAAATTGGAAGAAAAGAAGTAACCCCACTATAGTAGTATTAGATTTTCACAGAAACAGAAAAGAAACATTGACCAATTAACTGCTAATATCACATAAATATATTGTTTCAAGGTAACAGAACAAACAACAGGTATGGGGGTGAGTTGTTAAGTACCCCAATCAGACACAAAATTGTCAACCCTCATGCCACTTCTTTAAAAACTTATACACATTGTAGATCAGAACACCTCAGTACTTGGTTACCTCGAAGGATTGGCAATTCTATTCTAGGATTCAGTATCAAAAAATGATGAAATGGAAACCTGTAAGAGGAGAAAGCTTACATACCTGCCAAGAAAATATTTATACTGCCGCAGGAAACCAGGTGTTTGGCGATTTGATAAATCATGTATTTTAAGGAATTTAATTGAGGGCTCTTGTTCTTCCTCCTTCCACTCACTTCCCGGAGTAGATGGCTCTGGGGTTTCTTGAGCACTGATACTACTTCCACCTTTAGAGGCTGATGCAATTTCATCACAGTAATGTAGCATATCTGGAGGAACAGAGTAGCCGTTGTGAAGCATCCACCGGACAGGTAGCTGTTCAGCAGTCACACCAGCACATGGTTTTACGATACCCTCAAGTATATCAATGAAATGATCTGGAGGATTGACACGATCAGGTACATGGATTCCAAAGCTTCCAAAGTATTCTTCTACTTTCTTCACCGATCCATGATATACAGTAAGACCACCTTTGGCCAAAAGTACTATATCATCGAACATTTGGTACAATGTGTAGCTGAAGCAGGAAAAGAAAGTTATCTTACTTTACTCTCTCTTTACTTTAACTATATATTATCATTTTTTTCAAAAATGAGTGCTCAAAACGAAACGCCTCTACTGCAGTGGGACGGAGGGAGTAACACTTAAATAGCATAAATATGCTGAACACAAAATGCGTGTTTGAGCTCCAAGGATTTTAAATATTTAACCATAAGAGATTCTTCACTTGGTGTGCATGCATTATGTCATAATGAGATTTCAGGTTGAAATGTGGGTGAACTCAACGAATTTGGAATCCCAGGTTTCATATTTAGCTCATCTTGCACTCTTGTCAATTGATGGTATAATCATGTCTTTTCAAACTGCATTTTCTAATGACTCTCTAGTAAAATTTCCCAGATTCTTGTTAGCCTTTCTAATTTTGTGGCTTTCTCTCATAGCCTTCGAACAATTTAAAATACTCGAGTTACCTCAAGTGAACCCACGACAAAGACAGCACCTAGTGCAGTTGAAAGATGATAGGGCATTGGCAATGATGTATCTATAAACTAAGAAACATGCAGACGTTGAAAATAATTCAATGATATGATACTTCACTCTAGATAAGTTAAATTAGTGTAATTGGTCCATATATTTTGCAACACATCAGACATGAGCTAAATGCCATTTATTCAAAAGACACTGAAATTTAATGCAGTTAGGATTCTATCACCGAGGTAAAACTTGCATGATATATAACTTTTTTGCTGTAATGCATCCAGGGAGGGAAGCAGTAAATAACCATTAGGAATTACCTGGGCTGGTGAAGAACCATGCAGATGTTTACTCCTTCAATAGCCTCGCGTTTAAGGGCTTTAATGAGTAAGTTGGAAGACGAACTGTCTAAACCAGATGTCGGCTCATCCAAGATTAGCAGAGAAGGTTCCATAACCATTTCTAGACCTACATTTACTCGTTTTCGCTGGCCTCCAGATATACCTCGCTTCTCAACAGTTCCAACTAGAGAATCTCTTATTGCCTGTAGTCCAAGGGCCTCGATCACTCTCTCAATAACAAGAACCTTATCAGGCTTCGACATGTGAGCAGAAAGCCTTCATTGTGTTCAAATCCAGCAATGAGTTCAACAACATCAGTGCACCAGAAATGACATTAAAAGAATGTTAAGAGTCCAAAACAGAAACAACTTCCGTACCAAGTCAAACTAGGACATATAAAATTTTTACTTATTTGAATACAATTAGCATAAGTTATTAGTTGCAGTCTGGAAAAATTCAAGAACCATAGCATGTTAAATACTTAAAAAAAAAATTATTTTATACAGTCCATCGATAACCAACTACAGACTATATACAGTTAACATGAATTCATTCATGTGTAGTTTCTTGCCGCAAGATGAGAGAGCCAATGAAAAAATAGCATGCAAATAAAGGACTTTTGGTATCCAACTCAATTCATGATAAGCAACACACAGAGTTTACAATCGTATCCCTAGAGCATCACATGAAAAAATGATAGCCAAATTAGACCGTCTTAACTATCACCTTGAAAAGCTTACAACATTAATAGATCGAAAGACAAATTATAGGAATCAGCTTAGTGAGAAATCTTGAATTTGTGAAGAAAAATTCTTTAATCTCATATATTAGGCTATGGAATGATGGTAATTGCTCCACGTGAATTTTAACTAACAAACCTGCACCGAGCACTGAACCCAAGATTTTCTTCTACTGTCAAATTCCCATGAACAATGTCATCTTGTGGGACAAAGCCCACAATTTTCTTGTAGCAATGAATGGAATCAGGCTTTCCGTTTATGAGAATTGAACCAGAAATATGGCATCCCCTTATTTTTCCTGCCACTGCAGAAAGAAATGTTGTTTTCCCTGCTCCTGATGGACCCATAACAGCAGATATTCGTCCTGGTGAAAGTTTTCCAGTCACACGCCTCATCAGATGTTTGTGTTTGTTTCTCAGAGTTATAGTAAGATCTTTAAAAGCAAGCTCAATGGTAGGCCTCGTCTTCATATCTGTATCAGTTGCCATTGAAATCACACCAGAGAAGGTTAAGTTTTGTTGCATCTGTTCCATAGCTTTCTCCTTTTCAAGCTGACCATACGCATACTTAAATATTTGGCTCTTAGTGTGCAACTGTTTGGCCTTTGGCACTTGCTTCTTAATGTTCCTATCTCCGATAGCCATGTCAAAGCCAGAGTTAGAATCTAGATCGCTATCAAGTGACTGTACCATCTTAGTGAGATTGCCTGCTTCCTTTTTTGCATTATGAACACCAGTTGTTGGTTTATTTGAGCTAGCTGGAACTGGTGCATCGCCTTTATTGCGTGAAAATGTACGTGACAGCTGTTTCTGCAAGCCTATAGCTCCCTTTCTTGCCGCATCTTTTGCAACTTGCCACTTTTCTCTTGCATGTGCAGTTTCACGGGCACTTTTAATTGCTCTCTCTCTGGATTTGGCCATTCTTTCATAACGAGTTGTAAGGATTTGATCGGAGCAATTGTAGAACACTATTAACACCAAGCTCAATGCACCCTGAATGTGGATATCAGATAAAACTTTAGCAAGGAAATTAGATTGATTGTCGTCTCCTTTTAATGATTTTTCTAGGAAGGGGCATGCACACAAACATAAATATGAGTGGTCAATCAAGATCTAATGCTAAATAATCCACTTACAATTAGCATAAATCCATAGGCATGCAAGTTCTGTGTGTTAGAATTCGGGTTGCAGGTACTCAACTTGAAGCAAACTGCAAATAATTAAGACAATATTAGACGGAGAAACAAATTCAGCTACAGACTAAATGAGCCGGCATTAATGGTACAAAGGAGAAATGTCAATCTGGACAAACCTAAAAATATGAAAGTTTAGTAAGCCTAAAAATTACCCTAAGTGGAAAATGTACATCTTGTCAAAGTATAATCTCAATCATCTAGGAGTCAGCAATTTATTCAGGAAGAGGATTACATGCACCATTTTTATGATGAGTTAGTTACTCAGTACAAGCACCACATGCCATATATGAAAGAGGGTGGATGTGGTAATGCCTGAGGTCAAACTAGATAATAACAATCTATTAACATAATAATCTGGACACTAGATAGATATGAACAAATTAAATATTTAGCTATTCTAAAAATATCTACACTGTTAAATATAAAAGATCGAGGTCAGTTCTTCTAGGAAACCACTAATGAGCGTTTGAAGATTACCTGTTTCTTCAGTAGAGCCTTGCATGCAGTAATGTCTGGAGTTAAAAAAATGAATGTTACTACAGTGATGCGTATTTTAAAGTATAACGAATAACTGCCTGCTAAAAGGTGCAAGAAAACTTCTTCTTGATGGTGCACATACCCTCTGCTACAATGGATCACTTGGATTGTACTTGGACAGTAAGATCCTGCTGAACAAAATATGTCATCACTACCTCCTACACCTGCCCATACATCAGCTCCACCGCATGAATGAGTTGTGCTACCAGGAGGTAACTGATATGTATATCTGCAATTGCTTACCACCTAAAATGTCAAGACTGATTATAGAAATAACAAAATTGATGTTGAGCTGCAAAATGAACTTACGGTTCACATACACCAGTTGATTGGTTTAGCTGCGCGCGCGGGCAATATGAGCCTAGTGGACAAGCTTCAACATGAGAAAAGCAAAGTAAAATATGAGTTAGTTGCAAGAACTTCACTCGTTGAACAACTTTCTATAACTCATTAAATGCTTCGAATTGTGCGAGATACATACAAAATAGATCTATGAAAGAAACTAGAGGACTTTTTATCAGGGTACAACATATATGATCCATGAAAGCTTTCGCGATATACTATAACCAAATTCTATAATGAACTGAACTTGAATTAGTACTTTAAGTGCTTCAGAGTGGAGAAAAATGAAAAGTCCTCTTCAAAGGTACTAAATCAACCAGTTTTAAGCCCTACAAACTCTACCATAAAATAAAAATGGTTAATATGAGGATAAGAGCTCCTTTGGGTGCAATGTACAACAATCTGTAATAGTATGCCAATCACTGGTTATTTGTTGGCTTAAACCACCTTAATTAAGGTAAGGTGAAAGAAATCCGATAAATCGTTTCTTCTCTCATTACTGAAACTTAAACTTATAATATGCATTTCACATTTGTCCCCAGCTCACCACTGGAGTTGTACCACACTACTCTTGAACTTGTTAAACTATTGTGTCCATCTGTATTTACCATATGAACTCAGCAGGGTCATATGCTTCTTCTAAAACAATATTAGATTATTTTTTATTTTGTCTGTAAAAGAGCCAACCTTCTAAGGTTGATTTGGTGTAAGTTCAAGGTCCCAACATGAAAATCCAACAATCTATCATTGGAAAAATCATATAGAAAATGAATAAAAAAGGCAAGAGCAACTTTAACTTCAAATACACTGCTTAAACTTTATTATGCGTTGAAGACCTTGCATTCTATTCATAAGCCAAAAATTGAGTTAGATGTGGTCTTAAAATTTGAAGAGGCACTTACGAATCATGCAGGTGAGACCTCTGGGACAGAAGAAACCCGCGCAACAAGGTTGACTATCAAACACCCTATCTGGAATTTCTTTTATGTTTTTCAGGTCAGCCTGTTCGGTCTCTGGAACGGAACAAGCCCAACCGGGCTCACATCCAGGAACCCACGAGTTCAGATTACAGTTCCTATTGAGTTTCAAGACTTGTGCATCTGCATCTGCATCAGCTTTCATAAAACTGGAGAAGTAGAACTTCATTTCTGCTGCTGTACAGATCCTCTTGGTCACATCTGTCGAATTGGGCAATTCAATGTCACAAAATAATTAGAGTACTACATATATTAGTCAAGTATTCAAGTACTATGCGTCATTTTATAGATTATGCAGTAAGAATAGGTCATACTAACGTCATAGAAAACCTCATTTTCTTATTTTTGTTATGCAAAGGACCACTCATAAAACAGCTGAAATTGGTCCAGAGTAACACAATCAACTTCTATAACAATCGATTTGCATAAGCCTTCCGTTCACATACACATTACAATATTAGAGCATTAAATTATGGATACCTTTGGTCTCTTTAACACAATTACTAAGAAAGTCCAAATTGTTCTCGAACTCAAACGCCCCATCCAGATCATGATCTCTGGGATAACAAAAAGGCAATAAGCACATCAACAATGTCGTAAACAAAACAGGTTGTCGAAATTGAACTCACACGTCCCGCGTGCAAAATCCTAATGTGGAAGTAATCTCCTTGTTGAATATCTTGGTGAGGTTGCGAATTTGGTTGTAGATCATAGAGGTGACAACCGGCAGCACTGCAGGGTTACCCGACTTTGAATACTCATCCTCACCCTGGCACCACACGCCGCGCAGAGAAGAAGCTGCGATCAGAACCGAAATCAATGCCAGCAGCGATGCAACTCGAGAGGAATTTCCCCTAATTCCACTCATTTCAATCGTGTGAATCTTTAAAGCACTCGCACATAAGGATAATCATCAAAACGATTGCGTAGAAATTTCCGAATTTTGTTTGTGGATTTTTCCAGCGTAATGGCCCTCGGTTAAAGTCGTAGCTGCGAGACTGTACATTTTAGAGGAGGGGCTCCAACAATTGATGGATGAAGAAATGAACGAGTGTTTTTCCAAATTGTTTGGGAGGATATTGGGGATGGGAAAGAAGCTTTTCTGGTTGATTTTTTTTTGTCGAAGTTGAGGTTCGAGAAGGATGCTTCCATGGAGATAGGAGGAAGAGTTGGCGGGGAGAGATTGATGGCGCTAATTTTGGACTCAAACATAGCGGAAGATTCCTATTTTTAGCCAATATAGGATAGGATGGGATTTGTAATTATATGTAAATATGTGGACTTTGTATTTCTATTTTTGTAGGATAGGGCCAGGTAAATATACCGAAAAAATGGTATGTTGATCGTATCGTATTGAAAAACATTAAAAAATATTGAATTTTCGATATACCAAAATTTTCGGTACGATACAATACCGTATCGTTATTGTAAGTTTTCGATACGATAACTATATGGTTTTTCTTATACCACGGTATACCGTTGTATATCAAATATACGATATATATCGATATTATCAGTATACCGAAATATCTCGAAAATCAATACGCATTGAATTATCGATACATAATGTTTATACTTATGATAATAATAATATGTTTTAGTAATAATTATTCTTTATTAATTCATAATATAACACTAGTATAACAACCCTAATTTTAATTTTCCAGGGTGTTGCATCTTTGTTGAATTAAACACAGGTAATTAACATAATATATTAAGTAGTATATAGTACTAGCACCCATTAGTTACTAAAAATTAATATTAAAAAAATTAACAGTAACACAGTCTTGAGTCTTAATAAAAGTCGGTTCAAAATCCATCGTTCATCATCGCGACAATATTGCTAACACTATGCGAATTTCGAGTAATTCTATTTCATAACATTTTATAGAAAAAGTTTTACCATTCACTTTCCACTAAAAATTTTGGAGTGATTTCTTAGTTATTAAAGATTTTATAGAAAAAGTGTTTTCCTCCAGCCATGAATCTATTCTAAAATATTTTCTTGTATAAAACATACCCTTATATGTTTATATGTGTGCATGTCTAGATGGCATTCACTTTCGTCTATTGACGGCGATCAGAAATCATACCCACGCCTTAACCAAGTTTCGTATACTCGGTTGAACTGTTGGAGTTTCACCTCTGATACGATGAAGATGCTCCACAAACCCCTAAAGAAGACATGGAACCGAAGTTGAACTACTTGAGAGAGAGAGTCGTGAAGTCCAAGTCCATGGTAGACGTGAAAGTCAACGAAGACCTCTACAACATGCTTTGTGGGCGTGTTGCAGTGGTTGCAGTAGAGCCTTGGCGGACATACATGTCCACCACGCTGACATCGGCTCTCATGTCATCCGACTCCATGATTTTGTTAAACCAAGATCCGATGACAACTTAGGAGAGCTCAAGAGAGAGAAGAAGCTTCTATTCTATTCGAGGTGGGAATTTTATTTATTTTCGCGATCTTAGGTGTTTACGTACTCAATGCTCTTGATTCGATGCTTCTTACGTATGAATATTTGGGAAACATTTTGACAAAAGTACTATGTAAAGTTGTACCCTTCATTAGTATGGTAATGTGGGCGGAGTGCAACGCTGACGAAAGGAAAAATAGGAAAAGTTGGACAATATTGAAAAAAGGGCGACATGGATTAAGAAGGCGGCAAACCTAGTGTACAAAATCCTAGATGAAAACGGACTGAAAAATTTTGTGTTAGAATGACTTGAAATTTGCACGATGACTTAAAATTAACGCAATGCTTGCAACATCGTCGTGGTGATGGAAGATGGATTTTGGCCATCTAACATCGTTTAGGGGAGAAAAAAGATAATTTACTGTTTTTTTGACTTTTTTTTAATTCTTAGTTTTTGTTCTATTTCCTTTTGAGTTACTAGAGTTTTCTAAACGATTATAATAATGGTTGTCTTTGTTTTGACTATGGCTTTTTATTTATAATACTATGTCATTTTTAATATATCCTAATCCTAAAGGTTTGAATTTTGGGCTAACCTAATATGCTAATCGAGTTGTTATCGGTAAAATTAACAAGTGGATAGTACACTATATAATGATAATAACTAGTCACATTTATTGCAAGTAATATATTTAATTATGCCAATTCTGAGATATATAGTTTATACTAACTTAAACATGATTGAATACTAATTTAATATTTATATAAATAAGATAAGTAAAGTATAAGCATATTTTGAGAAATTTTAAATCATGTTTTAAAAATTAAAATATTTCTCACGATGAATCAATTTTATAAATTATTTATCTATTTATATTAGTAAGAATCTAGTACTTCATACATATTTAATATAAAATTAAAAATTATTTTTTCACTTAGTTATTTACATTATAAAAATTATCAATAAAATCGAATTATATGTTAAATAGACGGAACAAATCAGCATTAGTTACACCGTTCAACCGACCTTAGTTAGCCCCACTTTTGGCTTGTTTCCTCATTTTTGATACAATATTGTTCATTTTGGTGTAACTTGGGCAAAGTATTTTTCGTAAAAGGTGGCTAAAAATATGTGAGGACCGTGAATAGTAGTCTTGGCTTCCAAAATTTAAATTTTGATTTGCATTGCTTTTACTTGCTTATATAATACTCCCTCCGTCCTATTCTACTAGTACTTTTCACTTTGACAGCGTAAATTTGAACATTTGAACATGAGTAATTAGTGTAATTAAATTAAAAATTTTAATGCAATAAGGCAACACTTAATAAAGGAAACACGAACTAACTCTAATATCTTAATTAAATATCATAATTTTTATCAAAAATATAAATAGTGCAAATTTTTTCAACACAGTCCGAAAATAAAATGTGCAAGTAGCATGAGACGGATGGAGTAATAGTCAAGATGCAATAGGCATTTTGAAAATATAATCCATCCGTCCCATAAAAATAAAGATATTTTTTTTTATTTTGGATCGTTCTATGAAAATATCTCTTTTTATTTTTGGTAACTTCTCTCTCTAATAAGGTGGGTTTATTCTCCACTAATAATACTCCCTCTGTCCCAAGAAAGATGATTCATTCCTTGGGCGGCACAAAATTTTATACAGTTTTATTTTGTATATTAGGTGGAAAAAATAAAGTAATAGAGAGAATAAAGTAAAAATAGGAGAGTTTCTATTTTTAGGAATGAGCCATCTTAGATGGGACAAACTAAAAATGAAAGCTAAATTTAATTTTGACTGTGATTCGATTATTTTCTAGTATTAAAAATAAAAAAAATTAGGATTAATTAAAAATTTTAATTTTTCATATTAAAAATATATCAAATCACCATCAAAATTAAATTTAGCTACAAATTATTTTGATAATTAAATTTATAATTATAATTTTTATTATTAATATATTTAAGAATTTCATAGTATATTTTATTTTATTTTTTTACTTTATAATAGTTTAAGACAAAGAAACAAGATTTGATATAAATTGGTTGAAAAAGAGAAGTGAAAAAATATCATTTCGTACGCTATAAGAAAATATTATAAAGATATGCAAAAAATATCATATCCAATATCAAGATATAAAAATCCAAATATACTCTTCATATCTCGGGGTGCATTTTTAGTATAAAATTAAGATGAATAGTGAAAATGTATCATGAATGTAATTACATCATTATCTAAAAACTAATGACATTAGACTATTTGCCTGCAGAAAGCATATTTCAAGGACTATTTGTGTAGCCGTCTCTAGTTTCTAATATTTCTTTGAAAGCTAATAATAGGCCCAATAGCAATCCAATTCTATTTCGTCGATGTTGGAGCATACAAAGCAATACGGACTAGCCAATAGATTAGCACTAGGACAAGTAAGAAACACCTCCTGCAATATCATTAAAGATTTTCCACAGCCCAGTAGGCTCTAACGCCTTAGCCTAACAAATAAATTGAACCAATGCCTTAGCCTAACAAATAAATTGACAAATACGATTAATTCATTTTAATTGTTGGTGTTTATCAAATATTTAAAAAAATAAAATGCAATGAGTTGTAAATGTAGAGTATAAATAAAAAAAGTAAAAAAAATCGGCTACTCGATCGCTTATCCACGAAATAGCGGACGAGCGATCGGCTAACCGTGCTAGGCCGTGGATGAGAGCTCGTCCGTCTTTGGGACGTCCGTCGCATTAGCCGAACGCAATAGCGGACGTTCCCCACGCCCTTCCTGCTAGCACATGGCTAGTCCGTGCTGATGTCAGCTATTCATTCTCATTCTCATTCTCTCTTTCTCTTTCTCTTTCTCTTTCTTTTTCTTTTTCTTTTTCTTTTTCTTTAAATGGTTCACACATTTATCTCTAGTCTCTAATTGTGCACTTTCCTCTTAACATCGTCTTCACACCTAATTCGAATTGTGCACTTTCATCCTCTATTGAGTTCCGCGTTTCAAGATCAAATTTTTGTGGCTATTTGTGAAGACCGCGGAAGAATTATACAGGTGAGGGAAAACATTAATCGGCTCGAAGATCTGTTTTGTGGGTTGTTAAAAATTTGATTTGTATGTGATCGAATGGAGTTAAAACTTTCCCTTATTTACTATGAAATTCGAATTAGCATGATTGGAATCAGGTGAGAAGTGAAGCATATATGTATGTTTTGATTATCTTTTTGATATGGGTGCTTTCTGCTAGTTAGTAGTGAGTCTGGGATTTATCTGACTAACTTATTTATGTTGGGTTGAGTTTTCCTGCTCCCCTGCAAATTGGGCTTTAGAGTCTAATCTTGAATTTGAGGTTTAATTAATGCAGCTTTAGTAGAAATTATTATCTCTGTCCTCTGAAAATGAGGGGTTTATTATGAGACCCATAACCCATATGATATGTGTGTGTGAGTGAGAGAGATGTGAGTTTTTGTAGATGTTTGTGTAGTTACTATTAGAAGTTGCATGCTGAGCTTGAATGTGAGAAATAAGCTAAGCAAGCCATATTCAAAATGAAGGTACAAAAGAGATAGAATTGTGTTGCTGCTGTATTTGACATGTGTTTCATTAATGAGGCAATGCCTATATATACATGTACAAGATAAACTACTTAACTGAAAGAGAAGTGGATGGTACCCATTTACACGTTCTCATGATCCTATTTTTCACATGATACATAATTACTCTGACTAGGAATGAGAACACGTTCAGGATGTGTGTGCAGTTTATCCACACAAGCAGTTGCTTGAGATTCTTCAATCGTGGCTTTACATGCTGGTTTTGAGCTATACGACTTCTCCTTGCACTCAACTTCTTTTCTCATTTCAGTCGAGATTCCAACACTTCCCCTCAATTCGATCGAGGATAAGGGACATACATTGAGCTTATTCCTTAGCCTTGAGAAGAATTGGTACCCAAGCGACTTTGTGAAGATATCCGCAATTTGATCACCGGTAGGGACATGTCGAAGATCCAATTGCTTTGCTGCAACCTTGTCCCGAACAAAATGAATTTCTAATTCGACATGATTCGTACGAGCATGTAGGACAGGATTGCTAGCCAAGGCTATTGTACTTAGATTATCCACCCAAACGATTGGAATCAACTTCGGCACAAGATTCCGTTCACCAAGAAGGGACTGCATCCAGTTCACTTCAGAGGCGGCATGAGCTAGGCTCCTATATTCAGCCTCGGTGCTTGAGCGTGATACTACAGATTGATTTTTGGAGCACCATGAAATGAGATTGGCTCCATAATAGGTACAATATCCAAAAACTGACCTTCTGTCATCGGGGTCAGATGCCCAATCTGAATCTGAGAATGCCGAGATGCCTTCATAATGTGTATCCCATAGTCTAGGGACCCGGCTAAGTATCTCACAATTCTTTTTACCGCCTTCCAGTGTGTATCAAGTGGGCAAGCCATAAACTGACTGACTTTGTTCACATAGAATGATATCTCGGGCCTAGTGATTGTGGCGTACTGCAGCGCACCAACAACACGTCTGTAAAGGGTTCCATCAACTGTGGGATTACCATCTTTCTTGGATAACTTCAAGTTAGAAACCATAGGGGTGGAACAGCCCTTTGCTTCTTGCATACCGAGCTTGGCAAGGAGTTCTTTGATGTAGGTCTTTTGATTCAGATGGATTTCTTGAGCTGTATTAGTAATCTCAATTCCAAGAAAGTGCTTCACTTCCCCTAAATCCTTTAGAGAGAAGTGCTCACTTAGAAGCTTAATAACTTGCCTGACAGCAACAGAAGAACTACCTGTAATAAGCATATCGTCAACATAGATGAGAAGATAGATGGTTTCTGATTTTCTGATTCTGTAGAAAAGGGAGGTATCAGCCCGAGATTGAGAGAACCCCAATGATAATAGCACAGCCCGAACAGTGGAGAACCAGGCTCGGGAAGCTTGTTTCAAGCCATAAATGGCTTTATTTAATTTGCAAACCAAGTGTGGAGATCCTTGCTCAAAACCCGGGGGCTGTCGCATATAGATCTCTTCCTGTAAATCTCCATGTAAAAAGGCATTATTCACATCCAAATGAGTAACACACCAGTTAGAAGAAACAACAATGCTCAAAATAAGTCTGATAGTGCTCGGTTTGACCACGGGACTGAATGTGTCAGTGAAATCAAAACCTGCTTGTTGTGAAAATCCTTGAGCAACCAATCGTGCTTTATGTCTAGTTATCATGCCATCAGCATCCTTTTTGAGCTTGAAAATCCAAGTGCAGCCCACAAAATTTTTTCCGGGAGGTAATGTGGTTAAAATCCACGTTTTATTTTTCAGAAGAGCTAAGAATTCTTCCTCCATAGCCTTCTTCCACACAAGCACCAAGAGAGCAGCAGTGTGAGATTTAGGGATGACAAGGGAGATTTCCAAGGTGGAATAGGTGGTGTGAAGGTAGATTTTTGGCTTGAAAGTTCCTGCTTTTGATCTTGTTATCATACTGTGAGTGGGAAGAGCAGGAGAAGAATTATGAGAAGGTGGAGTAGTATGTGAAGGAGAAGTAGTTGGAGTATGAGTTGAGAGATTGAGATCATCAGAATGTGAAACAGGATCAAGAGAGGTAATAGGTGGAGCATTATCATGGATAGGAGTGGGAGTGGATTGAATATGTGGAGATGGAGAGATATGAGATGATGATATAGGAAGACCAGTAGGTTGTACACATGGAGGGACAAATGCTGTAGTGGGTGTATTGATGAAAGTAGGAGAAGATTTGTTGTGATGAAATGAAGACTCATCAAATATAATATCTCTAGTGATGATGGTCTTACCATTTGAGAGGAGGGCCTTATAGCCTTTGTGATGAGGACTATATCCAAGAAATGTGGCAGCATCTGATCGGAATTGGAGTTTGTTCTTATTATAAGGTCTGACATGGGGGTAGCAAAGACATCCAAACACCCTGAGCTGGTGATAATCCGGCTTTGATTTGAAGAGCTTTTCAAAAGGTGATGAGTGAAGCATAGTTTTGGTGGGAATTCTGTTGATGAGAAAGCACGTTGTGGTGAAGGCATCATCCCAGAATGAAGCAGGTAGAGAGGACTGTGCTAGAAGGGCCAATCCCATTTCGACAATATGTCGATGCTTGCGTTCAGCCATGTTGTTTTTCTGTGGAGTATATGGGCAAAAAACCTTATGTTGAATGCCATGGTCCTGCAAAAAACTGGTAAGACCTTGAAATTCTCCACCCCAATCGCTTTGAAAAGCTTTAATGGAGCAATTCAATTGATTCTCAGCCAATGTTTTAAAATGTTTGAAAGCAATGAAGACATCTCCCTTAGATTTCAACAGATAAAGCCAAGTATATCTACTAAATTGATCAACAAAAGTAACATAATAAGAGAATCCATTTATAGAAAAAAGAGGGGCAGGACCCCAAACATCACTGTGTATGAGCTGAAGTGGAGCAGTGTATTGAGTGTGAGAGGAAGAATATGGTAACTTGTGACTTTTTGCAATGCAACAAGGATGACACAATATACTTGATTTTGTAGCATTGAATGGAATATTACAAGAATGCAAAGCTTTTTCAACTGCTTCAAAATTATAGTGGCCAAGTCTTTTGTGCCAAAGATCTAAATTTAACTTAACATTAGGAGAAAAGAAAGCTAAAGGAGCAGGTGGTCCTAAGATGGCAGTACATGCAGCTGGAAAAGAAATGCATTTGCTTTGTAGAGAGCTATGAACATGAGATGACTTCTTGGGTCTGTGAAGGAGAAAATGGTAGAGACCTTCCCTAAGAGTGCCCTTGAGGAGTGTAGCCTTGGTGGTTTGATCCTTCACAAGACAAAGATTCGGGTGAAATTCAAAAAGACATTATTATCTTTAGTGAATTGAGCAACACTAACGAGATTTTTAGTAATGTGAGGAACATGGAGTAAGTTTTTCATGACAATGGTTCTAGAGTTTGGATTTGTAGAAGATAGAAAAACAGATTGACCAATATGAGAGATGTTGATACCTTGACCATTACCAAGTTGAAGGGAGGTACCTCCATTGTATTCAACACTGGTGTTTAGATTGGAGAGATCATTGGAGATGTGGTTTGTGGCGCCCGAATCCGGATACCAAGAGGTGGTGCAGCTGCCATCATAGTTATACTCAGTAGGTTGATTGCTCACAATGTGATGAGTTGGAGCAGCTCTATGATGCACAATGTTGGCAGAAGGTCCAGGATAGAAATTGGGTTGTTGGTGTTGGTGTTGAGGTTGTCTTTGTTGTCCAGAAGAAGGTGAGAATCCTTGCTCAAACCTGTGCCAACAACGATCAGCTCTGTGTCCTGGCTTTTGGCAGAGTTGGCACACAAGTTTGGCTCCTGAGAACCTGCCTCCTCGACCCCCTCTTCCTCTAGAGCTTCTTCCACCAAAATTTCCACTACCATATTGCTGATATCCTTTATTTGACTGAGATTGGCCCTCGAATCGGTGTCCAGCGGCCTGAATTACATTGGCAACCGGCTGAGTTCCATCAGTATTTACGTTAGATGCTTTGGAGGATTCCAACCTAGACTCAAAACTCAGCAATAAAGCAGTTACATCTTGGAGACACCATACATCTCCTTTTGAGGTGATAGTCACCATGACTGGATCATATTCAGATCCAAGTCCAGCCAGAATATGAAGAATGTGGTCTTCATTCGAGACCCTGCATCCGGCTGATCCCAACAAATCACAGCAAGTTTTGATCTTGTTGAGATAATCTGTCATTGCCAGATTCTCCTTTTTTAAAGTTTGCAATTGCAGCTTATACTGCATTATCTTAGCCTTTGATTGACTAGAGTAGTTGGTCTCCAACGCCTGCCATATTTTATGGCTTGAATCCAGTCCTACGACCATCACCATGGTGCTCTCCGAGAGGGAAGATTGTAGCCACGCGGAGAGGAGTTGATCTTGGCGATGCCAGGCGGCATATGCCGGGTTTGCCCGCATTTCTTCTGTTTCTTCGTCGAGTAGATAGCGTGGAGGAATATGATCTCCTGCAACAAGGTATTCCTCCAAACCATAACCACGGACTGTAGCAAGAACTTGTTGTTTCCACATAAGAAAATTTGTATCTGAAAGGGAAGAAAAGGAAATGAGAGAGGATTGTTTTTGGGTGGTTTCACCCGTGTAGCTATCGGCCATTTTTAAAAAAAAAGTAAAAATGTAGAAGAGGAGTAGAGGTAGCAGATTCCTAATATGGCTCTGATACCATATTAGAAGTTGCATGCTGAGCTTGAATGTGAGAAATAAGCTAAGCAAGCCATATTCAAAATGAAGGTACAAAAGAGATAGAATTGTGTTGTTGTTGTATTCGACATGTGTTTCATTAATGAGGCAATGCCTATCTATACATGTACAAGATAAACTACTTAACTGAAAGAGAAGTGGATGGTACCCATTTACACGTTCTCATGATCCTATTTTTCACATGATACATAATTACTCTGACTAGGAATGAGAACACGTTCAGGATGTGTGTGCAGTTTATCCACACAAGCAGTTGCTTGAGATTCTTCAATCGTGACTTTACATGCTGGTTTTGAGCTATACGACTTCTCCTTACACTCAACTTCTTTTCTCATTTCAGTCGAGATTCCAACAGTTACTAGTTACTACTAGTTAGTGTTGCTCAAAGCGAAATAGTATATGTTATGATGTGAATATCCTATCTCTAAGCTATTATTGATCTCTCATAGTTAGATCAATTGGACGCCTAAATGATGATTAGGCTGTAAGTTTTGGATTCCTTGTGTCCAATTTGGTTTGTGGATCTACTTTAATGAATTCTATACCTGCAATTTAATGTACTAACAATTTCTCTGAACTATGCAGTCTGTGAGTCTGGTACTACACACCATTTTATGGCCATTGAGTGTGGCATAAAGGATGAACCAACGACAAATTCAACAAATGAAATAAAGCAATCGGACCGGAATTGAATTTTCAGGATGTATCAAAAAATACGAGCTCTGAGTCCAGAGGTCGCAACCAGTCCCCACGTGATCTTAGGGTATTTACTCTTGCAGAGATGAAACAGGCAACCAAAATTTTTGGTAACACTACCAAACATGGGTAATGAGGTTTTGGATGTGTTTTTAAGGGTATGAAAACTGATGTACTAGTACTTGTTGGTAGAAGAGGTCTGCGGCTACCCTTTCTTCAGTTATGTGCTCTTCACTACTATCAATTTCCCTATTTCCTGAGATCTATGTATCGACATAATTAGTTTTATGTGCTAGAAGTAAAATAAATTGGTACATTTGTGGGTGAGTAGATGTAGTAGCAAGTTTTAAGATCCCAAGTTGGACCATCCTCAGCATTCTTCAATCTTCACTATTGATAATGCATTTTAAACACGTCTATTTGAGTATTGATGCTCCGAAATGTTAAAAGTTACTTCCTTCGTTCCGTTATAATTGAAACTTCTCTTTTGACCACAAGATTTAAATGATGTTTAGACTTTAGAGAGTTAAGTGGAGAGATAAAATGGTATACCATATAGATTATAGAAGTTAAAGTTTTTATATTTTAGACCATTTTAAAAGTTCATGGAAAAAAATCAAAATTAGGCTAAGATTCAATAATTATAAACTAGAGTAATAAAATATGAAGGTAAATATGTAATGATTTAATAGTGTCTAAAAAAAATTGAATAAAATCTTAAATCATGGAAATCTTGAAATAGTAAAATGAGGTATTAGTTTGGAAAGATGAGTCATTATATGATTTGAATTGATTATCTCCGTCCTTAAAAGATAGAAATTATTTTTATTTTGGATCGTTCCTTAAAAATAAAATTTTAAATTTTTTTACTTTTTTCTTTCTCTTTCTTGCTTTATACAGTGGTATATTTTTCTTTTCCTTTCTCTTGCTCTATTAATTCTTCTCTCTTATTTTATCAATATACATTAAAATACGTGTCATTTAAAAATTTATATTTCTCAAATATGAAGATAGTACTACTATTAAATAAAAGTATTTAAAAAGAATGTACTTGTACTCCATATTAAGGGTTGCGGACTTAACTAAGGGTGTGTTTGGGAACATGGAATTGGAGCTATGGAATTGGAATTGGAGGCTCCAATTCCAATTCCATTGTTTGGTATCACAAAAATGTATAGAATTTGAATTAAATTATAATTACAAATTTTTTAGTTCCATGATTTGAATTCCATATCAAAGTATAAAATTGGAATTCCAAATAGTCATAAAATTAGATAGCTTCACTGCCCACTACACACATGTCACACACGACACACATTTCACACACTACACACATATTTCACACACTACACACACTACACACATGTCACACACTACACACGCGACACAATACATACTACACACTACACACATGTCACACACTACACACACTACACATATTTCACACATTTCACACACTACACACATTTTACACATTTCACACACTACATACACTACACATATTTCACACACTACACATATTTCACACACTACACACATTTCACACATTTCACACACTACCCACACTACACATATTTCACATACTGCACATATTTCACACACTACACACATTTCACACACTACACACACTACACACACTACACACATTTCACATATTTCACACAATTCACATATTTCACACACTACACACACTACACACATTTCACACACTACACACTTTTCACACATTTCACACACTACACACATTTCACACACTTCACACACTTCACAAATTTCACACACTACACACATTTCACATATTTCACACACTACACACTTCACAAATTTCACACACTACACATATTTCACACACTTCACACACTTCACAAATTTCACACACTACACACATTTCACATATTTCACACACTACACACTTCACAAATTTCATACACTACACATATTTCACACACTTCACACACTACACAAATTTTACACATTTCACACTATACACAAAATACACACGTTACATACATTATACACAAAATACTACACACGTGACACACTAAATACACACACGACACAAATTTTACACAAAATACACACTACGCACACTATAACCAAAATACACACATTATTCACAAACTAAAATTTCAAATTTGGCTAAGTTTAAACTTTTGAAAATTTTTAGTGTTTTTAATCAAATCGAAACAAAAATCTAGAACTAAAAAAAAAATTAGATGCTTGAAATGTGTAAAATGTGTGTAAAGTGTGAAGTGTGTGAAATTTGTGTAGTGTGTGTAGTGTGTGAACTATGTGAAACATGTGAAATGTGTGAAGTGTGTGAAATGTGTGAAGTGTGTGAAATATGTGAAATGTGTGAAGTGTGTGAATTGTGTGCAGTGTGTGTAGTGTGTAGTGTGTGAAATATGTGAAGTGTGTGTAGTGTGTGCATTGTAAGTATATTTACCAAACATGTCAATTCAATTTCATATCAATTCTTCGTTTTACCAAACATGGGATTTGGAATTGAATTATAATTCCAATTCAATTCCATAGAATTCCAATTCCAATTCCAATTCCGTGTTCCAAACCGAGCCTAAGGAAAATTCATTTAGATGAATAAAATTGGCGGTGAAGAAAGGTTTGGCGGAGCTATGGCACGCCGATGTGTAAGCCGATTTCATCACGCCATAATTCATAAAGCGTTTCCAAAGGCATATTGTTCATCTTTACTAAACATTGCGCTCCTTTACTCATTCATTGTCGCAAATGGAGTACATTAGTATTCGTGCACTCACAGCCACAGGGATTATATTTATAACCAAGGTGAGTTCTGAATTGCTTGCCACCTCGAGTGGCCTTCGTTTTGTTTTCTTTTGTGTTGTGATGCATATGTTTCTGCTTAATTTGTGCCGAGGACATTAGGATAATGGAATTTGTGGTGAACTTCTAATCGAATTTTATTTGGAAAAAATATTTAAGAGTTTTTTGATACTCCAGTGTTGAGGGCTCTACTTTGCATCGAAATTAACAACAAAAACTACTCTTAGTGACCAACGGAATACGACAATCATGTTCTTTTAGGTCTTGAGGATTACTAATGCCTTATGGAAACAGGTTTGGAGAAGTAAATCTTAAAGGAAAGTCAAAACTTACAGACTTTCATTTGTTGTATTGCTTTTGGATATGATCAATAGACTAATACAGTTGTTCTCATTGATAGTTTGGTAGAAGTTACTTAGATTTCTCATCGATAGAGCCATAGTGTCGATTTCTCAAGAATAATCCGTGGAGCTCTTTTGCACGTAACGTTAGGGGAATTTTGTCAGTGTATCAGATGATTAAAAGCGTAGATAGTTAATAATGGGTTATACTGTTTATAAATATGTGGCCATAGGACTTTTCAAGAAACTGTATCTTATTGGGTATGTAGTTGAAAGAGTGTGCATAATGTGGTTAGCTGGAAGTATACACAATCTGACTAGATAGGCACTGTAGCAGCTGTTATTGGATGAATGCATGTTTGTTTCTGTGAGTATTCACCAGAAGAAGCAATGCATGAACCAGATCCTGATTCTGCTCCATTGAGTTCTTAACATTGACAGAATTTTCAGTAACAGTTACTATGGAGACAGCACCCAACATGATGTGAAGATTTGCCACGAACAATACACTAGAGATGATCAATGCGTCTACACTGACAATGATGGGATTGCTGCACATGCTCTTCATGATCACATTCTGGGGAGGAATACTTGCAAGATTCCTTTGTCGCCTCAGATTGGCATACCTCTTCAAAAAAGTATTACGTAGGTGCGTGCTTCTTTTCCTGTTTATCTTCTCTAGAACCTACTTCAATTAAATTTCCAGGAAATCTATAAAAAGTGAAGCTGAGGGGGTAGCGCATATGAGAGTGGTGATTCAGGGAGCCCATGCTTTAGCCTGGAGATAGATCATGTGAGGGAGATGACTACTCCTGTACTCTGGACACAACAGACGAGTCTGAACTTGATGGAGAAGTTGAGAAGAGGTTATACCAAATGATTCCTGTTCTTGAAAGCATCAACTCCATGAACTTCATAGAATTTAACTCTCTTGGATCATTGCACTGTACATAGTTCACTAACATATATTTTCACACCCATGAGATGCCTTGTCAAACATCAAGATATTGATTTCCTCATGTTAGTTTATTTCCTCACCTTGTCCTTTTAAATCCAAAACATCCCTGAATCTATTTATTGGCAAAGTTATATACTCCTGATTAACCAAACTTCTGACAAATTGGCGCAATTCTGACTTTGAAGCAGTTCAACTTATAAATAGGACATGATTTTGTATGCTCAACTTGATTGAAATTTACTTTTGGAATGATCATTTGAAGGATATTTAAGTTTTATGTTGGTACCACTGGCAGCACGTTCCGATGATTAATGGGGACATACTCACACACCTTCAGTAGATGAAGCAGCTTATGACCATCAAAGGCTATTGGATAGATACTTTTGGTCTTATTATGTTGTTTGTGTAGTGTAAGATTGGAATAAGCGAATCAGATGTATAACGGTTTTTCTGATTTGTTTCTTTCCAGTTTCTGTCTAAGGATTTCTTTAATGCATCCATGCTTGGAATTTGTCTTTGTCAATACCACCATCTTTGTTAACTCTCTTCACCTGATGTTAGTTTTACACTTGGATCAAATATTCAATAATTATGAGCTTAAACCTCTTATGCTCAACGGTAGAAGCCAAATATTTTCTGATGTCATAAGCTTTATTGGTGTAGCCAAGTGAATAATAGTTAACGGACTGGTTGTAATGTCTATAAGGAATCTTGGAACTTCAAATCAGCCTCTAGCAATACAGGATGGTATACCATTGATGATGCTTAATATTCTGCTCTGGGTTTTGATTGCATTTGATATTTTCCCCAGTATTTTCATTGTTAGTGAATTCGTTCGACTCATTTGTGATAGTTGATCTGCTTCATTTCAGATTATCATTGTATGACTTGATTGAGAACAAAGTTCAAGGAGATGGAACTTGGCAGGTAAGTTTGTGAGTCTTTGCTGTTGTTTGTGTGTCTCATCATGTACTGCACTCTGCTTTTATTGCAGATAATAGGTTGGCCAAAATGTTTTAGTACCATTTGATATAAATTTTTTAGAATATAGTAAAAACATTTATCTTTTAGTATGCATTGAAAACTAAAACCTACAATTTTTATCATTTTTTATCTTGTTGGAGTATTACTTATAAGCATAAGCGAAGCACATTATCTTTCCCTAAATTGAACTTTCACATCATATAATAGGTGTTGTACTTTTGGAGATTAAAATAGTTCCACATTTTCATTATGGTTTTTCTGCAGTTTCGTGTTTGATCTGATCAGTGCTATCGGGGGCACAGAATACCACAAATTCATCCGACAACAAGTTCTCCACCAGGTCGGTTTAGTGACAAAAGGATATCATTTTATCGTCGTTTCCTTATTCTCTTACGTCTTGGAGGTTTAAGTTTGTAACCATAAGCTCAAGTGCTCCTGTTTGTTGGAGTGTATGGGGAATTTGCCATCTACTTGAATAGGATATCCATGTATACTTCATTGATCTCAATAATTTTTTTACCTTCTATTTCGACCACATGAACACCCAAGTTGCTTACACAATTAGTGGTGTCAGTATTGATTCTTAATACTAACTTCATTGGGAGAAATGTGCAGTGCTGCGATCATCTTGTGCAGTTGTGCATTTGAGTTTGTAGGGTGAGGTCAATTGTACAGTGATTTCAAAACACCATCATTTTTGCATCAAAATTACACAAAAGGCCTAACTCCCAACGAGTTGAAGGCATTTTCACCTAAGTTGTGAACTTGATTAGCCTGATTATTTCTAAACTAATGTTGTAGTAGTAAGTAGTAAGTAGAAATAGACAATTAATGGGTAATTACTTCCGACTTCCGTAGACATACTAGTCACGGCCTAACTCGGTGGGCTTTTCTTTTTCCTCCGTAGGCGGCTCAAGTAGCAGTGCCGTGAATGGCATGTGTCCGTATCCGTGAGGTATAAATTTGAACTCCATCGGCGGCGGCTGGCAGCTAGGCGGAGGTGGGGGTACATGAAGGAGGGGGCCGGAGGAGGTGGAGATGGCCTCGGCGGGGTGGGTGCCGGTGCCCGTGGCGGCGATGATGGAAGGCTCGGCCTGGCGGAGGAGCCACTCGATGGTCTCTCCGTCGGTGCGGTGGCCGAGTTCTCGAGTGAGCTGGAAGACGCGGGCGGCGCAGAGGGCGGGCATCCGGACGCGGCGGCCGCGGCCGTTGACCTTGGTGTGACGATCTTTAGTGTTGGTGGAGGCGGCGCGTGGCTTGAGTGCGGTGATAGGTTTGGGATTAAGGTCAGTGGGAAGCATATCTGAAGAGGAAGGAGACATGGTGTTGACTGCTGATTGGTTAGGGTTACCCCACACAAATATTCAAACACGACAATCACAACCCTAACCATTTTGACAGCTGTGTCTTGGAATTTGACATGGATTGGGTTGGGCCCATCTTTCTCTCTTAATGGATCTCTAGTCTCCTATGCTTCTACTTCCAATATGTATATGTTTCTACTACATATTTAAATTAAATGAGGTGTGATATATTATGTGTTAGAATTATGATGATGGTGTTTTATTGTTTTGAGTATAGGAAGTTGACTTATTGAATATTGTGACTTAGGGTTACACTAAAATGACAATAGTTCTGCCACGTGACAGACTTCCTTGTTTATGTATAGTAGATTGCTTGATTTCGTATTGCAAATTGCTTGGAATTATATGTTTGAGTTGCTTGTCTATGTATTCGAAATTATTTGTATAGGTTGTCATTTTAACTATAGTGTCATCATAGTGTTCTGATTTCGAATCCAAGATTACTTGGAACTATGTGCTGAGTTGCTAGTCTAGGTTGTCATTTTAATATGGTGTCACCATAGTGCACCCTTGTGATGTGTATATATAATTATTGCGGTATACCATATCAAAATCCCATATCCCATAAAATTTCAGCGCATTGAGATGGCAGTAAGGTAACAATTGGCCATATCCCATAAATATAAATTGATATCCCATAAAATTTCAGCGCATTGAGATGGCAGTAAGGTAACAATTGGCCATATCCCATAAATATAAATTAATTTAGGTTTGAATGCAATAAATCAAAATCTAAAATGTGTTTTTGGTATAATTTTAGTGTAAGCTTAAAAATACGTATTTTTCATTCAAAAATCTATAAGAGCATCTCCAAGGGGTATATTAAAAAGGGTATATTATATATTTACCTTCTTAAAAAATGAAATATACCCTTCTAAAAAGTAACACATTCCAAAGGGAGAAGATATATAGAAAGGTAAATTATTTTTTAAAAATAAAATAATAGTACAAAATGCATTAAAAAACATAAAGTGTAATACCTTCTCAAATACCTTTCCCCTTGAAAAGAGTTTTTCATGAAAAGAAGGCAAATATGGTAGTTATAAGATTTTACCTCTCCATTGATGAGGAGGTAAAGATACTTCTTCAAAATGAGAAAATGTATAATATCTTCTCAAATACCTCTACAATATGATTTTTCATGAAAAAAGGTAAATATGGTAGTTATATTAGTTTATCTCTCCATTTACCTATCCTCTTAGAGATGCTCTAATGAAATTAATTTTACAAATATTTTTCTACTGCATTTTAAGTTTTGCAATACCGTTGTAAATTAGATCTCAGGGACCAATATCACTGTAATAAAACTGAAATTTTGCTATGCAGAAATTAATGGACTTCCAGCCCAGCCCAAGCCCAAGCCCAAGCCCAAGCCCAGAATATAACAAAATAAATATAGTGAGTGCTTAACAGAGATGAAGGCCCCTTTCCAAAAGAAACAATCTAGAAAACAAAAATAACTCCAGTAATCTCGCCCCTCTCTTGGCGGGAATACTATTTTCAAGGTTCTCTCCGGTTATCACCCCAGTTGCTAGTATTTTCTGTCAAACCGCCGTCCGTAATCTTCTACTATCAAATTTCCAATTCTTACGGTAATCATCACTCCAAGTTCTGTGCTATTTTTTGTTCCTTTTTCAGAGATGTGGTTACCTATCTTGTTATGCATTCTAGGAAAGTCATCACTACATATGTTGATATTGTCGATTATTTTGGAAGATCAATGTCGGTTTCGGAAATGTAAATTTTGAATTGGAGTTTTCTTCTTCATGGAATGCTGAAATTTATTTGGACAACGAAAACTACGATGCCTAATCTTTCAATTAGGGCACGTCAGTACCATTTAATTTGTTTGTCTTGAACTGAAATTTGTCTCCTCTCTTCACATCTCTAGTATGGAGTCGAATGACCTCGAGGAAGAGGAGTTCGGGTTCTCAAGGAACTACTTTTTAGCAAAAGAATTGTGCGGTTCTAGCAAGAAATCTGCCCGCAAAGTTTCTGACATCAATCTCGTCGATGAGCAGGTATGCTTTGGGGTTTCTAAAGTAGTACTTGTTGTGTAAACTTCTATGACATTATAGAAAAATAATGTCTTTTAATGCCGATCCTGTAGGAATTAAGAGAAGCATATGCTAAACTTGAGTTCAAGCACGAGAAAGATATCAATAATTTGGTAAATAGTTACCGGAAATCATATGCAGAATGGGTTTTTATGTTAAGGTAAATTTATATCTTCTTCTTTGCTTGTGTGTGTCGGACAATATTAGACATTTTTGGTTCAATCTGTAATTTTGTTATTTTTTACAAATCTATGTACTTTGGTGTTGAGTTGTTTCATTATCCATGTGAAAGGTGTGGATTTGGGCTTTTGATGTATGGCTTTGGGTCAAAGAAGGGGCTGATAGAAGACTTTGCTTCAACGGCGTTAACAGATTATTCTGTTGTTGTGATCAATGGATATCTTCAGTCAATCAATCTTAAACAGGTAAAGCCAATGATAATTTGATTTGCAACCTTACTTTAGAGTATACTGGTTTCTGTTCCTTCCTTTTGTTATTAGTCATGGGTGATCATTCCCTTCTTCTTTCCTATCTGCAGTCTGCACACATTTTTCATTTAATTTGATATAAAAATGTTTGATGGGCTGCGAAGATTACTTACACATGATTCAGTTGGAACATGTGTTTCTGGGTGACAACTTGTTAGCATTTTGTTGTCATCTTCTCATCCTTTGGGGAAAAAAGTGGATGTTGCAATGTGTCATAACCTCATTCTCGATCTTGGAAGTGTATTGCTGAAATAAGTGCAAAATATGCAGATTAGTCATCATTTTGCTGTTATCTTTGTTATTAGTATGATCTACTACTTATATATTGGAACACCTAATTAGACACATGTGTTACAAATTGAATTTTTTTTGTGGTCAAGGTGCAGGGTTTCTTATCCCCCACAAGTAATTTAATTGGCATGAAACTTTTTTCTAAGTCTTTTTTAGGACATCACAATAGGGTGCTCTTTGACTTATCTTCCCAATCAGCTTCTCATTTAATAACCTGGTGAAAAATTTGGCAGCAGTTGCTGATAACATCAATTTTCTGAGCTACCTAATTTTGCTATATTCGTTAATGTTACTTGAATAGTCATCTCTTTTACAGAGGTCCAATATCACATTACTGTCAAGCTAAATGAGTGTGATATTTGGTATTTGTAAAAGTTTTATGCATACGAAAATTGGCGTGGATGCCATTAATTATCCCCTGAGGAACTTCTTGAAAGTGTTGAAGACATTCACCCACTGCCTTGGACAGCATGGTTTAAGGGTATGGTTAGCTTAAAGTGGCCATTAGCCTTACAAAAACATGACCAACAAGAAAATTTCTAGATGCGACAAGAAATATAATACCATGTATACCCAGCTTTGCCTAAAAATCTACCCCAGGTCAAAAAATTGTTGAGTGAAAACATAATGCCAAGTCAGGAATACCAGATTTTGGGTAGTCTAAATCAAAACCGAATTTGACGTCCTTTTCTTGTAACTTCTCCTCGGATATTGCCCCTTTACAAGTAACTAATTTCATTTATGCTCTTTGCATTTTGCTTTAAAAAAAACTTTTATATTAACTGGTTATGTAGAGTATCTCTGATGATGCTATCAGAATACATGGATCATTGGATCCCCTATGGCCCTGTATATGTTTTCTTGCTACATTTGTATTGTTGTTGTCCCCATACTGATGCTTTTTATGGATCAGTTGAAGATAAATTGCAGAATCCTCAAAATGCTAAATACCTCATGGATGTGATATTTGTAGGTTACAGTTACATTAGCTGAACTTCTGATGGAGCAATTGAAAACACAAAGGAAACTGGAAAATCATCCTAAGAACCAGCAACCATTTCATACCCAATCCATGGATGACCTTATTTCATTTCTCGATGGCCCACATTTGGACGATGGTGAATCTTTTGTTTGTGTTGTAGTGAACAACATTGACGGGCCTGCTTTGCGTGATTCAGAGTCTCAGCAATATCTCGCCAGACTTGCAGCTTGTTCTCATATTCTCATGGTGGCTTCCACGGATCACGTGAATGCACCTTTATGTAAGTTTCTTCTCACATTATATTTTTACTGGGAAATGTTGTTCTTGAATATTTTTCATTTCTATCAGTATGGAACAAGAAGATGGTACACACGGAATTCAATTGGTACTGGTACCATGTTCCTACCTTTGCACCATACAAGGTGGAGGGAATATTCTTTCCTCCGATCCTGGCTCATAGTGGCAGTGCACAAACTGTGAAGACAGCTTCACTAGTTTTACAGAGTTTGACGCCAAATGCTCAAAATGTGTTCAAAGTTGTTGCCGACCATCAGCTAGCCAATCCTGATGGAGAAGGCAAGTGGCTAAGTCTGACTGGAAAAATTTACATGCCTTTGCAATTGTATAACAAATGTGTTGGTTCTGTTTCTTGCAGGAATGCCATTGAACAATTTATACACAGTATGCCGAGAGCGTTTCCTAGTGAGTAGCCAAATTACTCTAAATGCTCATCTCACAGAATTTAAGGATCACGAATTGGTGAAGACGAGAAGAAACTCGGATGGCGAAGACTGCTTGTACATTCCTCTTACAAGCGATGCCCTTCAGAAGCTTATACATGAGATCAGCCAATAGAAGATTGATCAATAATTACTGTGTATGACTGTATGTCATAATTGTCATTTGCTGAAATCTGTAGCTTCTGGCATTTGAGCTTGTTTCATATTTTTATCACCTTATCTGTTAGGCTTTGAATTATTATATGCTACTCTCGAATCTTCATTAATATTCATGCAAACATCAAATAGTGCATATCTGAGGGATGGTCAAAAAATACAATGTGGTGAGAAGCAATGATCAAAAACCTAAGTTCGTAATGATTGATCTAGCATGTACTTTAAAATATCACACATTTATGTGGTTGAAAGTTTCAAAATAAATTGAACTCTAATCATAAACCGAATTATAGTAACTTAGTCAATCTGTTATATATGAATTTAAATAGCGGTACATTGATCCACCGAAGCTTTTAACATTTTTACTTTTGAAAAACGCCAAGTATTTTTTACATTTAATTAGTTGAACCTAATTTAGTGTAACACATTTACTAGTAGAAAGCTGGGTCCAAGGAACAATCCATTATTTTGAAGTAAATTTCGTCTGCTACATTACATTGTAAAAATATGATGGCATTAATTTATTTGCAAACATAAGATGAACAAGGTAAATAAACTAGTTACATTTATCAAACTTATGTTATACACAGAAAATTCAGGCCAACTAACTTCACTGAGAAAACCTACAAGAACTGCCTTTCTCTAAAAATATAATAATCAGCAAACATTTTGCTATGGGATCAAGTCCAACATGTTCATTCCAATAGAAGGAAATGCCTTGGCATGAACTGTAAAAAAACTAACATGAAATTTCCCCACATAAAGCCTCACAGGGCAAAGAAAAGAAACAGGACCAGTATCACCAACCCTTTTGGCTCAGCTTGCAAGTTGCAGAAGACCAAGGCAGCAACTCGAGATCGATGGGAGAAATTTCCTTATTACACATCCATAAGCAGAAAAGAAACTCAAGAATGTCATTCAGCAGTATAGTCAGAAAATCGAAGCATAAATTACTTAGGAACATGTCTATACTTCTACATTGTCACCGCTCGAATCAGCTAAGATCGTTAACCTCCGAGTAGTTTTGATAAAGTTACTGCAAGTAAACAAAGAAAAGATACATGCTTTTATTAGTGTATGTTAAGACATGAGGAGATGGCATGCAACGAAAGTAGCCAAACAAATTATTCTCACCTAAAGGGTTGGTCGCCAACTGACTTGACTCTGCCCACAGCATCTCTGCAGAGAACTCGATTCAGTATTTCTGAGACATCAATGCCAAACATATCTGCGAGTTTTCTGTACAATTGTTCATAAGAACCTAGTAGAGAAAGATCTAGTGTACGTCCTACATCCTCAGATTCCATAAAAACCTTGCAGTGACCAGTTTCCAGAATATCTGGTTGAATTCCTTCACATGATGAGTGCTCTGGTACTTCGTTTTGATTAAGGCTGCAACCAGATCCATCAGAAGTATTCCCTGTTTTCTCTACATTCCCATCAGAGGAACTATTTCCAGTTCGAGTGGGGGAAACTGTATCACTGGAGCAACTCAGAGAAATCTGGTTCTCTGGAAGTATTGGCTTACCAAAAAGCACAAACGGTGCTGCCTTGCCGTGATCAGGTTTAGCTGATCCTTGAGTTGGATTTCCCATGGTAAGTAGACAGGAAATTTTCTCATTGCTGGCAGGTGTTGGAAGGAGGGGACTGGACGGTCCAGTAGGATATCGGTCATGAGGCAGAAAACCAACGGGAAACAAACCCAACTGCAGTTGTTTATTTACGTGGAGACTTGATAATGATAAACCATATTGAGCATGCCTGGCTCCCTGCATGCCAGCAGGAGTGGTATTAGGAAGACACCCGAAGGGATTGCTAGACCCGACAAGCTGGGGGCTATATGGTGGCATAGGAATTTGTCCATCGAAAGGGTGATCTGAATGCTGTGGTAATCTCATTTTCTTTCTTGTTGGTGAGAAAGGAGAGAGGTGAATGGCAGGCATGTTTGATACGAGTTCAACGAGCCAAGGGCTTACTCGTTTCACATTTTGAAGCAGATCAGGCTCATCCCAGGCCACCTGTGATCATTTTCATACTGAAACCTTGTAACAGCTGGTTTGGACAGTATCAAGCTTTGCATATTAACATTAAAAATTAAGCAAGATAATATCTCACATATTAAACACAATACATTGAACATCATCAATCAAATGCAATGAAGAGGATCAAAGATTAAGGATTGCACCTAAAATTTCATGACTTGTCAATCCATACACTAGTAAAAAGAAAGTACACTAAGCAAGATTTAGGAAAACACGTGAGTAAATTGGGAGTGATCATGAAGTAAGCTGAATAATAGTGCTATGAAACATTTAACAAACTGAAATAAGACCAATTCATCTTGAACCCAAAATTACCTGAAGTAGTCTCCAAGGTGAATCAGGCCACCAAATAGGATCAACAACCTGAACTGATGATATAGTCCCCATGAACCAGCTTATGCGCGAGGAATCCTCGGTCTCAAATGCCATTTTAAATCTCATCCCCAAGCACCAACGTATTTGCATTGCTACCTTCACCAGAGAGGCCTTCACACAGAACTCAGGAGTGCTGGCTCTGGGATAGTACACCACCTCAAAGGGGTGTCCACTGGCAGCAAGACTCGCTGCTTCGACCACATCTTCCGCCTTCACTCTCCCCCTTCCTATCCAATTCACATTATTGTTCTTCTCATCATCCCTCAAAGACGATGAAAACCCCCCATAAGGCACAATGGAGTTCCCTCCAGCCAGATTCCACGTATCAGTTCCACCACCAACCCCCCTCTTTGCCCGCCTGATACCAACGCAAAGATCACCATTCTCCGCCCTCATGAACACTATCGAGTCCCCCGCCAGGAGCTTCTTATGGTTGACAAAAGTACTCCACCCGGTTGTGAGAAGATGCCGCCTTGGAGTCCCCCTGTAGATATGCCTAAACTTCCAGGTCTCGCCATGAACATCCTTAGCAAGAATGGTCTGCACGGGAGGGTCAGCCGAGTAGTCCAGCCGGGGAAATATGGTCTCCGCACAGTACCTAGGCACTGAAAATCCCCCACCATTGTTGGCATCAGACTGTGTTAGAGTCTTTGCAAACGACGCGGGCGTTTCTCGATTCTCAGAGCCAACAGCCCCTCCTTCATCATGATCAACCTCGGCGGCATCACTCCCACTAGCCGGAGACAATCTCATCTTGGCAAAGACCTCATCCGTATCAGGATCCGCCATGAAACTAATTGACGAAACTCGACATGGTATGTAAGCAGGAATTCTTGGAAAATTCCTAAAATCAACATTCCCACAGCAGTGCTCAGAGTGGCCCTGTGGGAAGTAAAACACCTTGGAATTCTTCAATGGCATCTGCACCATGCTGCCGGCGCAGGCATGCCATAATTGAGAATCCAAACATCTCTCTGTTTCTCTCATTTTCTCTTTCGATTCCATAAAACTCATCATTTCAATCTACAATTTTTAATTCATAGCACAAATTTTCTCTCACAGAAATTGAAAGCTAGAAGCAGAAAAATCCAATTAAAGTTAATAACCTCAAACTCTTGTAAACTCTTACCTCCTTATTTGAAGCACACAGATTGGCAGCATATGATATTTCACAATCAAGAACTTATCTTCACAAAATCAAAACTCTGACAATAGTCAAAAAGTAAGATTAATATCTTCGATCAAATATCACACTTTCTTCAATTTGACAGCACAAGGAACCCATGACCTTGGACCAGATAAAAAACCTTTTCGAAGAAAAGATTAAATAATGAATGAATCAAATTGATCTCTTCCACTTCAATCACACAAAAAAATTAAAATCACGGCAAACTAAAGTAAGCAATCAAAAAATCAAAAGCACATTTTTAGAGAAAAACAAAAGACAAGAAGCGGAACTTTTTCCTTTTACTTAATAAAGGCCTCTTCCATTCTCCCTCACTTCATACTCAACTCCATTCACACTATATATATGTCGTCTTCACTTGATTTATTTTTTTTTCTTTTTCCCCTGTTGAATTCGTTACTGTAATCTATTAATTAATTCCTTTTTAAAAGGGATAGTATTATACTTGCTGCCTCGGATCTGATGAACTAACTCTGATGTACCTTCATACACCAGAAACTGAAATATCCATTCCTCCATGTTGAATATAAATATGTTTATGTATTATAATAAGATTATATTTATTCTGCTGCTTACGAGAATTAAATAATTTTATATTGGGGTGAATCGGGTGATTAACATGGGTGGCGGGGCTTAATTGTTATTGATAGGACCAATGTATAGTAATCAGTGTAAGAGTCTTAATTTTAAAAAGTCTAATCTTTCACTTTAATTGAGCTAAGTCTATAGTAGTAGGTGTAAAAGCAACGTAATTTTTCTTTCTTTTCGAATATTCCATTCTTATTTAATTGAGATGTACGTAAGAATTGATAAAATCGAATTGAAATTCTGAAGCTTCAATTTCCACTCCAATATAAAAGAGCAAAAAACCCTCTATTTTGGATTGATTTATTTTATTAACGTAACAATTCAAACGACTAATTTGAGAAATCGAGCAGGAATGGTATTTTGGCCCATATTAATGGCTGAAGTAGTATTAAAATTCCTTAATTTAATCGTATTCTAACCCTCCATTTTAAATCAACTTTTTTGGAGTAGTATTGATTATAGACAAATGTTTTATAGACACAGTGGCAATACCATAATGAAGTTAAAGTAGTAATTTGATATTATATTATATTTATTATTAAATCTATATTTTACATAAATACTATTTTACCCTTATAGTTATAAAACGTGTATTTTTTTTGAAAAATATTTTGGAGACTTAATGTCTAAGACAAAATGAGGTTAAAGTAGTAATTTTATTTTACATTTAATTTTAAATTAAATTTAATATTTGTATATGTACTTTATTGCCCCTGCATTTATATATGGAAGTAGTATTAATTAAGATCTTGATAAGGTTAATTTGATTATTTATAAAATATAGAGTTCTTAACTAAATTTACTGTATCAAGAAAAATTAAATTATATTTCAAAATATAAATAACTTTAAATTATTAGTTTTTTACATCATTGTTAATGCTATTATTGACCATAATTAATATTTACTTTTCTTTATTAAATATTGAAATTTTACTATATCATGTAGCAATAAATTTGGAGTATGCAATTTTGATTTTAAAATTATTTGAGATGCAGTTTTGATTTTCATACTAATTGAGTACGTAATTTTTTAAAATTTATAGAATTTTAATATTAATTCTTTACATTTCATTTTTACTATTATTTCTGGAATTACAACTCAACAAAAAAAATCACATGTTCTTAACTAATACTCCTATATTTAAAATCTTCTCATTTTCTTATATTAAAATTACTAACTACAAAAGGATATAATTAATGGAGCTTACGATTCTTAATTTTCTTAATTCTTAATATAATTAGTTGATGCACGATATATTAAATAATCTAAAATGAGAAAAGTTGATTCATCCAATTATTTTCGTATTAAAAAATATAATAATTTTTTATTTTTCAAACATTATAAAGTTAATTTTCTAAGCATAATTTTATAGAGTCGAAGTCTAACTAGTACTTGTCAATCAAAATATAAAAAGAACATTACATGTGATAAAAGTTAAGAAAATTAATACAAAAAACAAAAGATAACACAAATAAATGATTCATCATAATAACTACTACTATTATTTAATCATACAATTCAAATTTGAATAAGAAATTTAACAAAAAAAAAAAATTAACCGGCTATGAAAGTATAATATATAAAAAAAATAACTCATAATTAAATTATCAACTAATTAGATAAAAATTTATTTGAAAAAATAATAATATATGAAGTTATCAAATTATTTTATTATTAAATAATAATTTAGTATGCATTATAGTAACTAATTTATAATCTGAATTCATGATTTTTAAATAAATAATATAGTATAAAATTAATATGAAAAAATTGATATGTAAACATATAAAAAGTTTCGAGCATGATTGTAGCTTATCTCTAATCAAATCAATAAATATGCATTTAGATAAAAATATTTAATTTGATTTAATATTCCTTAATTAGATTTGTATCCATTTAATATGATATTGGGTAAAGTAGTCATTATAAAATTTATATCTATGTCAAAATGCCATAAGGATATTATGTCTTAAAAATATTATGTTTCTAAATCACTAACTTCTTTTTTATTAAGGAATGTGAGTGTTTTAATGAGATTTGTTAAATTAAGTGCCTTGCATTTAGTTACATTTCAAAAAATTTTATATCATTAGTTGTCAAGTTCTCTCTCCTCTTCTCTAATTATATGCTTCTTCTTCAATTATAATTCTTTTATTAATGAATTATAATTTTCTTCTTCTCCAAATATAATTCTCTATCAACAAAATATCTCTTTTCCAATTTTCTCAATATTGATTTTCTATAATAATTATAAAAAAATTATTTACATTAATTTATCACATACAGATTACAATACGCATTTGATAAATTCCCTTTGCTTTGTCTCTTCCCAAATTAAAATTCTTTATGTAAATTAAAAATCCGATTTGATATATTCATTTCCCTCTGTAGCTTCTACCTCAAATTTCTAAATATGATTCCCATAAACAAATTTTGTCATATTTGATTCTCAATTCTAATTTTTTTTTATAGCAATTAAAAAACCTCATTCACATAATTTTTATCTCATAGTACAATTTATAATATGCATTATCAATTCTCTTTGTATTTTTTTTTTCTTAATTAAAATTTTCTATATTAATTACAATACTTCTAATCTAGCCATTTTCCTATGTAGTTTCTAGAGCAGTTTTTAATAAATACTATTATTTTGTCCAACTTATAATAACTTGATTCTAAATTTTTGGAGTGCACGTTCGAAACTCTACCATAAAAATAATCACATGTTGTTAGCTCATTTATTTAATATATTAAGTTATATAGCTAATATATTTGCTTTTCTTTAAATAATAAAGCTTTTAGCTCAATTCATAAAATTATGAAACAAAATAAAATTTGGTGTACGATATGTTAATACTAATTGAGTTTGTGGTTTCAATTTATGAATTTCATAATTTTTACTCTTTTGAATTCTTTGCTTTCCGAAACTATAATTTCTTTAAATTCTCAACTCTTTGGAATGTGTTACAGTTATACCTTGATAAAAAAATAATGACGTGTTATTAGCTCATCTATTTAATATTAATAAATAAATTAATATTTTTTGTTATAAAATATTAGAATTTTTAGCTCAGTTCAATATAACATGCAACACATTTATGTTTGATAGTATACGATCTATTAATTCTAAATGAGGTTACGATTTTGATTTTAAGAATTCATAATTTTGATTTTTATTATTTACGTTCCCAAATTTTAATATCTTTAAATTTCTAGTTTTTTGGAATGTTACAATTGGACATCGATCAAAAAATATAATCACATGATCTTAACTTGTGTATTTAATATCTTAAATATATTAGTTAACATTTTTTCTTTTATTTATAAAATAGCGTTATTGGCTCAATTCACATCATGCAACTAAAAATTGATAGTATATGATTTATTAATACTAATTGAATTTACAGTTTTAAGTTTATGAATTTCATAATTTTATATTTAATTCTTTACTTTCCAAAATATTAAATTCTATAAAGTCTTGATTTTGAAACATTACGGCGAACCTCTACCAAAAAATTGTCACATATAGTTTTAACTCATTTATTAAATATTTTAAAGCTTCATAGTTTATATTTACTCTTTTTATAAAATATAGTAGTACTAGAGTCTTAGCTTAATTCATCATACAATAAATTATAATTTGGTATAATATATAAATTATACTTATGGCAAAATGTCATAGGGGTATTATGGCATGGAGACATTATGTCTCTAAATCACTACTCTTAATTATAATATTGAATCAAGATTAATAAGTTCAACTTCGCACAGTCGGTAAATATATCCGAAGGTTACCCTTGGTACGATGAAATGGAATTATGGAAATAAAATTTAACAATGATCCGAAAGTTATCATCCTCAATGCATGTATTTCTTTTTTTTTCTTCTTCTTAAGAATCAAGTATATAATTTTATTTGGAATCTAACATGTTATAATAAAAACACCCCTTAATGTTTAACTAAAACTTGAACAGCAGTCAATGGATGTTCATCAATACATCATCCCACTGTCATTAGTGCATCCTGAGTTAAATTTGGATGAATATTTTCATGAAAGTTGTTTTTAGTAATAATGGTAAATAATCTGGATTTGTTATAAAATATTTTGTGATTTTATATTTTATAATTGGTAAAAATGATACTCATGTGTCCCATCTCAAGTGATTGACTGTTTAACAGCACATGTTTAAGGAAAATGATAATATAGTTAAAGTGAAGAGAAAGTAAAATAATTAATAGAATAATGTATATACGACTCTCTTTTATATTATTCTATCTCTTACTTCTTCGCAATACAACAGCCAAAAAGAAATCAAGCACTTGAGTTGGGACGGATGGAGTAATATAGTTCAAATTGTACATATATTGGTGCAAACTTAATTTATATATGATGTTGGTTAATGTTTTTCGTCATTTTATTAATATTACACATATAGTTAATTACTACCCTCTCCGTCCCATCTAAGTTGAATCACTTTTTTTTTGCACTCGTTTTGAAAAAATCGTAATAAATAGTTAAAGTGGATATATATAAAGTAAAAGCGAGAATAATATAAAGAAGACTAGTTGAGACGGAGAGAGTACTAAATTACAAATATTACTAAAGAAGAATAAAATGAAAAGAATGTAATTAATGATTTTACTCTCAAATATTGAAAATAGAACACTAAAAGAACGGAGGGAGCACATATGATATTATGATTTGATTTTGAAATGAACAAACATTTTACTTTGTTTGAGTGGTACAATAGCATTTTTTAGGATGAATATATGTTACGGATATTCCTATTACACTTTTGCACATGTGATATTGAGATCAACTTCACGATTTGAGTGTCTAGACTACTAACCATATGTGTCTTTTAAATGATTGGAAGACTATATTACTCGAACTCAAACAAAATTTCTACTGATCAAAAGATTACGTTTGTTTGCTAGTAGTGCCATGTTTCTTGTAACAGCCCGCCCTCCTAGGGTACAATAAATGCGGCGGCTGCTACCCGAAACCGACTCCAAAGAAGTAAACACAGGCTAGGATTTCATTTAAAGAGCATTGACCAAAAGAATTGAAAGAGATATCAGAGTATTTAATGCAACAACTTAACTTAGAAGTTCAAAAGAGGGTAGTTATCATAAATGAGAATCAAAACCTTAAGAGTACGACATAGTATTCCAGACAAAATCACGAGAAAAGGGCTAAGGCCACAACCGAACGTAAGATGCAAATATTCCAAAAAGAAGTTCTAAAGAGTATCAAAAATTCAGCGGAAAACGACCAAGAGAAAAGCATAGCTATGTATGGTGACACAACTACACTTAGAGTTCAACACATCCATATTAATTAATTAAGCTGCTCAACACCCGCCACCGCTCGTCATCATTCAACCTGCACATAAGGAAAACACATGCAGGGCTGAGTATTTTGAAATATTCAGTGAGCTCGTTGCCAAAACATTTTATAAGTTATGCCACCCTTACCAAGTGAACTCGAGTTTTAAGCAGTTAAAAAGAATATCACGAGTATCACAAAATATATTTTCATAGACTGGCCAGTCAAAATAACCTCCCATTTTCTCATCAATTAACAATCATTCCATGGTGCGACGAAAGTGTGGCCACACTTTTCGCCCACGAGACCGGCCGACTAGCAAGGACGGCTCTCGATCTCATTGTGTACACAGCCTGGTAGGGCTTGCGGCCCATACTCAGACCCGAATTCGTATAAACAGATCAGATATCACATTAAAACAAACATAGGTATGGCATAACAGTTAAACCACCCTTATATCTCCCAACAACATTTAGATAAAATAAAAGAGAGTTTTTAGAGTAAAGCCCACCTCGATTGCTTAGTTTTCAAGTAGATTTGCTTTTCCGTTATCCGGCTTCGCAACCAAAGTTTCACCTTTTAATCACATAGGCACATATCACAAGTTAGGTTCGATACTATTCTTACTTATGCATGTCTCATTATTTTTCCCCCTTCCCAACGATTTATCTCATCATTACTAATTAACCAAGATCATGTTTATCACACCATATTACTTAACTATCAAACACACACTACACAACACATCAACACACACACACGGCACACACACACTCTCGCCACACACACACTCGGCACACACACATACACACGTTTCCACATCCCTTTTCATCCCTCTTTCACTCAACTAAGATGCATGAGGGTTCAAGAAGATCGATTAATTGGTTGGAAGAAGAAAAGAAGGGGTAGAAGAAGAACAACCATAACTCTTAAACAAAAATACCTCTTTAGCGAAAAACAATTGGTAGAAAACAAGTATTAGTCTTGATTCTTCAAAGTTCTTGGATTACACTTCAATTTTCTTCTCAAAGGATGAAGGATTAATGGAGTAATGTGGAAGAAAAATTTAGAGAGTGTATGGGGGTGAGGGGGCCGAAAATTTGGGGTCTAGGGTTGGGGTGTTTCTCTTATTTATAGTGCTCAACAAGATTTTTAGGTAATTAGGATAGAATATTTGGTAAGATCTCATTCTCCCAATTAAATAAATAAATGAAATAATATTGTGAAGTAGGGAAGAAGAATTAACAAAAATAGAAGATGGCAATATCTCCTAATTTTTGAAAATTAGGCTAGGTAATTAGCCATGGTTTTGTTTTTGGTATTTTTCCATATAGAATAAAATATCATGGAGCAAAATAAAAATAAGGAAAATCCTCCATGAAACAAGGTAAGGGGCCGATTTCTATGCCCTTTAAATAAGGCATGGATTTCTTGAATATTGACTAAAATAAAGTAAGGCAAGATCTCTTGAAGTATGGAAAGATTTGGTAGAATAATTAAATTCTAGGTATGGAAGGAAATCAAGTAAGGAATCAAATAAAATAAAACAATTCATTCCTTCCCAAATATAGTGATTTTCGAAAATCACTAGAAAAACAAGGGGCTCGATTTTTACATCTCTAAACAAGGAAATAATTGGCTCTTGGAATTTAATTTGGATAAATATCCCAAGGATTAAATAAATTCCGGAAAAATAGAAATTCTTCCTCCAAGGGGCCTAGGGTTCGAAAATTATAAGAATTAGGGTGACAAGTATTTATGGAAATTTTCTCTAATATTCTCACTCACCCATAAACAATTAAATTGCCACATAGTCTCATATCTTAATATATCACATGCCACATCATTAAATTAAATAGTTTGACTTTTCAAACTTTCAACACAAACCCTAACTCAAATCGACCATATCAACTCGCGAAATAAAAGCATTCTCGATGCCACGTCATCAACAATTAATTCTAGGGCTCAAAAATTAGGGTTCTAAAATCCGGGATGTTACATTTCTAGTGTAATATATAAATCAATATATTCACCCTTTTTATACTAATCTATTAATACTATATAGATTGCATGCAGCCTCGGAATTCGGAATCCTTAATTTTATGTGAGTAATATTATGATGGTACTTTATGATAAATCAAATTAATATATGTACCCTTTAATTATACCATTGCATATAAAGTGCGTGATATCAAAATGCACTTGCGCATTTTAATATATTCTTTAATATTATTGCGCATGATATTATGTAGTGAGTCCCATTATCCACAAATCCACTCTTAAAGATCGAACCACCGAACCCTACCAAATTAGGGCTTTTAGATCTAGTTTTTTATGGATAAGATACAAAAATTTATAAATTATTTTCGCCTTCATCACGAGCCTATTTTAATTCATTTGAAGGTAAATAAGTCATACTAACATGTTACGAAGATTTAACTTCGTTCCAGAATATATTACCTCATTCTAGTAGGTTTTTACTTCATTCCAGTAGGTTTTTACTTCATTCCAGTAGGTAAATGTGGTTTCGCCGTCGCGTGTCGTTCTTTCTCTCTACAATATCTATCACCACCGCCATGGCGCTAATATTGGTTTAATAACACATGGAATAATGTAATAAATTATTGGAATGAAGTATGTGTAGAAGCATTTGAGTTCCTACTGGAATGAAGTAAAAATGTTGTCCAATGAAGTAATAACGTTCCTGAATGAAGTAATAAACTCACTTGAATAAATTGCATTTTTAAATGTTAATCAAGCAAAAACCCACGTCAATGAATATATATGAAACATATGTTGAATCATTTCAAAACCTACTGGAAGCAAGTAAAAACATGTTGTAGTTTTAAGATATTAGGTACAAAATGAAGTAATAAACCTATACAATGAAGTAAAATGGGCTAGTAATGAAGCAGAAAAAAATTTCGCCGCAGCAAATCTCATCAAAAAAATTAGATCTAATGGCCCAGATTTGGTCTCTAGTTCGGTCTTTAAAATTGGTTCGACATTGATCACAGGAATATGAAACTTAATAAATGTCCACAAATATATCAGAGCAGAATCATTAATTGATAACAACTTGCACGCATATGACTTCATTAACATCATAACTTCAAAGATGGGTATAGACTATAGACGAACAGTAATGTGAAAGTCTATTCAATCCTACGTTAGATCGTCATCTTCTTTTACTTTGTGTATGTCGCCTTCTTTGACATTCAACTTATTCAACGTTTTCGGACTCCAATTATTTTAAGTTCTGTATCCTCGTCCACATTACTAATTTAATATGCATAATTATTTTTTAGTTATACAATTAAAATATCTATTCAGATTAAAGTGTATTTAAATTGTAATGGAAATAAATGTATAGATATCATAAGAAATTTTCTATTTGTTGAGGGACTAAATAGAAAATAAATTATCTCATATTGGAATTTCAGTGAAATTTGAGTGAGATTTTAAAACCTTAATAATGTTGCTTATGTTGATTATTTTATTCAATTATATAATCTATTCTATGTAATACTCCCTATTCCACTAAAGATGACTCACTTTCCTATTTAGTTTGTCATAATAAAGATGATTCATTACTAAAAATAGAAACATCTTTTATCTCTACTTTATTTCATCTCTCTTACTTTACTCTCTCCATTTAACACACAAAATAAAGTTGCATAAAATCTCATGCCGCCCAAGAAAGGTCCGAAGCGATCATCTTCCTTGGGACGGAGGGGGTATCATGTTAAATTTAATTTTAAGAAAATTGAATTTGTGAAAAATTCACTGCATAAGTTAATGATACTAGCTAGCAATCAAGTTTCATGTTCATTGTACACATTCCGATCAAAGTTGATAATTTTATTAGCAATAAATTTTATTACCAATAAACTCTATTATATATACTTGCAGGAATATGCTTCCCGGCCCCACCAAAAATAATTCGGGTTGTTAGAACTAGGAATTTAATACTACTATTCAGTAATTTGTGAAACTGATTTAAATGGATTATATTACTAGGATCAAACCGACAAACTAATAAACCGGGAACTGTGTACTAAGCGTGATTCATACCAATGGGAATACACACAAAATAAAACCTGGTAAACTCTTAAACACAAAAAATAAATTTCATTAACCATATAGAAGTTTAATGACAATGAAACACAACTTAATTTTGATAAAATAATTCCTTTTCAATTAATATATAGAAGGTTAATTTGAATTACTATGATAATAAAATTAAGAATCATTATCAATATTTGTAAAGGAAAACAAAAAGAAGACAAAAAAGCATCTTGTGTTTTTGTAATGAATAAATATTGCGAGAGTTGTGTGATGATAAAATAAAGTGTAAATAGTATAGATTAAGACATGAGGAAAAGGTCAGGAGCTGGGTCTTGACATTATTATGTCATAAAATGCAACCATATATTGTCTGAGTAGTACCGATAACGACCCTTGAACCATACATTACTTATCCACACCTCACAAACACAAAGCACAGGCGATCGATGTAATAGCTTGTTTCTACACACACACACGATGACACGAACATACATGATCATGCTGCAAGAGGAAAAAACAATACTCCATAGTAGAATAAGTGAGTGAGCTGGTGAATGAAGCAGAGAGCCCACTTCCCTGATAACATTTCCTCCTACCCTCCTTACAACTTCCACATACAATCCAATTTTTTTTAAAGAAATCAATATTTGGCTGTAGGGCACATACTTGTTTTGTATTCAACATTTAAAACTTGTCAGGGAGTAGTGAAATCGAATCTTAGTGTTTTTTTTAAAGGGTAAATGGAGTATATTTTATGTCGGTAAGTTTTCCAATTTGTAGTTTGTTAAGAAGGTATACTCTACTATATAAAATCTGTACATTCGTTTATCTTTTTTTTTTTTAGTTAAATATACATAGGTGGATGAGTGTTTTGAATAGAAATTTTGTCAATTCGCCGACATCGGAACTACATGAGAGCATCCGCAGCGGTAGTTTTTCGTAGTCCGTCCGTTCGTGCCAGCGCGCTGGCATGGACGAGCTTGTCCGCCGCTGTGAGTTGTCCGTCTGTGCCAGCGGCACGGCGCTGCTCTTAGCTAAGAGCACGTCCGTACCGCTGAGCAGCCTTATATGGCGTGTTCTGATTGGCCAACGGCATAGCCGTTGGCATATTCAAATTTTTTTTAAAAATTCGAAATCTATTTAAAAAATGTTTTTAAATAAAAAAAAATATTTTCCCACTTCCCAAAATATTATATCCGTTTTCTACCCACTTTTAATTTATTTTTCAATTTTTTTCTCCAAAATTCACATTTTCATCTATAAATACACCCACTTCAACACAAAAAAAAATCACATTTCATCTATTCTATCATCTACATTCTCTCATCTTTTTTCTCATATTCTCTCATCTAAATTCCCACCACACTACACAATGTCCGGCTCTGGCGATCACCCCTCCGGCAATCGCGGTTAGAACCACAATTGGTTCGACTCCGATGAGCCAATCCCTAGTCCGGAAACGCAATTTTCGGCCCCTCCTCAAACCCAAGGTTCGCAATTTTCGGGTGGCTACCGTCCTTACCCGGTGGACGACCAAAATGCCTCCGAGTTCGGGTGGGCACCCGAACCCGGATCGGGAGGGAGCGGCAGCTCTACTCCTACTCCTACTTCTACTCCTCCTACTCGTGGCATCCGCACTCCGTACACTCCGGGTGGGATGATGGCGATGTTCAAAGCCTACTTGGCAGTCTCCGAAGATCCGGACGTTGGCACGAACAAAATCGGGGATACGTATCGGTGGCGCATCACTCGTCTTTACAATGAAACCCGACCGGGGGAAACCATCTATCGCAATGATAGTATGGTGCGCAATTGCATCTACAGATGCAACGAGGCAATCAGTAAGTTCCAGGGGTACTTCCAACAGAAAGAGCGGGCGGCGGGGAGCGGCAAGAGCGAACTCGACATCATAACGCCGCCTTGGCGACCTACCAAAGTTTGGAGTTCAAAGCGTTTAAGTACCTCTCTTGTTGGCAGGAGGGGTGCCTTCGAAGTATAGGGGCGGCGTAGTAGCATCCTCCTCCAGCTCCTCTAGCAAACGGTCGAGGTCGTTAGCCCTATCCGACGGCGCCTCCGATGATGTGGCTACCCAGCTTGCCGGAACTAACTTGGGTAGCCCCGACGCTGGCCCGAGCAGTTCCCGCCAGCCGCAAGGAAAGAAGAAGGCGACGGCCACCGCCGTATCCGCCCCCGCTCCCTTTGTGCCTCCTCCACCCCCGAACAACACGTTGTGGACCCTCTTGGGTCAACTCTATTTGAACGATACGTTTAAGATGACTCCGGAGCAACTTGCAACACATGAGCAAATGATCTGGGGTCTCAAGAGGCAATTGGGGATAGAGGACTAGTCTTCCACGTATGTAATTTTTAATTTGTAGGATTTTAATTATGTATTTTTTTATTTTCTAGGATTTTAATTATATTTTTATTTTTTAAGATTTTAATTATGTAATTTTTATTTTTTAGGATTTTAATTATGTAGTTTTTATTTTTTTAATGTATTTTTATAATGTAGAAATGTCATTAGTAATTGAAGTATTTAAATTGAATAATAGAATGGTGGGACCCTTGAGCTTGTCCTTAGCTAAGAGCACGGATGTGGGTGTTTTGCTCTTAGCTAAGGACAAGGAGTAAAAGTGGGTCCGGGCTCACTTCCATGCTCTTAGCTAAGAGCACGGATGGGGATGCTCCGAAGTCAATAAGGGCTTAGTTAAATTTTTTTATATAATATCATCAAATTTTTAATATTTTTTAGTATTAATTAATTCTTTTTATATAATATCATCGAGTTTTTATATTTTGTAATTAATTAATTATTGTTTAAAAGCTTCTATTATTATAATATTCCTTCCGTCCACCAATACTTGACGCAAGTTGACCCGGCTCGACTTTTAAAAAATTGTATAGGAAAGTATTTGGAAAAAGTAGGTGAGATATGAATCCTACTTGTATATACGTATTAGTGTTATACGCTCCCCATCCCACAATAGGTCCTATTTTTCCATTTTTCATCTCCAACAATAAGAGTCATATTTCACTTTTACCATAAACGGTAAGTAGACCCCGCATTCCGCATCAACTTATTACACTCACATTTTATTATAAACTAATATATATAAGTGGAATCCACATTTCACCAACTTATTGTATTTTTTAAAATTTGTGTCCAAATCAAAGAGGACTCCTATTGTTGAACAGAAAGAGTAATAAAATGTGATTGAGATATGTTAGTGGAATGTGAGATTCTTTACCAAAAGTAGTAAAATGTAAATATAACAAGTATAGGTGGATGGGTGGAAAATGAAATCTGTGTCCAAATCAAAGAGGACTCCTATTGTTGAACGGAAAGAGTAATAAAATGTGATTGAAATATGTTAGTGGAATGTGAGATTCTTTACCAAAAGTAGTAAAATGTAAATATAACAAGTATCGGTGGATGGATCGAAAATGAAATTTGTGACAAGCAATGACGATTGAAGAAGTAAAATATAGGATGACTATTTTCTAAAAGTTTCAAACTGAATTTTAGCCCCAAAGAAAACAAATTTCTACATCCATTCATATATAGCAAGAGGGATGGTATGCCGGATGAGGAAGAGAGTGTGATTTGTCTGAATAATGTTTTGTATTTTTTTAACTTTCTTTATTTTTTGTTTGAGTAAAGGCCAAAACTGGTACTTAACATATGACCATTTAATAATTTTGGTCATATATTTATTTTTTGAATTTTTGCATCGTGAACATTTCAACTCGGATCACAATTAGTTCTACATTAACAATTCCGTCAATTTTTAAATGGGTTTAACTCGATTTTGACCGATTTTTTAAACGATTTTAACCCGAATGGGACAGTTAAAACTATCAAAATCGGGTTAAAACCATTTAAAAATTGACGGAATTGTTAGTGTAAGTCCAATTGTGATCCGAGTTGAAATGTTCATGATGCAAAAATTCAAAAGATAAAGTATAAGACAAAAATCGTAAAATGGACATATGTTCAGGACCAGTTTTGGTATTTACTCTTCTTTTTACTCGAAGTGGCAAAGATAGAGGAAGATAGAGGGTAGAGTCATTAACTTTAATATGAGACTGAGTCATATACATATTTCATCATCTAAACATTTATAATTATTGTTCTTTAGGGGAGGCTATATATTTTTCGTTTAAATTACTCATACATATATACATGCAGAAGACGTTTAAATTTCTGAAAAAAATGACACAAACTCTATACGGAGTATTATATAGTACTCCTATCTAAAAGGTAAAATTAAATATGTGGCTAGGCATTAGTTTTACTGATTGGTCACTTCAATTTCTTCATATGTAAGAAAAATTGTAAATTATGGATATATGAATACTAGAATAATGTTGGTGGGTATTGTCCGATGAGTGCTTGATGCATAAGGCGACTAATTTATGTAACACGCACACGTAGTGCAACCACTCCCACATGGAGGGGGTCACGCGCTCTCTTCACTCATTATTATTTTTGTTCCCTTTTTTAGTGCTTATATATTTTGTTGGAATCGTGATTGGTCAATCGACTTTGACCAATATAAATGTAACGAGATATTTAATTTTATAAAATTAAACGCAATAGCGACGATCTACTTTTGGAGTAGATGTCCGTGGTATACAGTGACGGATCCAGCTTAGGCCAAGCCACCGCTCCAGCGGGGGCTTGGCCGGAGCCAGACTGCTAAGACTACCGGAGATTACAACCTTATAGGGGCGCCACGCTCAGGTTGAAGAAGCTGTTGCAGAAATTAAATGAAGAAGAAGATGAGCAGTTTGGGTTTTAAATTTAATTGGTGAACTTAATAATATAAAACTAAAAGGCCCAGAGCCCAATAATATTTAATAGACTAGGCGTCTACAGTTCTCTAACTCTAAGCCATTTATTTATTTCTTTTTTCTCATTAATTGCTACAGTTTTATACTACCAATTCCTAAATTCCAATCCATGTATCTATGCGTTAATTTTAATTCATAACATCAATTTATGTATTTATTACGTGTATTATTAGGTGGCATTTTATTTCATTTTCTATTTGTTATATAAATTGCCTTATGTTGAATATTAATTACGATCCTTGGAGGGAAAATTTTTCACTAAATAAATACAATAAAATAAATTATAAATTTTATAATTTTATATTGAATGATAATATTAAAAATTTTGTTGTTACCAAAACATGTCCTAAAGTTTTGGGATGGTGTCATATGAGGAAATATTATATTGTGGTTTGTTTTAATTTTGTAAAGATTTTATATGTAAAATGGAATACTTTAAAAGTATTAATATTTTGATACTCCCCATGTCCTCCATTAATTGTTCACTTTTGTCATTTTCGTCCGTCTCCCCTATTAATTGTCCATTTTCACTTTTACCATAAATGGTAAGTAGGTCCCGCATTCACTAACTTATTTCATTCATTTTTTATTATAAAACTAATAAATAAAAGTGAGACTCATATTTCACTAACTTTTTAATCCACTTTCCTTTATATTTCTTAAAATCCGTGTCGAAACCAAAGTGGACAATTAATACGGGGTGGAGCGAGTAATATTTTAGCACCGGCTTGTTTAAATTTCTGGATCCGTCACTGGTGGTATATTTATTTTTTCTAAACCGATTCCGATGAGTGAGAAATTATGAATTAAAGTGTGTCACAGTGGTGAGCTATAAGGAACTATGAGATAAAACCAAGAGATTAATTAAAAGAATTAACTATCCCACATTGGTGGAGAGAACCTTATTAAACATTGATTTAATAAGATGAATTATTACGTGTAATAATTATAGTAGACCCAGGTGTACAACGGGTGCTAAAAGGTCCACGACGGACCCCGATGCATAGCGGGTGACAATAGGTCCTTGATTGACCCCGACGTATCGTGTGATCAAAAGGTTCACGATGAACCCCGTCGTGTAGCGTGTCCAGATGCATCAGTCTCCTCTAGCTCCCGTAACGGCTAGTAACCCCCGGCGGTTACAGTCAAAGCATCATGGCACACATAATGGCCGTTGACTCCATCAATGCACATGAGTGGACTTGGCCTATAAATAGGTATGCATCCATTGCATTCCACACAACACTAGACACAAAAGATTGCATATCATTTGCATAGCTCTCTCTGGATAGTCTTCTATCGAAGCTCTGCCCTTGCCATCATCCAGTTCGCTGGAGCTTGTTATGTTTGCGGTGCTACAACGAACAAGACGAAACCGTTTTATCTTTGGGGACGACATGCCAATCCAAGAGCACTACTGGGGCGTATCTCGTCTTGCGGAAAGAGGACTCCTCGACTCGGCTTACATTTTTACAGTTATAGTTTCAATTATTGATTTATTATTTCAATTCAGTTTATTATATTTTTATCTTCGTTCTTCATTTGGGTTGTATTACGCCCGGTTAGTGTATCTTTGTATCACATAATATTTATTCAAAGAAAAAGCAACATATTTATCTTTTATTCCCGCTATGCATGTAAATAATGCAATAGTACCATTACAAATTCATTGTCCATCACAAAAATATTACATATCTTGATTACATAGTATAAAATTAATACAGAAAGTTGGGGTTCGATTTTCTAAATAAATAGTATGAAGATATAATTTAGAATTGAGTTATGAGATTATTTTAGTTAGAGGGGGTTGGCTATGACTAATTAAAATATGATTACAGATTATCCATCTAGGATTTAGTTGCATGATTCAATCTATTGAATCAAACACACCACATATTTAATCTTGAGATACAATCTTGTAAACCGAACAACCCATTTACATACAATAAGACCGAATAGTTTTTTCGAGTCGTAGGGGGGGTGCAATAAAACCTTTTATGAGTGCAATTTTTAGAACTTGTTTCTTTTTTTGAAGGGGTTCTAGAACCTGATTTTGATTTTTTAATAAAATCACTTTCAAAAAAGACTGATTCTATTTTATTTCGAACGCACGAACTTAAGTTAATCAGATTAAGTTCAGTTCGAAAATTGAACATATATAACTTAACCAAATGCACAAGATGGGAGGAATTTGCATAATTGGGTATAGGGGTGATCATTCGGGTTTCGATTCGGTATTTTGTCCAAACCGAACCAAAACAGAAAATTTGAATTAGTTCAAAACCCAAATCGAACCAAACCCGAAAAACCCAAAAATCAAAATCAAAAACCGAACAAAACCGAAAAAACCGAAAATTTTAAAATAACCGAAAAAACGAAAAAAAATATGGACTATATATATAATATTATATTTAATTGTATATACTAATAGAATATAAATAGATATATATATATATATATATATATATATATAGGATTGTGATCAATTGAGATTATTTAGTCTATTGAGAAATGAGATGCAATATCAGCCACTCATTTTTATTAAATGAGTGGTCCAGATTTTGCCACACAATAAATATTTTTAGATTAATTTAATATGAAAGGGTAAAACTGTCTTTTCGCGTTTTAATCTAGGTTTATTCAGCATAATACCGTGAGATTGGCGATTCTTGTGAGATTTTGCAATTTCCGTCAGATCACTGATTGAATCTATTTTAACGATTTATGATTCAATTGATTCGAAAATTAGACTCAAACGATTTCAATGATTTCAACGATATCTGATTTGCGATTCAATTTTCGAAAAACAGATTTTTGTGTTGATTTTGAAGTTTTTCGGTCGATTTTACCGATTTTGAAGTTCTTCAGCTTTCAATTGCGATTTTGGTGAGAATTGCGATTTCGTGAGATCTCTGATTCAATTGATTGAAACGATTTCTGATTCAATTGACTCAAAAATTAGAACGCAGACGATTTCAACGATTCGAACGATATCTGATTCGACGATTCCTCAGGATATCAATTTTCGAACAGAAGACAAATTGACGGATTTCGGTGTTGAATTTGAAGTTTTTAGGTCGATTTTATCTACTTTGATTCTGTTTTTATGTTTTATTTGTTGATGCCCAGTCAAATTTCTTCCTAATCAATTTTTATTTTTTTGCTTTTTCATCTTTAGCTTCGATTTCACTTCATAATCAACACCTAAGTGTTATCTGATGGATTCTTCATCTTATTCTGAGTCGACGTCGACGAATGGTGGAGGTAATTTGGTTTGATTTTCATTAACATGATTTGTTTGTGTTGTGTTGGTGAATTATACTCTGTTGACATGACATGATGTATGTTAACTGTCAAATTTTGTGTTATGTTGGTGAATTATACTCTGTAGCTATACTCTTTGTTGATATTCTGTTTCATTAACACGATTTTTTTGTGTTATGTTGGTGAATTATACTCTGTTGACATAAACGCACTGTTGATATTTAAATTGATGTTCTGTTGACATAAACGCAAATCTGTTGGCATGATATATGTTATCTGTTAAATATTCTATGTAGCTATACTCTTTGATGACATTTTGTTGATCTACAAAATAGTTTTATGCAAAATGAACCCTCTCATGTCTGAACAGCCCCTACTGTGGTGTTTGTTGGTGGATGAAGGGGTTATGGATAGTGTTGAGAGTCCATGATAGGATGTCTGATGTATGTTACCTGTTAAATATTCTATGTAGCTATACTCTTTGTTGACATTTTGTTGATATACAAAATAGTTGTATGCAAAATGCAACCTCCCCTGTCTGAACAGCCTCTGCTGTGGTGTTTGTTGGTGGAGGAAGGTGTTATGGATAGGGTTGAGAGTCCATGATATGATGTCTGAGATGTTGGTGCTGGTGTGGGTCAATTAAGATATGCTAGTTGACATTATCTGTTTCAGTTTGTTTACATATTTTCCCATTATGTTGTAGGATTTGTTATTCCAATTTATGATTGCTTGCTTATGCAATTTGCATAATTTGAGAGATGAATCTGATTGGATTGCAGTTATCATGATAATTCATTTGCAACTTCTAAGGCTCTGCATATAGCTAATAAGATCAACTCTTCATCAACATTCCATGTATTGGAAGCCTTTTTCCACTATCAGGTACATTGTGAATCTCCTACATCGGTTCTTGATCTTATAATTCATGAAATCTTGTGTGTGGTTCTTTTTTTTCAAGCGCGGTTGTATAGTATAAAGCTCGAATTACTTAGTTGAAGATTGCAATGCTGCATAACATGCTAATTGCACTTGAGATTGATTGATTGATTGATTGAAAATTAAAACAGGAACTATTTTATGGGAAGGTGACATTTAACAAGTCTAAAGCAGCTGTGAGGGAGCGTATAGTGGACTTCGCAACAAAGGCCCTTGGATCGTTGTTGTATTGTTCTGCAGTCAAATCTGGCTTCAACGACATGAATTATATGTAAAACATTGTTGTTGACATGAATTATATGTAAAACGTTGTTGTTGACATGAATTACATGTAAAACGTTGTTGTTGACATAAATAATATAGGTCGTTGACATGAAAATATTTGTTGTTGACATTAATTATTTGTAAAATGTTGTTGTTGACATAATAGTTGACATAAATAACGTTTGTTGTTGACATCGTGGTTCCCATAAATAAAATTTGTTGTTGACATCGTAGTTGACATAAATAATGTTCGTTGTTGACATTGTAGTTGACATAATGTTTCCGTAGTTGACATCGCGAAAATGACAATTATGCCCCCTAGTTGACATAATGTTTGAGTAGTTGACATTGCGCGAAAGTTGTGAATGAGTGGCTGAAAATTGTTGACATTTGGTTATAAGTTGTTGACATTTTAATACAAGTTGGAGTCAGACTTACCTCCGTGCTACTAGCTGATGAGGGCGTCCAAGCTACCCCAGTCCTGCCTGGAGGGGTAATTACAATTACAATTCATGTTTTTAAGGTTAATTACAATTAAAAATCATGTCAACTATATATACTAGTCATGCCAACAACTAATATAATTATGTCAACTATGGTGCATATCGTGTCAACGGTACATATAAGTCATGTCAACTACGGTACCTATCGTGTCAACTACACGTACAAACCATGTCAACTATGTTACACACTATGTCAACTATACGTACAAGCCATGTCAACTATACATAGAAACCATGTCAACAACAATTATAAGTCATGTCATCTACACGTACAAGCCATGTCAACAACAATCAGAGTTGTTTTTTAGTTGTTAACATATACTAAAAGTTATTGACATTATCTTATTAGTTGTTGATATTTGATTTTGCTCTCTAATGACATCTATCTTATAATTTTCTTTATTAATTAAAATATTTGTTTTCTGAGTTGTTGACACTTTATACAAGCTGTTGACATTTGGTTATAGGTTGTTGACATTTCAATACAATTTGTTGAACTGATTAACATTTGATATAACTGCTAAGTTCAAAATTCAGAATCCACAATAATAGTTTTAAAACCCATCCAACTATATAATTTAAGATTACTAACACATGGAGATGTAGTCATATAATTTAAGATTACTTAAACATATAATTTAATTATGCTCAATTATAATTCATGTTTTTAAGGTTTAGTTACAGTTAAAAATCACGTCAACTATATATATACTAGTCATGTCAACAACTAATATAATTATGTCAACTATGGTGCATATCGTGTCAACGGCATATACAAGTCATGTCAACTACGGTACATATCGTGTCAACTACACGTACAAGCCATGTCAACTATGTTACATACTATGTCAACTACACATAGAACCATGTTAACAACAATTATAAGCCATGTCAACAACAATTATAAGCCATGTCAACTACACATAGAACCATGTCAACAACAATTATAAACCATGTCAACTACACATAGAAACCATGTCAACAACAATTATAAGTCATGTCAACAACACTTACAAATCACGTCGACAACAATTATAACCAAATGTCAACTACACTTTCAAGCCATGTCAACAACAATTCAGTCATTTTATAAAAACAATATACTATTTAATCTTAGTTTTAGTTATTTTATTTTAACAATATTCTCTTCTTTCTCTTTCCCTTTCTCCTGTTGTTTTTCTTTGTTCCTTTCAACTTGTGCGTCATCCATTGGGCCTGCAGCGGGTGGTGAGATAGGAGAGGCTGATTCATTGGCTCACCCCTTTAGGACATAACCTGACGATGTAGGGATATTTTCTCTGTTTCTTTCTTCTGCATACTGCTTGTAAATTAGTTCTACAATGTTAGTATATAAACTGTAGGAGTAATCTAATGTCAACTCAGAGAAACATATGTACACAAAATGATGTACTCACTTCATCAAAGAAATGTCCAAATTTAAAAGTTGGAACTTCAGTCAAATCTTCAAGAACTTCCTTTTCTTTTTCAGCGATAACTATTGATTCAGATATTGTTTTCCAGTGATCAAAAGTATCAGGCTTGTCTTGAAGGAACGTCTTGGACAAATGAAGAAACTTGTCGGCCATTGATTCAAGTGGAGTCGTTTGGCTTCCAAGTGCAGATCTAGCCATATCACACACCAATCCAAATAAAAAATTAGATTTGATGTGTGAGAGAGCTTCTTTAAGGACCTTGACAAGATTGATCTTCCCGTAATTCATGTGATTAATGGTTTTCACTACATTATGTATGAATTCTTTTGGGAGTAGGTTTTGGGAAGACCCAACACCACTGTCATCAACATCAGGCATTTATTGTTGAGGCACTTGTTCTTCCTCAATGGACCCAACTTCACCGCCAACGACTGCCTTTCTCTCCACCACGATATCATCTCCCGTCTCCTCCCCAATTACATCCTCTGGTCCAAAACATACAGTATATATATATGTACCACATCATTCATTCATTCATTCATTCAGAAAAACGCTTCATATTTTGGAACGGAGTGGAACCACGGCTGTGCCTCATCGAATCACACATCATCAAAGAGCTTCTGTCCAAATATAGCAGCCTCTCCGTGAAATCCTGGCTCCAGCAGCAGGGCTCCAAGCATTTCACCGGCCGCGGCCTCTTGATGGCTAACGGCAACGACTGGTACCACCAACGCCATATCAACAGTCAACAATCAATTAGTGAAATCGATCCTGTTTATAATGTGAATATAACTATGTCAACAGTCATTCAAATAAGCATACACTATGTCAATATCCTGTTTATAATGCACAGTCTAATTAGTGAAATTGATCCTGTTTATAATGTGAATATAACTATGTCAACAACCATTCAAACAAACATACACTATGTCAACAATATACAATATCATGTTAAAAGATGTATACTTTTATAGCTATGTCAATAGCTATTGAATAAAATGTCAATAATCTTAAAAATTTAAACAAATCCTTAACTGGAAGGTGATGCTTGATGTTCTCTGATGTTCAATTGCGCTTCTTCAATTGCTAATCAACAAAAAAAATCATCAGAAATTGAATACATAAGAAAACTGATTATTCTAGTATTAATCACAACAAAAAAAATCATCAGAAATTGAATTCATAAGAGAAATCATCCACAATTCCACATCAATGTCGCAACCAGATCAGCCCCAAATTCTGGGAGGTAAATTGCGACGAATTTATTTTTGTCAAATTTAGCAGGAATGTCAAATTCTCAATCATCCACAACTTCCGATTCTACCATCGCTAATTAACAAAAAAAATTAGCAGGATTCGAATTCATAAAACACGAAACCAGATGTGTTTTAATACACCAAAATTGAAGCAATATACTTAAAATTTGAATCAATATCTTAACCTGAAGAAGTCGCTTCAACCGTCGCCGATTTGGAATGCCTATTCTCTTCGATCGCTGCTTCAGCCAATTCAGCTTCAATCGATGTTTCAACCGATTCTATTTTGCTTTTCTATCGTCATTGTAGAAAACTCTGTTTGAATGTTTACGGTTTGAATTTTGAAGATCAGCAAGATTTTGCAGATTTTGAAGGGGTTCGAATTGTATGAATTGTACGAAGATTTGAAGATTTTTCAACAGAGAGGTTTTAAGAAATTGGATTGAAATACGTTTTTATGTTTTAAGTTTTTTTATTAATGAAATTACAATTATACCCCCTTGTTGACATAATGTGGTATTTGTTGACATTTTGTTAATCTTGTGGATTAGTGGCCCATATTGCATCTCATTTCTCGATTTAGCTAAATAATCTCAACCTAACAAGACCCTATATATATATAATATAAAATTAATAGAATATTTATAATACTCCATATTATATAAAATAGTATATTAAAAGAATATATATTATATAATATATTCAATTAATACAATAAATATATATAATATTATATTTAAAATATAATTCGGTTTTTTGTTTTTCGGGTTTTTTTTAGCCTGAACCGAACCGAACCCAAAAACCAAAATTTTTGTATTTTTAAAATCGAATCGAACCGAAAAAATGAAAAAACTGAACCGAATTTCAAATTTTCGTTTGGTCCGGTTTGGATATACGGTTTTCGGTTTTTTGGCTCACCCCTAATTCGGTAAGTGAGTGGGAACAGATTCACATGCTAGTGTTTTTACAATTAATTTATATGGTCAATTTTGGGTTAATTATATTATGTGTAACTATTTTAAAATTTGAGTAAAACATTGATCGGTAATATATTGACCTTTTCAGGAAGAAGTTAATTTTGTTGCGTGCTTCTTGTGTGTCGTTTATATATTAAAAATTTGGGAAAAGCTATTCAGCCACATTATGTACAACCATAAACTGGTTCAATAGAAAAAAAACCAGTTTAACTATAATTTCTGGTTTAATAGTAACTATAATTACATTTTTATCCACTGTTATATTTAGCGCCTCTCATTCAATCTCTTCCCAAAAACCGGCGCCTGCTTATCCCTCTTTCCAATTTGATACAAAAATGGCGCATGTTTTTCCCTCTTTCCCCATTTCATCTCTTCCATTATCTTTTTCCTTGAATTTAGGTAGGAAATAAGTATTAACAACTATCCATATTTATTTCCTATATTCTAGGATTCGGTTTGTAAACAATATTTTATTAATAATTTATAAATAAAATATAAAAAGATTTGCAATATTAATTCGTATATTATTGTTTCATTAAATAAAATTTTTAATAGATCTTATATAAAATAAATAACTAAATAAATTTCTAATGACATTAGTATTTTGATTGAATGATTTTTTGAATATGCTTAAGATCTAACATTACAAATTTGATAAATTAATTAGTAATTTATTCTCGTATGACATTTTCATTCACGAGTTATGTTACATAGTTGTTTTATGAAGAAATATTCACTATCACACTAAGAAAACATTATGACATGGTATGTCTATGTCTACCCAATAATTATTGACAAATATAAAGTGATTAATACTCAAATTAATCATACATAATATGTCATTCATTTCTTTGGAAAAAGATGCCAAAATATAGTAACACCTTTTGAACTTCCGATGCCAAAATATGGTAACACCTTTTGAACTTCCTATATATACTGCATCCATGTATATTCACATATTTTCCTGATTAGTCTTCTAAACAGATTCGTTGAAATTATTTTAATTAACTTAATTTTATTAATCTTTGTGATATTAATTATGATGTAAAATATTTTAGTTAACTTAATTTTCACATGATGTTACTGTAATTAACTTAATTTTGTTAATTTTCATATATTACTTTAGTGAGTCATATTCTAATGCTTATAGCACCCTAATCCAAAATTAATACTAAATCTCCACCCTTAGATTTTAAAATGAGTGTATGAGATTAAATCTTACGAATCTCAATAAATAGTAGACAAAATATCAACAAAAGGGTAATATCGTCATTATGTTATCATATGATAATTTTCGTGAATGTTTTTTTATATCAACATAGTGTATTACAAATCTCAACAATATGACATAAAAATATCAACACTAGTACAAGAAAATATCAACACATATTTATTGAGATTTTTACATGGTTTTATTGAGATTTTTTGATGTATTTGTTGATAAAAATCTGGTTATCAACATTTACGAAAACTAAAATAAAAAATATCAAATTTCATCATCCGAACGTCGTCGGAACATATGCAATTGAAATCTCGTTGGAATCCTTATAAAAATTATCTTTAATTTGATATATTTTTTGCGAAAAAATAATTTAAATCGAGAGAATTACGTAAATTTAAAGTTTTAAGATGATTTTAATGAGAGAGAATTGACATTAATACCCTCTAATTTTATTTGTTAATTTTCTTAATTAAAAATAATATCCACGTGGCATTATTTCAACCACTAGATCTTCCAATCTAATGGCTAAGATTTAGTCTTAATTTGGGATTGCTAATTAGTTAGCAATTGATCACTCCTGTTAATTCAGTTACTACTAATTTTCACATGATATTAATTATGATGTAAAATATTTTTGCTATTGCACGTCATTAACTATATTATGAATGATTAGAACATGATAAAATATTAATATTATTACATCAAATATATTTATATGGTATGAAAAAACTCCAAAAATAAAATATAACAGATTACTCATGTAAAAAATAAGCAATTACATTCAAAGTCTAAAATAATTAAAATTAATCACATTAACCCTTTGAAAATTAGTACTACTAAATAGTTATAGTATTAAATATTTATCTACGTCATAAATGAATAAATATTACTAGTTCAAACTTAAAATTATGATAAAAATCTTTAAAAAATATATTTTCTTAATATATACGTTATAGTATATGTGTGCATATGGTGATATGGATACAAATTATAGACAAGCACATCAAATACCAATATTTATTTCAACCGTACCTCAATAAACAATGTTCACATAATCATCCAACTATTTGATTTAAAAAAAAAATACTTATTTGAGATTTTTAAAATAGATTTAATGCCAGTGAATTATCATTTGATGTATAAGAGAAATTCTAATAAAATTCATTTTTCATTAAATAATTATTTTACTGTGCTTGAAATTTAATACTCCTATCACAAATATAGTTATATTAAGCTATAAAATAATCTTATCCAACTATTTGGTTTGTAAAAAAAATCCAAATAACATTAGCTTTTTAATAAAGAAATTTGTATAATGTGTTTGAGATCTAATATCACAAAAATAAATAGATTAACTGGTAAATTGTTCTCATCCAATTATTTGGTTTGTAAAAGAGATCCTAATAATGACACTAATATTTGATTTAAATAATTTATTAATATACTTTAAAATCAATGTTGGAAAATAGATTAGATTAATTGATACTACTATTTTGATTCAAACATTATAGTTTAGTAACCTACCATGAAATTAATCCGGATTATTCTAATCCAACTATGTCATTTCTAAAAACAATTATAATATTGTTGTTTGATTAAATAAGAGTAACATTTTATATCTAATATCATAAAAATAAATAGATCAAGTAGTAAATTATTCTCATTCAACTATTTTATTTGTAAAAGAAACCATAATGACGTTAGTGTTTGATTAAAGAAATTATTTAATATTATAAATCTGATATTACAAAAATAGATAGAACAATAAGTGAATCATTCTCATTCAACTAATTTGATTTGTAAAAGGATTTCTAATGACATAAGTGTTTGATAGAACAATTTTTTTAATGTGATCAAGATCTAATAACACATATAAGTAGTATATTAGTTAGTGAATTATTTATATTTAACTATTTTGGTATGTAAAAAGAAATCCTATTAACATTCGTTTAAATATAAAATAAAATTAATGTGATCAAGATTTAATAATACAAGATAAGACAAAGAATAAATAAGACACATTAACAAACTCCTCAACAAAAAAGACTATCACACTAGAGCCTTGTCATACCGTAAGAAATAAACTCGAACCAAAAATAAAAACCAACCTAACTGAAACACCAACAAAATAAACGCGCGACAACTCCAACCAAACAAAAAAAAAAACACCAAGAAACATATAAGTGACATAATCTTTAAGTGCATGTCCTATTTGAATTCAATCCACTCCAAGCCATCATCATCTTATGTCACTGAAATTTTGGTTGACTCTAAAATTTAAATTACATAATATTTTATGGTTAATCATCATATATACTTGTATTACTATTACTTATTTAAATAAATTCTAATTTAATTTATCTCATATTATATCTCACTATTATTTTAAAGTGGACATTTGATTCAATCTTATTTTAGTTGTCATTTTCTTATAAATTCCACAAATATCGTTAAGAGAGAGCAAAACCCCGAATTCGATACTCCATCAAAATAGGGCTTGGATCTCCTGTTGTGCATTCAGTCATAGGGGGTACAGTTACACACAAAACATTAATTTATAAAAAAAAATTAATATTTTAATAATATAATTTATCAATACAATAATAGTGTGGAGTATGTAACCACATCCCTATTATGGTCGAATGCACAGGGGATCCAAACCCACCAAAATAGGCGTTTAATTTGCGTGGATGACGATGAATCATGACTTCAACGTAAGAGCTAGAGATGTCTTCAGAATCTTGATTTACCTGTCCTCACTTCTGGAATATATGTCCATTTCTCGGAGGCGAATGAAAACGCATTATTGTCCGAATTTCGTTCTAGTTATATTAAATAAATAAATTTTAATACTAGTATTAAAAAATAAGCGTGTGACAAGCGGAACCGTTCATTTCAAACGTCCTAACTGGGCCTCCTAGTGTGAATTATTTTTCACAGAATTTCCTCTAATCAAGCCCATCTTAACAACTCAAGTCCAGGGCCCAGTTAAATATCTCTATGGTCTTCGGCATCAATATTTTAGAAATCTTCGGCAACAATATTATTTCCATATTTACATACACCATTCTTTTTTAGTCGATTTGATTGAGAGTTTACTTTGACAGTTAAAACCTTATTTCCTTGACGAGAAATTTAGTATCTTTGTTGACCTTTCAAAATTTGGGATTAAATTCGCTTATTTTTCAAAGAGTTTCAGAAGAGTTCGATATGCAAATTTTTCAGAATAATGATTTTTCAACTTTTCATCTTTGTTTTCATATTTTTCTTTCTATTTACCTTATAAAATATATGAATGGACTAAACTACCCAACATTTTAAAACCCCAATTCGGCAATTCTGATTCTACGAAAAGAAGAAGACTGCAAAAATTATGCATTAATACCATCCAATTGCTCTTTGGCAAGTAAAGAACTAATTTCTACTGAACTGAACATATATTATTACTATAAAGGATATTGGTACTTAATATTATGGAATTTTCAAAAAATGAATTTTTCCCACAAATTTTTAGTTTAACAAATATTATCACGAACTTTATCTAAATTTTTTATTTTTCACTAGCGGAAAAAATCCGGCTATATCAACGAATGAAGAACAATTTTGGAGACGTTAGCAAGCATACTATGAAATTTTGCATTTTCACAGTAAAACGGAAGATTCTAAAATTTTCAGAAGTTGGAGTAATTTAGTCTATTCATATATTTTGAGAGGCAAATATTATGATAAAAGGAGAAAAAAATCGAAAAACTCTTATTTTGAAAAATTCATGTGACTCGATCTCATATTCTGAAAGGTACGTGAATTTAATCCCAAATTTTGAAAGGTCAACGAATTGAGACCCATATTCCGAAATTTCTCTTAACTTAATACCTCGCAAAAACGCACTAGACACTGTAAAATGGTGAATCAAATTGAAAGAGAAAAACTCCATTGAAGGAGGAAAAGAAACGACAATGAAAATAAAGAAACTGTCGATTATTAGAGAGAGTAGAAAAGAGGGGAATTTTCTCATTGACTACATTTTGGAAAGTGTTGAGTACAACTTACAATAATATGGCTTACATATAATGCTAAACTAACTAATTAAAAGCTAATAATTACTCCCTCCGTCCCAGATAATTCGGGTCACTTTAACCGAGCACGGGTTTTAAGAATTATTATAAAAAGTGGGTTGAAAAAGTTAGTGGAATGTGAGTCTTACCTTTATATATTAGTTTTATAATAAAATGTGAGTAGGAATGACTTAGTGGAATATGAGGTCCACTACCAAAAATGATAAAAGTGAAATGAGACAAATTATGTGGGACAGACTGAAATGAAAAACTGAGACGAATTATCCGGGACGGAGGGAATACATTTTTTTTTTTCCATTTCAACATACAACAAATCAATTTTGACAAATAATATAATCCTTGATTCATGCATCTCAATATGTGAAGCAAAAAATAAATTAAATCTATTATTGATTTATAGTTCAACTATCATGGCCATATCTTCATTGGTAAAATGCCATTTTCTTGCAAGGTTAGCTACATAGATTAGTGACAGGGCATCATCAATATCATGTTGTTGGGAAATCTCATCATATCTAAATAGAAGCAATGGGAGTTTGGTGTGAACCTACTAAACAACAAAAGGGATTGATACTTTTCCATTAGTGAGGAAATTACATAATGCAATTCAGTAGTTACAGCTTGCAAATCAAAACTATTCTCGCAAACATAATGGGATCATATCAATTCCCATATGGAGTACATTTACAAAAATAAAAGATTTTCCTAAAATCCCAAGTTAGCTTTCTTGAAATGATAGATCTGTAATTTTCACCTCAACAGATCATAATCTTGAGAGTAGCCCAACTGCTCCGCCTCCCAGCTGAGCTTTGAAGCAACTCGTTCGTGACGAGGCACGTACTCCTGCAACCACAATTCACCATTTCAAACCACAAATTTCTTGTTTTACAACTTATGTTGCAAATGCAAACACAAATAAGTATTACCTCCAATTTCTTGACCAGCTCCTTTGCGGTTGGAGCAGATACAATGATGTGGCGAGCAGTCGGACTAATGAACCCTTCCTCTACGGCCTTGTCGATGAATGACAACAGAGAGTCATAATATTCATCCACATTAAGCAATCCTACCTGCAAAATGCCAATACATAAGTACTTGTTCATCTCCAAAACTTCGTCTTATATTCAATTAACTAACTATTTCTAGTCTATGTATACCGGCTTATCATGGATGCCGAGTTGAGCCCAAGTTATAACTTCAAGCAACTCCTCCAAAGTTCCATAACCACCTGCACATATCAAAGCACACTTAAAACAAGGAATGTGCATAGTAATTCAATCATGCATAGAAAACTGTCTGCAAATTAAGGGCACTATGTTTTTAGTGCAACTGAAATGTGCCTAGTCAAATCAAAGTTGGGGACACTCCATCACATCTGTGGGAACACTAACTTTTTGTGTTTCAACTTGAAGAATAAGAAGAAAGTGATAAGAAAATAGGGTGTCATGATTTGAGATTGTACTATTAATTTGATGGAGAGAGTGGAAACCTGGTAAGGCAATAAAAGCATCAGAATGCTTGGCCATCTCAGCTTTTCTTTGGTGCATATCTGCAACAGCTTTCACTTCCCCTACTGTTTCCCCAGTCAGCTGAAAACAAAAAAAAGGAAAGAAATAAAAAGCATGATCAGTGTTACAGTCAAGCAATCATGATTATTTTTCTTTGCAGTGAAAAATAAATTAATGTCAGAACCAGTGGTGGATTTACAACTAGATAAGGAGATTAATTAATTTAGTTAAAAAGGGAAAACGCCAGAATAGTACTCCATAAGCTGGGGGCAGAGCAAAGTGATGGTGAAACAGAGAGGGAAAAATCAGGACAACATACATTGTACTCAAACAAAACAACCCCAACCTCAATCTCTGGATAAGGAACCAACCAAGAAACAACAACTTTTAATGTTGTAGAACATGTACTACAGTACATATCAAAAAAGGGTTGGAGTTTGATTTTTGTGATTATAGTAAGATAAAAAGGGTCAAGACTTTTTTTTGAAGCACTGTAGAACAAACCTCTCGGGGCATGAGAGTCTTGGGAATCACTCTGCAGGGGAAACAATAACATGACAAAAAGTAATCAGTTTCTATTTCATGCTTACTCAAGAATTTAAAATAAAGACACAAACTTTAATAAACAGATTAAATCCATCTAATCATTTGAGGCAAGTGGTGAGTGGATAAGACATAAGAGTAGAATGCAAGGAAAAAAGAAGCGATTTTTCACTCACCCAATGACATGCCGACCGCCATCATGAACTGCTTGTGAGACCAAACCCATCAGGCCTATGCTGCCGCCTCCATAGACCAAATCAATGTTCCTTGAAACCTTATTAAACACACCAAACCCATTACTTTAAAAATACATTAAATGAAAAAGATTCAATCTTTTTTCAGTATGAACTAAAAGAAGATATTGGGCAACTTTTTCTTGGTTTGTAGTGAGCTAGGCATGTTAATTGGTTTAACAATTTCATGAGTGAGAGAAATAGAGTTACATTGTTTTTTTACAGAGTGGGGTAAAATATAAAGGGTTTCTACCATAGTTAAGTGCAGACTACTTGTTATAGTACACACACAAATATCATGTTCTTATCCATTTGAGGGAGAGTTGGGAGAGACCCTGTAGATGAAAGTAACAGGACTTGTGGATAACAGAAAATACCAAGTGAAAAACATGTAAAGATTGCAACTTTCTTATCTCCATGGTGCAGGAAAAGAATCTGAAACTGTAAAGAGAGTGGGACACTACTTTTTAGAGAAGGATTGAGCATGCAAAATTTGTGCTTTAGAGAGAAGAAAGACATATTTGCATGAGAATATGAAGGGGGAAACAATCAATGGAATGAAGTAGAAGAGAGAGAGAGATGTATTTTACCAGAACTTGGCCAAGTTCAATAGCAGCTTCTTGGTAGGTAGGTTTCCTACCTTGGCTACTGCCACAGAAAACGCAAACCCTCTTGAATCTTGATGATTTCATTTCGCTATCTCTCTCCATTTCCTTATTCCTTTCTTCTCTCACCACTCACCAGTCTCTGCGCAAACCCTCTGCCTTTTATCTCCTAACGTAGGTGACAACTTGGAATAAAATAAGAATCTTACTTCTAATAGTCTCCCCTGTTTATGGACCTTACTAGTTTGTGGGCACAATCAAACTATATAATACCTATATTGCTGCTTTTTGTGTGTGTGCGAGATAGAGAGAGAGAATGCTAGCCCACTTGGCATCAACCGGAGTACTAATATTGGCTCTTCTCCAACATATTTTGGGGAAGGATTTTATTTATAAGGCCTTTCGCACGTGCGAAAAGTACTGCGTGCCTGTCACGTGTGGACCATTGGGGTGATTTTCTTTTTTATTTATGCAATATACTGTACTGGTTTTTATTTTATTTTTTGAAAATATATAACTCAGCACATGTTATGCATATGTTATTGCGAGGAAACCAAACATAGTCAAAACCATTTTTGAGTGTCATTGTAGAAAGTATTAGTAGTATTTTTACTTTTCAACAAATTTAAACAAAGCTTTCTTTTCCAATATTCTGTTGGAAGAAACACATCACATAAGTTGCATACTTTTCTTTAGAGGAAAAGGAATGACATATTGAAAAGAGCTTCTGCCATTCCTGGAAGTGAACATTGGGATTGTGCTTAAAGATGAACACCTTTTAAACATAGTTAAATAAATTTAAAAGCATAGGAATCGGACAGTGTGAGATGGGCAGGGTGTGCATGCGCATTAAAATGGCAGCAGACAGTTGATATTTTATATGGGTAAATTAGATGTGATTATACCATGGAGCACTGTGTAAAAAAATAATGATTGAATTAAAAAAATGAAATGGGTAATGAAGGGATATAAGTTTGCGCCCTCATAGGAAATTATTGAGAGACAAGTGTGCTGTATACATAGGAAACAACGTATGTATTTTTATTACATGCTCCCATCCCTTTTCCCATAACATTTGTGCAAGCATGCTGTCCCCAACTCTCATCCTTCACTAATTTCCCCCCAACTAAAATTATTATGCATACCAGGAACTAAAACAAAGATAGTGATACTACTAAATGAGGGGGTGAATTCAAAATATGTGCTACTCTTATCTGTCCACCAATAAATATCTTCCTTTTTAAGTAAATGAAGAAATATATATTTGTAAAAGAGAGGATGGGTAAATTCGTAGGTAACATTGAAACAACGAGAAATGTAGTAATAATGCTATATGGGACAACAGTATTGCAGAAAATACCATGCTCCGTCTACACAATTTAAGAGTTGAGACAATTTTATAATGGGATCCATTGATGTGTTTTTATGTGTATAAGTACGTAGTGCTATAATACTATATATCACCACACATTTGTTATTTTATAAGTACTATAGTATGACATTCAAGGAAAATATATTGCACACCACGGAAGCACCACCACTATCCACGGAATCATACTCGATGTGGAGATACTTTTACAAATTACAGTACTTCACATTTGCGTCACTATTAATATCAACTAATTAAATATAATTAAGATGTAGTATTATACAGGTGATTAAGTTAGCAAACTCTTTCGCTTTTAGGATATTTAAAAGTAGAAAGTGTGAATAATTAGTTTGAATAAGGTGTAGGATGACGTGAGATTAATTAATATTATTGTACAAGAAGGTGAAGGAACCATTAATAATTAAAGTGACCTTTTTTCTTTGGTCAAACAATAAAAAGAGATTGCTACTCCTATGTTTATTTACTTTTTTTTTCCAAACACTTTTGAAAAGAGAAAATTAAATACTTAATTTGTTGTTTTCGTTATTTCAAGATTTTTAAATTTAATTGTAATGTTCAAATAATTAACTACTATAAGATTTTTAAAGCATTAAATACTTGCTTCCAAAAATGTAATTTTTTTGTAATTAAGTTAATCCGAAAGAAGTTTTTCATTATTAAAAGGTTTTAGTCTAATATATGGAGAAAATTTATATCTATATGTACGTAAATTTATTGGTATGTTACTGTTGAAACATGGAAGAAATTTGAAAATCCACTGATCCTAACAATTGATTGTGGACTTGATCGTTCGGACTTTTCAATTGGGAAGCTCTAATAGAAAAATATTGGAAAGCAAAAATAGTTCGAAGATGAACCCACAATAATCTTAGGGGTATTCGGTTTGCATGATTGCATTGCATCCCAGATTAAATTTGTAGTGTGTTTGGTTCATGAGATTCAATTCCACAATTCAATTATATATTGATAATCATGGGATAATTAGTCGTAGCTAACCCCCTATAACTAAAATAATCTCACAACTCAATTTTAGATTGTATTTTGGTATTATTTTATCTAGGAAACTGAATACCACTTTAGAAGTATAGCTACACCACCCACAAAATTTAAAAAGCATAAAGGAGCATGCTTCATATACTATGTGCAACACTTTGTCGCTCGTTTTTGGAGACCTATTGTGTAGGATTACATTACTTGACATGTATAAGCCACAATAAATTTAATCTATTAGATGCAGTAGACACAATTTATTAAATGTCATAATTAAAAAGATTGCTAAATTAGAATTGGCGGGGAAGTGAAGCAAAATGTGTGTGGCCACTCAAATAAAATAAGCTAGCATAGGACTGCAGGAACTAAGTTAATCAACCAATTAATGTCCTTCAACTTATGAGTTAATAAATCAACTAATCCTAATCCCTAAGTTGGCTACTTTCTGTCCCTTTGTCTTTTACAATCTGTTTTGTGACTCTGTCTGCTTTCTTTAATTAACTACTTATACCACCATTCACATAGTATACCATTAATAAAAAACTATAATTGTATTGTTCATTTTGAGATAGTAGTAAATAAAACCAGTTGCTGTTTATTGGGATGCCAGCTATATATTTTTGAATAAAATGTGTGTTATAATTCTTGCACGCGTTTACTGCATGTATTTGTGTGTTAGTGACTATGCTCATACGTGCTACCTCTTCGGATATGATGGCTTGAGTTCTTCAATGGAATAACATTGTTTGTTTCTTTGAATTCTTCTCCCTTGTATAAATATTATTTACTTATTTTTAATTTACAACTATCGATTCAGTTTTCTTTTAAGAAATACCCATTCCATTCCTAAAAAATAGTCTTAATTTAGTAAGTACAATTTAATCCATCCCATAAAATTAGTATATTTTTGAAAATCTTTTCATCACACGTTATATTACTAATAAGGTGGATCTTACGTCTATTGACAATACTTCAATTATTTTTCTTTGTTTTTATATTTTCTTCACTAATTTTATACTAAACTCGTAGAGTCTTTTTATGGAAACGTAGGGAATACATAGATTTTAGTAGGTACGAAATTACTTTTTTGTTGTGGAAAATTTGTTTTGGCAATGTGTAGGCGTGTTTAATCGCTCATACAACCAAAGTCTAATTTTGAGTTGTGGAAGAATAGTTCCCATTTTGTAGGATCGGCAATGTTATCCATTTTTATGGACGGCGGGCTAAATGGGAAACAGACCTAGATGGACAGATTGCAAATTCCAATGATAGCTATTGCATTAGAGAGTGGAAGAATGAGTAAGAATTGCGTTTTCTAAGTGTGAATTTTGACTGAGCATTTGAGTGCTTTTTTGCATGCTCATTCACTTCACATTTTTTATTTGTTCATCACACTAATACTAGTATAATTCTGTATGTGGATTCTAACATATATATTCCACTATACCAATTTCTTCATCATTAACCTACTTCCAAACCATAATTACTCTTTCATATTCTTCAAAACCAACTAATTAATTACTGCTCTGCCCATATCTACCAAAGGAATCCGATGCGCTAAGTATTTTTCTTTTTATACTATTGTTGTAAGCTCTCATTCTTGTCCCACGTCTATGGACGAACCAACTTAAAGACAGACTGCCTCAAGCTTTCCATCTAAATACATAAAATCAATCGATTTATTTATATGTTACTGTGCCCCCGTACCAAATATAATTTCCTAGCTTTCCCTATGTCTATATCGACTCTGTGATGATCATGTCTTATTTATATATTCTTGAATAACTTTTTTTCAATATAAGCTCTTCTAAGGAGAGTGAGTGGTCCATTTCTATATGGTATCAAATAGAGCTAAATTGACGTGTATCTCTTTGTTTATATGTATGAAAACATTATACTCCTATTATGGTTGCTATTTTCATAATTGTTCACAATTAATAATCGTCCTATCGAACAGAGAAGAGGCCGACGACAAGCGGGGCCAACCGTCTTGCCGTATGTACGAATCAATTAAATAGAATCGGGCAAGAATTATAAACTGTATTTTTTTTTGCAGTTCTTTTCTAGAATGCAGTCGAACCACAAAGGGTTTAAATAAGTATATATAGGACTATTGTTTTCCTCAAAAATGGAGTACAATATTTGGATATTTATTTTGTTCTCCTGTCGCTCTAACAACGTCCGCAGCACCTCCACCGCTTCGTCCCGCCGGCTGGTCTTTGATGATATGAACTTTCATCGTATCAACCGATGCTTTTTCATCTGGAACTCATGAAGTTTAACCATTAGGCTATAGCATGACATGTGCCTCATTACCCCACTTAACATATGTGTTCGACTTTTCCAAAGTTCTTCATTTTTTTTACAATAACTGGTCTCATAAAGTGTAGCACAAGTATGACTTTTTTGTCATTCCCTCCGAAAATTTCATTTTAAACCAATACTTATTAACTTATCATTTGGCAACGATGTGCAAACAGAAGAATGTTTTGTTAATATATACTCTCTCTCCGTCTGTTAGGATTCTCAATTTACCATTTTGATTCGTTCATAATTAGGAATATCAGTTCACTTTGACTATAAATGGTAACTAGACTTCACGTTCCATTAACTCATTGGACTCACATCTTTTTATAAAGCTGAGTATATAAAAAATATGACTCACATTCCATTATCTTTTCACCACTTTTCTTTATAAAACTCGTATCGAACTCAACCAGAGCTTCTAATTGCAAAGGAAGGAGTATAAGTATAGAAGTCTCGAGGTTTTGTGTTGTATATTTTGAGCAAGGTTGACAAATCGTGAGGGTTGGGTCGTTATCGGGTCAACCTGATATCGATCCATCGAAAGTTAAATAATTTCTTAAAAACTCACGCAGAGTTAAAATAAGACTTTAAAAGGCGGACGAAGAGAGTATCTAATACTTAGTCAAACGCAGTGAATTTAATTGAAATACCATAAATTATGGTGTTCCAAAATTGCAAGAAAGACATAAGAGGATAACATTCAAATTTGAACTGGGTCCAAATCTTCACCTGAAATCAATGAGATCGATTCATTACATGTCAAAAACAGTGATTTTCTAGCTAGGTAGCTACTTTGATGCATAGAAAGATATCACATGCTGTTTACAAATTAGAAACATATTGTTCTTTGGTGTTCAACAGAAAGTGACACAAATGGAAAAGATTTTATTTCCCAGTATGGACAAAATTTACCATGATTAAGTAGGTGCTCTTATTAAAAACTTAAACAATTATGACAATATTCATATTTAGGACTTAGGAGAGTATTCGAATAGAAGGATTGATACTTAATTGAGAATAGTGTTGTGTAACCTATTCTTTATTTTGCTTTGAGGAATATTTTGTGCTGAAGTATTTATTGAAAATATCTTGGGATTCAATATTTTATACCTATATTGAAAATTTTTCCACTCTTATGTGTTTATTTTTGCATTCTTTAATTTCTACTACTACATGAAATCGTCGTTCACAAAATAAAAAAAATGTGAGAAAATGACACAAAGTGGGAAGAGAGTAATTGGTGTAGTATAATATATGGAGTTGAGTGTTAATTAAAAGCCTAATGTTAAGGGATTGGAGGAAAAGATGGGATTTCATTAGAGATGGAAAAGGAATAGAGCTTTTTGTGAGATTTTGGGCAGTTGGGTCAGAGGGCGGTGGTTTTATTTGGATGCTTCTCTTTGGATTCAGAATTTTCCTAATCACCCGACACACGCATTCATCTTCTCTCAACCTCATTTAATTTTAAACAATATTTAACCATTCTTTTATTAGGTTGGGTGAAACATATATATAGATCTTGCATATTTTAGTTTAATTGATCACTGTGTTTGCTAATATAATCAAGTAATTTAGATGATATATAGCTCATATGCTAGTAGTAGAGTGATATCCTGAAAACTTAATTAAGTCGAATATTTGAATCCTATTAACATCTTTGTAGGTTAAGTTTATCTCTGTAAAATATTAGTAAAAGATGCTTTTTCTTGACAGAATTACTTGAAAAGGTTGGGAGAAATTATTATTAACAAGTAATGACGTCGCATCAATAGCTATATTAATATATGATTAAGTCCTAATCAAAGTTAAAGCTTGAAAAAAGATTGGATGCCCCACCTATCAATTCCAGCAAATGGTAGTTAATACAGTTGCAAACACAAAGTCAATGTAGCATCCATCTACTCTGTTCCGATTTAAAAATTACTAACTTACAAAAGCAAAAAGAATTATGATATAATAAGGTTATGCCGACAGTATAAAGCTATACTGAACAATTTCTATAGACCCACAAATTTAAATTGAATTTTGTATAGTAGTATAACATTGTTGTGACACCTTTAGAATTATGAATTATCCATTTCTTCTACCACTACTTTTAATTACTATTAATAACCTTATTATTTGTGAATTATATTGGGTTAATCGGATTTAGTAAAAAATAAAGTACTGCCAAAATGATGTCATTCTGTCAGTGTAAGTATGGATTTATGTAAATGCAAGCTTTCTTTATTTGTATGACAGTCTATATTGACGGCCATGCATGCGTATTCATGAAAATTAGCTATAATCAGACTGCATGCCTATTCATCTTTTCTTCATTAAAAAATTACCAGCATATAAATAAAAACATTACCTTCGTTATTTATGTTTGTGGTGAAAATGATGAAACTGTAACCAGCAATAGCATCTTAATCACACATCCACACAAGTCAATTATAAATTCTCACTAATATTTGAAACAAGAAGCAAATGATAAAATTAGAACACAAGATTACAAATGGGGGCACACAAACGGTTGCTGATGCTTTCTGGTTTTACAAAATATAAGGAATATATGTGGCCCCTTCTTGATTAAATTGTCCAACTTTGGGATGGCTCTGCTTTAGCAACTTGTCGTTCGCTATGTTTACTATGTTACCCCTTTAATTGATCAAACAATTTCCCAATTCTTGTGCATTAGGTCATCTGCAATGAGATGTCTCTAGCCATCCCTTACATCCGTTATCATTTCAATCTTTTTTTTTGTGTTAAGCCACAACTTCTATAACGAGTCATCTTTCTAGTTTCGGGCAACGCTACACCAAAAATTACTCTTAATTTGACCTTAAACATCAAAATCTTAGCTTCATCAATGCTCAAGGCAAATCTTGACACTGAGAAAATAATGTTACTTATTTTTCTGGTGTTAGTTTATTTTGTTTTGGTGGAAAGTCAAAAGTGAAGTGAAAATCATTTCTAATAATGAACACTTTCATCATGTTTGTGACTCACCAATCGCTATATATTGGTTCAATTCTTTTTTTCTTTTGGTTGAATTTGTTGATTCAAGATTCTCAATCCAAATCAATATGAAAAAAATTAGAGATGTCCAAGATTTCAAGGTCCTACTTACTTTCACTTAGTGAACTTTGACTTAATAATTTACTTAATGTTTAAAGAGGAGGTCTCCTAATTAAGCGTTCCAACCAGATAACTAATCACCCTTTAGAACTTATTCAATTAGCACATGATCAACACAATTAATAGTTAGTACTACTATCATATTGCGCAATAAATGTGCACACGAAACGCCCACGTACCAAAGTATTTGTCGAGTTTAAATTGTTTAAAAATATCGAGTTAGATATATTGTCCAAATAAGGCATACATAAAAATCAAGAAAATGTAAAAAGATAATAAAAATTAAGGACTAAAGATCACTTTCATATCTAAACTTGCCAAAAACATTTTTAGTCCATAACTATTTTTTCCTGTTTTCTGCCAAAAGCACGTTACAAAATTACTTCTACGCGGATGCATAATAGTTTATGAACAAAACCAAAAATAATATATGTCATTATTTTTATGTGTATTTGTCGCGTGCTTGTAGATCTCCAATTGGTTATAAGTTGGGTCATAAGTATAAGTTTGTACTCTATCGTAAATGGGGCTTCAACTTTTCTTTTGATTTTTAGGTTAAATTAAGCTAGGAGGTAGTGTAAAATTAGGAATCAATTGAATAAAATTAAAGAGAAAAGGCAAATTATAACCTAACAAAATATGAAGGACCCAATTTATGGGTGGGGACTTGCTTAACTGTCGTTCTAACCTCCTTAATAATCATTAATCAATCAAGGTTTCAGAAAAAGAAATCCGGTGTCTAAATTGTCAAACTATACAATCTGTAAATTCTAGATGATCATATCCACCAAACTTTATATAATCATTATGCATAGTACGTTGTGGGTTATGTTCTATTATTTGCCTTTCTTATCGGTGACCAAATTAGAAATTTAAATAAGTCGGTGCGCAAATTTAAAAAACGTAATAATATTAAATTTTGCATATAATGTTTTCATAATTCTTACGAGATGCTAGATGAATAGAAGATAACTGTTTTCGACAAAGCGTCGTGTCTTGAAACTGTCGATGAATAGTCTCATTTTCAAAAAAGAAAAATGAACTTTCTTACTACAAGTAAGATTTCATCTGATAGTCCCCTATTTTAATGTACAAGTCTGTCTTAACAAGTTTTATACAAGAAAATAATCTATCAACATTGATACAGATTAGATTCAGCAGTTGCAACGTTGATTCTTCCTTGATTCATTATCGGATTTCAATTTGAAATGGAGTACTTTATTATTTGAAGCACTTAAAAGTGTATCGTTTCTTAATTTTTTGAGAAAACACAGATACATAGTTGTAATCTAGTAAAACATTTCAGTCGAGTTCAAGTCATCTAGTTTGCTACTGTTACATAATTTTATAATCTCAAATCTCAAGTTGTAATGTTTTTCAAAAGTTAAAACATAATTTTATAATTTCAGTTGAAATATTATGAAATAGGAATACTTGATCCTTGGAAATTCTTGCGAGAATGAGCGCAGGAACAGCGGGGGCGTGGCATCAGTGAACTTTCCGGCAAGCCCAGCCCAGGGCATTTGTTGTTCAGGCCTTCCCCCTTACTTCTATACAAACCAAAAAATATAATGGCTCAAGGCCCCAATCCAACCCTACTGTCAATAAAATTAATGACAACCCAACTCAGTACTACTAGACATACAAATTACAAAGTAAAAACAACAATAAATCAAACTCAACTTTTGAAGTGAGAAATCACCCATTGAAGCAGCGAGACAGAGACAGCGTGACTACAAGCGTCGAGCTGGGACTGAGGTGGCAGACCTCGTTGTGGGGCAAACCACAACAAGCATCATCAAGGTTGTGAAGCTCCCAGTGGGGCGGCAAGACTGCGATGAATCAGCGGCACTGACTATGTGATCGTGATGATTTAGGGTGTGAGATTGTGAGAATCTGTGAGGTGAGGGTAACTTGAAACTAGAATCTAATAAAGGTTAATGTATTAAATGTAAAATCATATTTATATTTTTCAATATATACCATGTCTGAGGTACTATGTAGTATCATATAGTACTTCAATATGTAAGCAAATGAAGTGCTGGGACCTGGGGTATTTAGGTACACCCCACCACTAGATTGGATAACACAACAGAACAAAGGCGCTAAACAAATGAGCAAGTTAAGAATATAATGAAAAAAAATCAGCAGACCATATTCAAACCCACAAAATGGAACGTAACAATAAAACAAGTACACTAAAGCCGATGTAATATTGTTTCATAAAGGGGTGGTGATTAATGCTCATGGCTCACCTGCTAATTCTTTCCAACCCAAATGCCATGTGCCAAAAACCGTCATTGTTTAAAACAAAATAACTAGTGGATTACATACTTTCAATCACACTCGGAACGAACATACATGTACACTAGTTGCATCGATGCAGAAGCTGAATATTTGGTTGCAACTTGAGTGTAGTCACCAGTAGTTCCACTTCATATAACCACATCACCTTAGGGCACCGACTTCGCTATATCTTGAATACAAATAACACAAGTAGTAAACTTCCTTGCATTACCTTACAAATATCAGACGCTGGTTTTTTTCTCTAAACTATAAGACATGGATTCGATAACTATGAAGAAAGCTAAATATATTGAGGGGTACATTTTAAATATAAGGATTTAAAAGCACAACAATATATGAGACCTTAGTAAATGCAAAATTAGGTTAGATACATACCATGACCGATAGTTCGCAGGATCAAAATTGTTTTCAGTTTTAAATTTTAACGACGGTCTTCAGCAGGACTGACTCGAATAGGTCGACCCTCCAGCTCCTGCCAAGAACAAATTTTGCAAATTTGTCAATTAATAAATAATTAGTTCATAAGAACTATGTGGGTGGCCCTAATATAAACACAAATATGTCCTGCGCAATTAACGAAATTAAGTAATAGAAACCACTGATAACAAATGAAGAATATTGCAATAGTGTGTGTGGCATGTAAACTCTTATACTAAAGAAAAAACAAGTCATAATAATTTCAAGCCTCAAAGAATCAATATTGGGAATGCACAAAAGAAAGAAGACAGACAACCTATCCACGAAAGCTTGCATCCATAAAGCCATCAAATTCTCTACTCAATACTTACTGTGCCATCCAATGACTCAACGGCTTTGTTGACCTCTTCAGCCGAGCTGTAGGTTACAAATCCGAATCCCCTTGATCTACCATTATCTCTATCACAAATCACTCTTGCATCCTGAACATTTCCGTGCTCACTAAACACAGACTCGAGAGCATAGTCGTCCACATCAAATGAAAGGTTACCCACATAAACCTTGTTGGTATTACCATAACTTGATTGTTCGCGACCCCCTCTAGGTCCTTCGAATGAAGAGTTTCCATAGCTTGATCGCTCCCGTCCCCTGGATCCTCCAAAGGAGTTATCCCTTCTTCCAAAAGAGCCTCTTTCCCTTTTAGGTGGTGGTGGTCCAGAGTTTACGCGCAAAGCTCTGCCCTCAATTTCCTGAAAGAGATTCATAAATTTGACAAAAATGATGAAACAAGAGTTTGCCAAGACATCACAAAATTACCAACAAAACAATGTGAGGAATCGAAAGTTGAAGTTTATAGAAGATAAAACTTACATATCCATTAAATTGTTCAACTGCAGCTTCAGCTTCCTCAACCGAAGACATCACCACGAAACCAAAACCCCGACTTCTGCCCGTGGCTTTGTCGAGGATAACCTGAAAAACATGGTAACTCAGTTAACAAATTACAATATAAACCCTAATTTCAATTATAACCAACAATACATGTTTAGAATTAGAGTGTTATTGAAGTAACGCATTCGAGAATGAAATTGAATAGCAAAATATACTCACATCAACCGCTTCCACAGTTCCGGCTTGTTGAAACAAGCCAGCAAGGACAGCACTATCAACAGAAAAAGGCAAATTGCCCACGAACAGCTTCAAACCGGGAATCTCATCGGCCTCCTCCTCTTCCATGTCCGATAAGAAGGGTACAAAGTTGGAAGCGCGGGTAGTGACAGAAGAGAGCGCTAGAACGAGTTTGGGGAAGGTTTTGATGGAAGAGAGTGTGAAAAGAGAAGGGGAGGCCGAGGCCGCGGCGGAGGAGTTGGTGTGGTGAAGAGAGAGGGTGCGTGGGGTCAAGGATAAGAAATGGGCAGAGGCAGCCATTGATAGTGCGTGTAAAAGGTAGAGACTCAGATAATTGGAAACAGGGTTTTGGCTACTGTAGTCAAGAGGGAGGGCGCCGGGTAATAAAAAAATGTAGCTTTACGGCACTGAGTCCCTCTATTTGTGCATAATTGCATAATACTCCTTTTGCTTCTTATTTAAAATGTCACTGCATATGATTCTAAAAATAATAATACTGCGTTTATAAAATTAATATATATAAGTGGAGGAATGTAATGAATTGCTAATTAATTACCAATTCTAAATTGGGACCAATTTTCAACCATTAGATTAGAAGATCTTGTGGTTAATATAATGCTAAGTGTAATATATTTTAAATTTAAATAATTATTAATTAAATTAAAAGGGTATTAATGTCAAATCCTATATGTAGTAATTATAACTAACTACTTTCTCTCTCCTCAAAATCATCTCAAATCTTTAAATTTACGTAACTCTCTCAATTTAAATTATTTTTTAGCAAAAATATATCAAATTAAAGATAATTTAATAAGGATTCCAACGAGATCTCAATTGCATATGTTCCGACGATGTTCGGGTGATGAAATTTGATAAATTATATTTCAATTTTCGTACATGTTGATAAGCAGCTATTTTCAACAAATGCAACAAAAAATCTCAATATATTGTAGGCAAAATCTCAATATTATGCATGTCCAATCTCAATAAAAATGTGTTGATATTTTCTTGTCCGTGTTGATATTTGTAATACACAATGTTGATATAAAAAAACACTCACGAAAATTATCATATGATAACATAATGACGATATTACCCTTTTGTTGATATTTTGTCTACTATTTATTGAGATTTTGTGAGCTTTAATCTCATCCACTCATTTTAAAATTCAAGGGTGGAGATTTAGTCTTGATTTTGGATTAGACTGCTAAAAGCATTAGAATAGGACCCTATAAGTGGAATCATATTCCACTAATAAATTCCACTCTTTTTTTTTTTTTTTTCAAAAATACGTGCTTAAATTAAATAAAATTTCTATTATAGGACGGAAGAAATATAATAATAGACTGAGAGTACTTTATCTTTAAATTCAATAAATAAATTAAGTATTCAACAAATAAATTAAGTATTTGAATTTTGGATTTGCTTATTACGAACAATCTAGTAGTCGAATTTTGAAAATATTATTTAAATAATCTAGAAAATTCGAATATTCTTTTAATAGTTGCATATACTGAATTTTAGATATTTCAGCAAATAAAATATTTTACTAACTAAATACACTACTAGTATCCGTGTTTTAAAAATCGGACCGCCGGTTGGGTCGTGAACCGGCAAGGTCACCAGTCCGATTTGCACATCAAACCGCACCGGCAAAACTGGACGGTTGGGCCGGAAACCGCTGGCGGTTGAACCGATTTCCCAATTTTCTTTTTGTAAATCCACATTTTCAGATCTTGTTTACCTCCAAACACCCTTCTCACGCTGGGCGTAGATTTAGAGGATAATCAATGAGGATTTAGAAATAAAATAGCTCGAATTGAGAAACGGAATAAGGAATTGAAAAGTAAAACGAGGTAAAGAGAGATAGAAAAAGAGAAAAACTATGAAGAGAAAGATGATTTCAAGATGTTGAAGTCGGGTGGGGATATTTTACTGATGGCGGCGAAGTGAGGGAGTTATATTAGGGTTAGGGTATTTAAATAAGGGTGTCGTGTGGCAGTAGGAGGTACTGGGAAAACAAATTTTGATTTTTAAAATTTTTAATTTTATTTCATGTTAAAAATATGAGTTATGTTGATTTATATTGGACATGTGGCGCATGGGTTAAGAGAAAGTATTATACTTATTAATTTTATAATATATTATATATTATGTTGGAATTAAGAATGATATAAATAATGATTTGAATTATTATTTTAATTTGTTGTTATGTTTATATATTTTGTTAAACAAAATTAGTTTATTGAAAATGAATTTACATGTTGTGTAGATTTAATGTCATTTTAAGTTATTATGTATACTAATATTATAATATATATTTAATTATATATATATGCTACAGTATTTCGGCTCGACCAGTGGTTCGATCGGTTCGACTAGTTAAATCGTGAATCGATAGCCACACTGATTCGCTTACCAGTCCGGTTTTTAAAACATTGACTAGTACCAAATTATAAAAAGAATAGGTTGAAGGAAATAGAAGTATCCAGAAACGAACCGTGAAATCCAGAGTTGTATCATTTGTAGCCCAATCTGGACTCTTCGGGCACTACCACGATTCTCCCCTCGCGCTATAAATGATCATCTCCCTTCACCCAATTCCCCATCAAGCATTTCAAGTGTAACAAAAGTTATCATCAATCAATCACTCACATTCATTAATTTCTGAGAATAAGCAAAAATGTCACTGATTCCGAGCTTCTTCGGCCGTCGCAGCAGCAACGTTTTCGACCCTTTCTCCCTGGATGTATGGGATCCCTTCGAGGGCTTTCCTCTCTCCACCAACTTCCCCTCCTCCGCCCGTGAAACCAGCGCGGTGGCCGATGCCCGCATCGACTGGAAAGAGACGCCAGAGGCCCATCTCTTCAAAGTTGATGTTCCTGGATTGAAGAAAGAGGAAGTCAAGGTTGAGGTTGAGGATGGTGGCATTCTGCAAATCAGTGGAGAGAGAAGCAAGGAGCAGGAAGAGAAGAACGACAAATGGTACCGTGTGGAGAGGAGCAGTGGCAAGTTCTGCCGCCGCTTCAGGCTGCCGGAGAATGCCAAGCTGGAACAGGTGAAGGCGGCGATGGAGAACGGGGTGTTGACTGTGACGGTGCCAAAGGAGGAAGTGAAGAAGCCAGAAGTGAAGGCTATTGATATTTCTGGTTAAGTGGAAAATTTGGCGGAAGTTGTTCTTGATTTTCAGCCTGTGAAGACTGAAGTATGAAGATTACTGTATTTTTATTACCCTACTGTAATGTAAACTATCATCAAAAAGTTGTGTGAGGTTGTTAAAGAAACAAAGTGTTTTCATATTGTCTTCTTCTAATTTAATCGCGTTCTTCATTTAGCAACATAAAAAGTTTGTTTGCTCAATTTCTGGAAATGCAGCAAATTTATTGGTACTTATTTATAAGGTTCTTTTAACGAGTAATAATATGAGATTGTTTTATTTTTTGGGACAGTCTAAGAATACTACAGAAGTTGGATCATAATTTTTCTAGTTAGATAAGGCTCCCGCGAGTGATAATCCAATGTTTCTCAATTAGGAGGAATCCGACCTTGCAATCTATTCCTGAAAAATCTAACATGGAGAATAATACTACCACTAAACAAGATTTATTTTAGGAATATATAGGATCAGGGCAGAGTCATTTTAGATCAAACAAGATTAGTAAAAGACAATGGACATTAGAAATTTTTTGTATAATCCTTTACTCAATTAAATAAAAAAAAAATTGAATAAGTGATGTCATGTTAGTTACAAAATTGACTATTGAATGTTTTCTTGCATTTAACTCGCACATTACAGAAATTGACTATTATATTTTACTTTAAAAATTTGTATTTAATTTGAATACTTTACTCAAGATAGTGACACTACGTTTGGGGTTAACAAATGTTTTCATAAAAATGCTAAAATGTATAAATATATATATAGAGTAAAGGCCAAAATTGGTCCTGAACATATGGTCATTTTACGTTTTTGGTCATAAACATTATCTTTTGGATTTTTTAGTTCTCGACATATGTAAATTTGATCATTTTGGTCCTGAACATATAAAAATTTGATCATTTTGGTCCTCCGTCAATATTTCCGTTAAAAAACTAACGGTCAACGGGTTTAATCCAGATTTTGACCAAATTAGACTTTTAATTCTGAATTATTACTCCCTAATTAATTTCTTAATTATTTTAATAAATATTTAATTAAAATCAGAAATAAATAATATTAAAAAATATAGAAATCCTCTTCTTCTCCGTCCACTGCGACTCCTCCTTCTCCGGCGGCGACCACCGCAAGCTGAGCACCAAATTCTCTGGCGAGATCATCCTCCGCAACAAGCAGCTCGGCCTCCACGAGTACAAATTCCTCCTCAAGACCATCGTCAGCTCTGGCATCGGCGAGGAGACCTACGTCGCCCAGATGGTCTTCGACGGCCGCAAGTCCCCCCCCCCTCCCCACCCTCTTCGACGGCCTCCTCGAGATGGACGAGTTCTTCCTCGACAACATCCCCGCCCTCCTCCGCCGCACCGCCGTCCCCCCCCCCCTCCGACATCGACCTCCTCGTCGTCAACATCTCCATGCTCTCCTCCGCCCCCTCCCCCGCCGCCCGCATCATCAATTTATACAATCTGAGACACGACGTGAAGGTCTACAACCTCGTCGGGATGGGCTGCAGCGCCTCGACCATCGCCATCAACATCGTCGAAAACATCTTCAAAATGCAAGCAAATTTAACAGCAATGATCGTCACATCCAAATCCCTCAACCCCAACTGGTACATGGGAAACGACAGCTCTAAAATGCTCACAAACTGCCTCTTCCGCACCGGTGGATGTGCCCTCATCCTCACCAACAAGCCGGCTCTATCGAAAAAGGCGATGTTCAAGCTGAGGACCCTCGTCCGGACCCAATCGGGCTTGAGCTCAACGGTCTTCCCGGCGTCGGAAAGAGCTTCGATGAATTGGTGGAGGGAAGCGTAGGCGGCGGAGAGGTTGGAGTAGAGGACGTGGTTGGAGGGGGAGAGGTTGCCGGCGGAGAAGGCGGCGTTACTTTGGCTTCGTCGGCCATAATTTAGATGATTTTAAATGAATAATTATTAAAATAATTAGAGAATAATTAGAGAATTAATTAGGGAGTAAAAATCAGAATTAAAAGTTTAATTTGATCAAAATCGGGATTAAACCCGTTGACCGTTAGTTTCTAACGGAAATATTGACGGAGGACCAAAATGATCAAATTTTCATATGTTCAGGACCAAAAAATCTAAAAGATAAGGTTTAGGACCAAAAACGTTAAATGGGCATATGTCCAGGACCAATTTTGGCCTTTACTCATATATATAGGGTCTTGTTAGATTGAGATTTTTGAACCTAATTGAGAATTGAGATGCAATCCCAGTCACTCATTCAGAACATTTATGAAATGTCAACAGTATGTAGTTTATGTCAACTAGGGGGTATTATCATCAATAACCTGCACATCAAATGTCAACAATTTTATTTAATAAATACTTTTTTTATTTTAATTTTTTTTATGTTTTAATTTTTTTTAATTTTTTTTATATTTTTAATTTTTTTTTAAAAAAAAATTAATTTTTAATTTTTTTTTTGTCAATTACATATACAATTCATGTCAACTACATATCAAATGTCAGCAATTTTATTCAATAAATACTTTTTGACATGAATTGTACATGTAGTTGACATTATATTGTGTAGTTGACATGAATTGTATATATAGTTGACATGGATTGTACACATAGTTGACATTATATGTGTGTAGTTGACGTGAATTGTATATGTAGTCGACATTATATGTATGTAGTTGATATTGATTGTACACATAATTGACATGAATTGTATATGTAGTTGACATGAATTGTATATGTAGTTGACATTATATGTGTATAGTTGACATGAATTGTATATATAGTTGAAAACTAAAAATAAAAATTTAAGAAAATTAATAAAAAAAATTAACAATTTTTTTTTTTAAAAAAATAATAATAATAATAATAATAATTAAAAAAACAAACAAATAAATAAATAAAATTAAAAATTAAAAAATATATTTATTGAATAAAATGTACCATGATATTACCATTCTGCCCTTTCATAATTAATTAATCTAAAAATGTTTTCCATGTGGCAAAATCTGGACCACTCATTTAATAAAAATGAGTGGTTGATATTGCATCTCATTTCTCAATTAGCATAAAAAATCTCAATTGATCACAACCATATATATATATATATAGGAATGATCAAGGTCTAACTAATTTTAAGTATATAACTAGAGAACAAATCTCAGCCATACATCTTGTTACTCCAAATTAATCCTATGGTTTAAACAAACTTTCATATTTTTATGAAAAAATACTTGTCCAAGGGCATTTTGGGAATTCAATATCTCAACATGAATTAATGGATAACATAACCGATTAATCGTGAATCCAATCTTCCCAAATCATGCGCAAATCTGAACCAAATTTAGCTTAGGATTTCTTCCAAAAATGAGTTTCCAATCGAATTCATTCACGATAATCAAGCATGAATTACTGCGAGATTTCTGAACCAAATTCATGCGCGATTTCTCAAATCTGAACCAAATTCAGCTTCCCGATCCAATTCGTTCACGATTGATCAGCTGCGTTTTATTCATCGCGAACTCGTTCAGGATCGATCAGCGTGATTTGATTCTGATTGAATTCATTCTTCTGTTATCAGCGTGATCGTTCAGGATCGATCAACATGGCAAACCGAAGGTATCAAATTCGCTCACGATTGATCAGCACAATTTGATTCATTCTTCACGTTCATTCCTTTATTGAGACGTCTGGATTCCTTATCACATGGATTCAATTCTGATACATTCATCGGAAGATTATTTCGATTCTGATTCATTTTCATCGGGAGAGGAAGGAGAAACTGAATCTAAAGGTAATTATCAATTATTATTATTATTATTATCAATTTAGTGTTGTTGCTCAGCATGATTAGATGTGTATGATGTGAAAAATGTTGGAATGAACTATATGTGACGAACAGTGAAGTAAATATACTCAATATGCGTTGTAGTGTAGAAATATGCTTTTTAGTGAGTAAATATGTACTATCGTGAATTAAATATACTTTATAGTGAAGTAAATATTGTTTGTACTGAAGTATATTATGCATTTAGTTAACTATTTTCATTTTTGTGAAGTATATTATGCATTAGAATGAAATAAAACATAATTAAAGTGAAGAATTCCAGTGCTAGAGTGAAATATTTGTGATTCATGGTTAGAGTGAAGTAAAACATGAATAAAGTGAAGTATTACATGGTTAGAGTGAAGTGTCTGTGATTCATGCTTTAAGTGTTCTATTTTTTCAATTTGGTGAAGTAAAACATGATTAAAGTGAAGTATTCGAGTGTTAGAGTGAAGTGTTTGTGATCCATGCTTTTAGTGCTCTGTTTTATCATTTCAGTGAAGTATATTATGCATTAAGTGAACTATTTTATGCTCACTGTAGTTAGAGTGAAGTTTTTGTGATTCATGCTTAAAGTGCTCTATTTTTTCGTTTTAGTGAAGTAAAACATGATTAAAATGAAGTATTTTGTGCTTACAGTGAAGTATATTTTTTTAACAATGGTTTACGTACCAAAATGCCCTGATGATTTGAAACCAAAAATTGGACAAAGTTTCATGACCCCTTGTGTTAGAGTTTGTATACTAGAAATCACCTTTCGAGTGATTGAATACTGTTAAAACTCTTATTTTATTTTCCAAATGAATAAACATATTATTTTTGTCATAATGTTGTTATATTTTACATTTAATGGATGTTTATTGCATATTTAAATGTATAAGTAACTTAACAAAGTCTAAGTCTTTGTTTTAGTAGACCGGTTGTGGGCATCGTTCACTTTAAGGTAACACGGTCAGTTCTAAATAAAGAAAAAGAATAATTTCACAACCTAGATAGGCTTAGACTACCTATCGTGAAAGGTTGCAATGTCAGTCCGATTATTTCTAAGCCTTACTGAAATAAGATGACGTTGGTGTGGTATAGCACTGAATGAATCTAACAGCGAGACAGTCTTTATGCTATCTACTGAAAGACGAGGTCTCGTAAATTATTTCTCAATCAATGTACGTTAGCATTGAGCATACGGTATTGATTATGCACTACTTTGACTTACCAAATGGTGCGGGTTTTTCGCAACCCAATAAGCCTGGTATATTGGGTAGTGGTGATTAATATCTAGCGGTGCTAGGATTGCTATTATGTTGAATCGTGCTCGAGGTGAGTCTCGTAACATCCTCAAGAGAAGCTTGAAATAAGGTTTTATTATTCGGAACCTAGCTAGTTGGAGTTTAATTACTCTATGAATAATAAATAAGATTTTCTTGCTGAGTCCTCTCTTGTGATTTCGGATTTGGATGGGGAGTGCAATATTACTTCTGTAGTGGCTGCTCGTAATATTTCAATTTCAAGCTTATATTAAATTGGGTTTAATTTAATTAGTAAAAAGCTAATTGGAGGAGCCCATATCCAAAGCCTTCCATAGATCCCTGTCTGGGCCTAATATGTGACTTATTATAAATAGGAGAATAAAGGAGACAGAATCTACACTTGTATTTTACTCAAAATTTTCGGCCCCCTCTACTCCTAGTAGTGGTCGAATTTTTCTCCTCCGTGGGAAAGGATTTCTGTCTTCTCTATTTAAGTCCTAGTGCACTGGTGAGATCAGCCCACCCTGATATCAGTCCACAGTCCGGGAACCAGTCAGAAGATCCGTGGTTTTGTACTAAATATCTTCACGTGGAGAAGGCGCTAGTTATCTTCAATTCTTTGGAGAATCATCAAGGTATAATGGCTGAACCTTAGAAAATAATGTTTTAGGTTTCAATTAATTTAAAGCATGTTATTATTTGAGTTATGAGCATGATACATGTGATAATTACGCGAATAGAATTTGTCTAAATAATCCGCTAAATAGATCAGAATTATTATGTAATTGATTTATGTGAGCACTTCCGCTGCCAACCCCTACAATTGGTATCAGAGCCAGGTTTTTGGCTCTGATTATTTGGATTTAAATTTCGCGAAATTCATGTATGCATGCGTTTTTGTTTTCGAAGCATGTTCTTGTTTTTAGTTGTTATATTCTTATGCATGATAATCTCAAGAACTATCGAAACAAAGAACTCAAATATTTGGAACGCACGAGACGTGCGATTCGTCGGCACTTGCGCCGAGACGAATCGCGCGACATGCGATCCATAGAGGGTTGTCGAGCGAGTGGGAGTACGGAGGGTGATCGACCGGCGACGCACGGACGAGAGTGACCTCGTGTGCGCCGTCGGCGTGACCACCAGATCCGGCGAACTCCAGCGAATCGTGCCGATCGAGTGGGAGCAAGGCTGCGATCATGAGGCGACGTGAATACGAGCGTGGGCTCGTCCACGCCGCCGGCAAGACCGCGGCGGCTTCTCCAAAGAACAGACGGCGGTCGACGGCGATGGAAGAAGAACGGGATCGCTGCTCGTCCGAGAGAAGCGATGGTTCGTCCATGGCCAAACCCTAACCCTAACCCTAGTCGACCCAAGTCGTGCGACGGTGATCCGGAGCGGCGCTGCTATATGCCGTGGCCGCTGGATACCGCCAGCTTGTCGTGTGCGAACGGCGAACGTCGACGGAGGGAGACGAGGCGCTCAGGCGCCGGAGTGGGAGAAAGGAAGTAGCCGCGTGATGCGCGGGCTGCCGGCGGGAGTTGGTCGGCGAAATCGCCGTTCCGGCGAGATGCTCACCGGTAGAATCTTCGTCATCGTTGATCGTGCGAACCTCGATCATGAGATAACGATGAAATATTATTTTAATGATTATTTGATTCCTAAATTAAAAGATATCATTAAAATATTATTATTTAATGGAAATAAAATATTTTGGGAAGATTTCCCTAGATTTTAGGAATATTTAGATTATTGACCATATCTAGGGATATCTTTTAATCCTAGATGACGTGGACAAGAATAATTTAATAGTTTCCTAATTATATTATATATCTAGAATCCTAATAAGGATAGATATGTAGGATTTCATTAAATAATAAAATATATTATTCTCTTCTCAATCTTAATAAGGAATTAATTTAAGTTTATTTATTCATGTCCGTTAAAGATATAAGCAATTAATTATTTTAGATAAATCTTATAGAAGACATGAATATGGATTAAACTTTGGTAATTAATTTTTTTATCCTTTAATAAAATGTTTAAAAGATTATATAAGATATAATTATCCAGTCAATTAAATACCAACAGAATTTAATTAAGCCTTTAATCTGCACTAAGGCTAAGGATAATTAATGAAAAACCATAACTTAAATATCTAAGCGATAATTACGAACTAAGTTTGTATATGGTCTCCATCGATTGGTCCACAACTTATGAAGCTAATTTCTGAATCTTATCGCCACCCATGCCGTGGGGACAATAATCCTAAGAAATAGCGAGTTCATATAGGTGGACTTCTCAATTGTAAATAGTATGGACTGAAAGTAGTTTCCAATATTATCGTCACCCATGCTGTGGGGACAATAATCCTAAGAAATTACAAGTTTCAGAAGTTCAAACAGAATTTACGAGATAGCTTGGTCTTGTTATCAACACATGAGCATTGTTATGGGAGTGTGTTGTAGAAATGAGATACTGTAATGATAAATCTGATGGTCGTGCTTAGGCAACATTTGGCGGCCATGCCGTGCTGCGGTCTCTGGACTATTCATCGGTGTTGTAACCAGTAAAAAAAATGTTAAAATTTTAAAGCGTATTGACCTCTGCTTGAGGGTACAAAATTTTAATTTTACAGTTGTGAGAATTTGAAAAGTTTTATGGTTAATCTACTCAATTTCATCACATAAGTTTATGACAAATAGTAAATATTCTGTTTTGCAGTGCAAACTAAATCGTCAACATGTCACTCAATCCTCTTTCTGCAATTCTTAAAGAAAACAAACTCGAGGGCCAAAATTACATAGAATGGAAACAAAATTTGGACATCGTTCTCACGGCTGATGAGTACAAGTTTGTGCTCACTACTCCACGCCCCCCCAGTGCGCAGGCAGCACGAGATGCCCATAGACGGTGGCATAAGGCGAATGAGATGGCTAAGTGTTATATGTTGGCCTCCATGTCAACAATGCTTAGACATCAGCATGCCGCCATGGCAACTGCCACCGAGATTATGGAAAATCTCACAAATCTCTTTGGTACTCAGAATCGAACGGCTAAGTCTCAAGCTTTTCGGAGTATCATGTCCTCGAGATGATGAGCCACCTCAATCAAATTAAGGTTTTGGGAGGTGTCATTGATGCCGAGTCCCAAGTTACTATTATCCTTCAGAGTCTGCCTCCTAGCTTCCAGCAGTTTAAGCTCAACTTTGAGATGAACAAAAGTAATTACACGTTGGCTGAGTTGTTGACTGAACTTCAGTCGGCAGAGGATCTCATGAACCAAGCTAAGGCTGCGATGGTTAGTTCGTCACATCGTTCCTCTGGCCCTAGGCCTGGCGCAGGAAACAAGAAAGTGACGAACCAGGTCGCACCTAAGGAAGCTAATGGAAAGAAAAAGAGGAGGTCGGGAAAGAAGCAAACCGGAAAGTGTTTCAAGTGTGGAGAGAAGGGGCATTGGAAGCCAGACTGCCCTAAAAAGGGCAAGGCTACAGGTATGCACCAAGCTTTTGTTGTCGAATCTTGTTTAGCTTCGACTTCATCTCACACTTGGGTTATAGACACTGGAGCTACTGATCATATTTGTTTTGATCCTGACTTAATGCAGGTGACAAGACGGCTATATGATGGAGAGATCGAAGTCCAGCTGGGCGACGCTACTAAAGTGGCGGCCGTTGCAGTGGGAGATGTTTATTTGCGTTTTAGTAGTGATAGATTTTTGGTTATGAAGAATGTTTTGTTGATACCTTCTTTTAGAAGAAATTTAATTTTAGTTTCTAAATTGGTTTTTGATGGATATTCGATTTCTTTTAATGACAGTTGTGTTATTAAGAAAGATGGTTCTTATATCTGTCGTGGTATCATGGAAAACAATCTGTACACAATCATATCTACACAATTTAATAATCGCAAATTAGAACTCAATAATGCATCAAAAATTTCAAAGAAAAGAAAAGAACCTTCAAGTTCAATGAACGAAACGTACTTATGACACCTTAGACTTGGTCATGCCAACCAAAAGAGGATTCAAACTCTCGTGGATCAAGACCTTCTTAAAGGGCTAGATACTGAATCGTTTTCCACGTGTGAATCCTGCTTGGAAGGCAAGATGACTAAGAGACCTTTTAGGGTGAAAGGTAATAGGGCCAAGGAAGCACTAGAACTCGTTCATACTGATGTATGTGGACCAATGTCAACCGAGGCAAGAGGCGGCTTTCGCTATTTCATCACTTTTATTGATGATTACTCGAAAGTTGGATATGTTTATTTGATGCGCTTTAAGTCTGAAGCTTTTGACAAGTTCAAGGAGTTTAAGGCTTATGCGGAGACGCATCATGGAAAACGTATCAAGAGCCTGCGATCTGATCGCGGAGGCGAATACCTCAGTGCCGAGTTTTTGGACTACTTATTAGTAGAGGGAATTGAATCCCAAACGACTGCGCTGGGCACACCCCAGCAGAATGATGTAGCTGAAAGAAGGAATAGGACCTTGTTAAACATGGTCCGATCGATGATGAGTTATGCACGACTGCCTATTTCGTTTTGGGGACATGCCTTGCTTTCCGCGAGTCATATTTTAGACAATTTACCGTCAAAATCTGTTCCTACTACTCCATATGAGTTGTGGACTGGGTGCAAGCCCAATCTAGAACATCTCAAGATATGGGGGTGTCCAGCTCATGCTTTGGAAAAGGATCCAACTAAGCTGGGCTCAAGGACAGAGGTATGTTTGTTTATAGGGTACTGATAAGGCTAATTTCATGCATCGGTTATATGGTGAAAAGCGTTACATTTTGCTGGGTCTAACACGGTTTATAAGCCAGGTGTGTGACAGAATCGCTAGATCAAGGAAGTGCTGAAGGAAACGATCTAGCGAAGGAATGAAGTAAAATGAGCAGAAGCTAGGGGAAAAAAAAAGAAGGCGTGAAGGAGGGAGTCAGTAGCTGAGGGCAACAAAGTCTATCTATACCTCGCTGGGCCCCACTCCAACGCCTATAAATAGAAGAGCATGCAACACACAAATCATCATTTTTTGCTCACTCTTAGCTCACACACATAACACACTTGGGAATGGGAGATCTGGGGTAGTTTGGGTTATGAAGGGGTTCATTTCTTTAGAAAGTTTCAGTTGCAACACCGTCCGCATGTGGGCGAAGATACAATCTCTTTAAATCTCAGTTTGTTTGCACTTTTACGGTCGAACTTCACTTTTGGGAGTCGATTCGGTTGTCGATGCTACTGATTATCTATTCACTCTGTTTGTTTGCGTTTATCTGTGATCTGTTCAAGTTGATTTACATAGATCTTGCTGTTGAGAGTTTATTTTGACAAGTTATATGTCGATCTCTGTTTTTGCTGCGGTAGTACTCGATCTGGGAATTCTGTTGATACATCTGTGGTTTGTTGATTTATTGTAGGTTGTTGTTTAAATCTGAAGTTGTGAAACGTTGGAGTTTGTGTCAGGTGCTTGGATCCGGAGTGGATTTAGCGTCTGAGGTTGGATCCGAAGCGAGGAGGTTGAGTTGTGCATGGATTTTGAGTTTTCCGCTTGCTTTCTGTTTACTTCGTCCAGCATTTGTAGATCTGTTTAGTTCTTAATTGTTACTCATTAAAATGGTTTAGATTCAGTCTGCTCTGTTCCGATTTGGTTCATGTGATTTTTATTCTGAGTTTTTACGCAATTTGGTTGAAGAAGATGATGTCGCTGTTCGTTAGTACCAGAGTTAGTTGTTTTGCCAGCTTTTCGTCCGTACTCTGCTTTTTCAGTCATGGTCCCCACGGTCAGTTTGTTTCCCAGGTCAAGGTAATTAGAGTAGTTTCTTAAATCTAACGATAGATCGGGTAGTTTTTGAGCATGCTTGTTGTTTCGCCTGGATCTAGCTGTTAGCGTAGCAGTTTTTTTAAATTCCAAAGTTAAGTTTATTTTCCTCAACCCAAGAAAAATGCGTGGCAGCAGCCAACCCCAAAAACAAGTCCAAATCCTTGAACATGATTATTACGCATCCATCTCTGTGGGATCGATCCATACTTCCCTATACTAGGTTTAGTAAAGTGGTTGAGGATTTTTGAAAGAGTGGTCTGTGTGTCCGACGACCAGGATTTTCCGATGACCAACGAGTTCCTAGACCGCGTGATCTAGAGGATTTGCTGGACCAAGGAAACATGTTAAATTCCTTCTGTGCGCACCGTGAGATCCACCTTGTTTTTCAGTACCCCAAAGGTTCGAAAGCTTATGAATTCTATAGTCTCTGAGACAAGAAAGTCATTGTGAGTACTCACGCGACATTCTTAGAGGAAGACTTTGTTATGAATCATAAACCCAGCAGTGAGGTAGCTCTAGAAGAGCTCACTTCAGTCACAAGTTCCATTAACCAAGAACAAGTACCAATCGTACAACCTATTCCCGAACCTTCAACTTCTACACCTAATGTTGTAGTGCTGCGCCGCAGTGGGAGGGTCTCTCATGAGCCCGATAGTTACATTGGTTTGTGGGAATCCATGGATCACTCCTCGGACAACAATGTACTAGATCCCTGGAATTTTGCAGAGGCGCAGGCGGATGTCGATCATTGCGAATGGGTAAAAGCAATGGATTCGGGACTACAATCTATGATAGACAAAGACGTCTACGATTTGTCCGTCCTACCCGAAGGCTGTACTGCCATTGGGAGCAAGTGGATATATAAACGTAAACGTGGACCCGATGGACGAGTTAAAGTCTTTAAGGAAAGACTAGTGGCTAAGGGGTATACCCAAAAGGAAGGTGTCGATTACGACGAGACCTTCTCCCCAGTGGCCATGCTCAAAGCGATCCGGATTCTATTGTCTATAGCAGCTTATATGGATTGGGATGTATGGCAGATGGACGTTAAGACTGCGTTCTTGAACGGTAGTCTTGAGGAGACCATCTACATGGAACAACCCGAGGGTTATGCCATGAAGGGTGATAAGGCTCGTTTCATACATCGGTTTAGGGTTAAAATTCTGTGCATTTGGGACGCTAATGTGTGTTATTGAGTTCAGGTGCGTAGTAAATCTGTCGGACCCAGGAGTTGTTGTTACCTGACCTGGCAGATGCAAAAGAGATGAAATTGAAGCAAAAATCAGAAGTTGTCGTTCAGACCTGGGAGAATCAAAAGTTGGCGACAGGAGCAGAATGGAGCGAGAGCAAATTATTTTAAAGAGTCTTACTCAAGGGCAGGAGCGTAAAATCACCATAGGGGATACCCTAGGAATCAGAGCCTCACATATATAAAGAGCTCAACCTTGAAGAACAAGTCAATCGGTGAACAACCACTTCTACGCTCTCGTAGCTCTAGTTCTAGTTCTCTACTTCAAATTTTCATCTTCGACTGCTGCGCACTTGGACATGGAGGATTCTGGCCACCGTGGTTCTCATCGTCATCGTTGTTATTTTGCTGTGTAACACCGCCTTGTGGAGGCGAAGAAACAATTTTATTTGCTTTCGTTTAGTACCTTATTGATTTCTAAGTTTCACAACTCTAGTTTCTTGCTTTGATCTACTGGATTCAGACCTATTTCTAGTTATTATGGAAGTTTATGTTTGCTTTTGGTCGAATATCTCCGAGTTTATGTTCATCTCTTGTTTTTAGCTTTCGTTCTTGTTTGTTGTCGGATGTTTGGAGCTGAGATCTGTGTTTGTTGTTGGAGGTTGGGAATTTGCATATGAAGATGTTTGGATTTGTTGAATCTTGGTGTTTCGGAGTTGGAGTTTCGCATATTTGGTGCTTGATGTTTACGTTATGCATGATTATGGCTATTTACTTTCTGTTTCTGCATCCTTTAGGTCCAGTAGAGTAGATATGTTAGTTTAGGCTTTAATTTCTCGTTTTAAGTCTAAATCTAAAGTTTGCTCTGTTTTCATGGTGTTTAAAACTCTGTTTTATCTGCTACTCTCATTTGATTCCCGAAGAAGATGAAGTTGTTGGTAGTTAGAACCAAATCTGCTTTATGTCAGTACTTTTCTGCATGTACTTTACTTTTTCTGCATATCTGCTAGACCTGTCAGTACGATCTACTTTGTCTCTTTTACTTTTCTGCATGCTTTTCCAGACCCTGGTAGTTTACGAAAGTTTGTCTTGCTTTTCGCTTTATGCTTGTTTGCCCAAATTAGGAAAGTCTGTCTAGTTAAGTTTATCCCTAGCTGTCTTAGAACTTAAAAATATCTCACTTTCTCTGAGTCATGTATGTTCCGTACGCTTTCGTTTCTTAGGCCCAGTAAAGTTCTTCTGATCCTTTAGACCGAGTAGGTAGAGTAAAGTTCTCCTGATCTATTAGACCCAATAGGTAGAGTAAAGTTTCGCTTATCTCTCAGACCCAGTAGTTTTAAGTTCTCGACCCACAAAAATTGCGTGGCAGCAGCCAACCCCTTTCTTTTCCAAAACATCCTCAAATGCAGTTTCGTAACACCTACTTCCTCGTGGGATCGATCCTTTACTTCCCTGTGCTAAGTTATAGTATAGTGGGTTGAGGTTTTTTGAAGGGACAGAGTGCACCCAACGACCCCTTTCTGATAAGTTTCATGATCTTCTAGCCTCTGAAGTCTAGTCGAATCCTCTGGACCTGTTAGATCGAGTGACACATATCACAGTACAAACCTGCACTGCACTCTTGGGACCTGTCAAAATGGCGCCGTTGCCGGGGACTGCATGGTGTTATTAGTGTGCTTGCGAATGTTTTGGTGTAAATAATTTATTTAACATGTTTTCTTTTGTTTCTTTTTTCAGTTTATGAACAGGAGCTACCGGTTCGGACACTGGAACAACTCACCTGGTTGGAGAAGCGCCCAGACTAGTTGGCGGGTCAAGGAAACTATATTCCCAGTTACCACCAGATCGGGGCTTACAACAGGGGATCCAGTTCACCTGAGTTCGGAGAGCGACGAGGAGTCAACTTCGTCAGTTAAGAAGGAACCAAAGTCAACCTCAGAAACAGAGGAGGAAAGCGTTGAGAGCATGGCCAACGCGGGCGACGACGACCCAGAGATCGGCTGGCTCACTGCCCATTTAGATGGTGAGCCTGCCCAGGCCATCGTCTCTACCCAGCGCCAGAGGGCGATCGACATCAAAACTAATGTGCTGGGCATTCTCCCCACTTTCTCGGGTTGGAGGAATGAGTGCCCCTATGAGTTCCTCAATGAATTCAGTAAGCTTTGCAGCATTCAGAAGAGACCCAACGATGCAACAGAGGAGGATTATCGATTACGCGCGATCCCGTTCGCGCTAAAGGGGGAAGCTAACACGTGGTTGTTAAGGCTGGCACCCGACTCAATCTATACGTGGAAAGACTTCAAGTTGGAGTTCTTGGATTACTTCTTCCCTTCTAACAAAATGAATGCTCTCAAGAAGGAGATCCAAGAATGTAAGCAAGAATATGATGAATCGTTGAGTCAGTATTGGTCCAGGTTCAAGGGGTTGCTCGACGCTTGCCCAAACCACCGGATGATGGAAGCCGAAACCTACTATCTATTCTATGAAGGGGCGAAACCTGAGTCCAAAGATCTGATGAACACCGCTAGTGGAGGAAATTTCACCAAGAGGAAGGTGAGCGAGGCCCGAGAGATACTGGGAAGATTAATTGATGCAAAAAAGGCATACGATTCACCTCGTACCATTCTAAGGAGAGGGAATGCGGATGCAGTCACAGTGCAAAATGAAGAAAGGGTGGATGCCCTAGTGGATGCAAGGATGGATGTCAGAATGGAGCAGCTCGAGAAAACTATCCTAACTGCCCTAGGGAAGAACGATTCACCGGGTCCAACAGAGAAAGAAAAACAAGCACTGGGTCCAGAGGATGGTTACAATTATTGCGGATCTCAAGGAGGGATGGATTATCCAGCCCATATAAATGCAGTAGGAAATTGGAACCAAAATAATCAAGGCAACAATTGGAACCAGTGAAGAATCAAAGACGCTCCATGGAGGGACAATCCATGCTTCAGGTGGTCCGAGGGGAATCAAAACCCTCAACTCCAGATTACTAACTCGGAAGGAAACCAAGGAAACCAAGGGAACCAACCCAACTGGTCCGGAAGGAGGCAAGAGGGGCAAGGCAACTGGAATCAAGGAGCACAAGGTAATTGGAGCCAAGGAGGTCAAGGAAATCAATCCAGCTAGAACAATAGGAACCAAAATAACCAAGGAAGCTCATATGTACCCCCACACCAGAGGAACAACAACTATCAGGGGCCAGGGAATCAGTACAACAATAACCAAGGAGGTCAAGGGAATTTTCGCCCGTATCAAGGGGGTGGACCGAATCATGGTCAAGGGCCAAGTGGCAGTCAACAGAACACTCGGACCCAGAGGAATCTGGATGATATGGTCCATGACCTAGTGAATTCTCAACAACACATGCAAAACAACTTGGTGGCAAACAATGACGTGGTTCACAAACTCCAGGATGCTCAGCAGGAACACAAGGCCACGATGGATCTGATGTCAAAGCAACTATCTCAGATTGCAACATCCCTGAGCGATATGCGAGGGAATGAGGGAAGGATTCCAGCCTCAGTAAAGCCACCAGAAAGGGCAAACATCAGCCAGGTTACCCTGAGATCTGGGAAAGCATATGAAGGACCCAAGCTGAAGGAAAATGATGAAATGTCAATGCCAAGGAGCGAGGATGTTATCCACCCGGTCCAGCAAAAAGAAGAAGTCGAAGCAGAGTATGATCTCCGAGCTGGTGATTTGGGAGGATCGTTGCCTCGGATGGCGGACCCATTTTTCTTAGACCCCGAGCCTGAGGTAGAAATTGAAAGAAAAGAAGAAGGAGAGGCGGAAGAACCTTCTAAGGAAGATCCTACCAACACAATAAAGAGGGTGAAACCTTTTCCCTACAGAGGAGATGCCAAGAAGAAAAAGGACAACCCCGTGGATTTCATGGAGATCTTTGGAAAGCTGGAGATCAACCTCCCGTTCCCGGAGGCTTTGAAGCTTCCCCCGTTCAGCAAATTCATTAAGGAATTCGTTGCAGGCAAGGCAAAATCTGACGGGAAGATCGTGATCGGGGAGAATGTATCTGCAGTAATTCCGAAAAGGATAATGCCTTCAAAGCAAACTGACCCAGGTATGTTTACCTTACCTATCACTATAGGAGGTGTCAGAATCGAGCATGCAATGTGTGATTTAGGTGCATCTATTAATGTGTTACCGCTTTCCATATACAAAAAACTGGTAGGAGCAAGAATGACTGATACGAAAGTGGTAATCCAACTAGCTGATAGATCATGCATTAGCCCTGAAGGAGTATTAGAAAATGTGATAGTAAAAGTTCATAATTTTTTATACCCTGCTGATTTTCATGTGATAAAGATGAGTGACAACGAAACAGCTGAGTCTAGTGGCGTTCTTTTAGGGAGACCATTTATGAGGACCGCTAAGACTATAATCGATGTTTTTGATGGCACCATCTGTTTGGATTACAATGGGGAGAAATTCACTTTCAGCATTGATGAAGCTATGAGGAAACCACTAGACGTGGAAAACCTCCATTTTGTTGATGTCATTAACCCCCTGGTCCAGGAGTTTCTTGAGACCGAACTATTGCAGGAACAGGTGAACACCTCGGAAATGACTGAATCCATTAGGAAAGAAGTTGCAGGATGGTGTGAAGCAATTATGGGACAAGGGCTATTTGACGAAGAAATCACAAAGGCAATAATGGATTTCTGTGGCGAGGCAAGATCCCCTGGGTCAAAGGAATCAATTCAACTGGCCAGTATGGAAAAGTTGCCAGAGTTGGACGAGCTGGTCAAGAAAGGTATGGAGAAAAATCCATTACCCCCTGAAGTACCCCCTCCAAAGAAGGAATTGAAGAATCTTCCTCCGGGTCTGAAGTATGCTTACCTAGGAGAAGACGAATCTCTGCCTGTCATAATCAACAGCCTTCTGACCCAGGAGCAGGAAGTTAAACTATTAGAAGTGCTGGGGAGGAACCAGAAAGCAATAGGATGGACTCTGTCTGACCTAGTGGGGATCAGCCCCGGCCTATGTATGCATCACATCCGTTTGGAAGAAGGAGCCAAAGCATACCGAGATCCACAAAGAAAACTCAACCCCAATATGAGGGAGGAAGTCTTAAAGGAAATATTGAAGCTGCTAGCCCTGGGGATCATTTACTCTATTCCCGATAGTGAATGGGTGAGTCCTGTCCACATGGTGCCGAAGAAATCAGGAATACAAGTAGTCAAGAATAACCGCAACGAGCTTGTGCCCACAAGGTTAGTCACGGGATGGAGAATGTGCATAGACTACAGGAAACTCAATGCAGCCACACGCAAGGATCATTTCCCACTACCCTTCATCGACCAAATGCTGGAGAGGTTGGCGGGAAAACAATACTTCTGCTTTCTAGATGGTTACAGTGGGTATTTTCAAATCTATGTCAACCCAGAGGATCAGGAGAAGACCACATTTACCTGCCCCTTTGGAACGTATGCCTACCGGAGAATGCCTTTTGGTCTATGCAACGCACCTGGGACATTTCAGAGATGCATGATGAGCATTTTCTCAGATTTGCTGGAAGATTGCATAGAAATTTTTATGGATGATTTCACCGTCTATGGAGATTCTTTCGAGGCTTGCCTGGGGCACCTAGATGTTGTTTTGGAGAGATGCAGGAAGAAGAACCTGGTGCTAAACTACGAGAAGTGCCACTTCATGGTCAAGGAGGGGATAGTGCTGGGACATGTTGTATCAGAGAGGGGCATCGAGGTGGACCAAGCAAAGGTGGAAGTCACCTCTAAGCTTCCATACCCAACGAATCAGAAGGAAATTTGTGGATTCTTGGGACATGCAGGGTTCTACCGAAGGTTCATAAAAGACTTCGCGAAAATTGCCCAGCCCCTAACACGACTTTTGCAGAATGATGTGGAGTTTAAATTTGATGATAAATGTGAAGAAGCCTTCCAGCTACTCAAAGATCGTTTGGTCACAGCCACGATAATCCGCTCGCCCAACTGGGATTACCCCTTCGAGGTAATGTGCGATGCGAGTGATTTCGCCATAGGAGCAGTTTTAGGCCAGAGAATCGAAGGAAAGAGTTATGTCATATTTTACGTCTCAAAGACTCTCAACCAGGCCCAGAAGAACTATGACACCACCGAGAAGGAGATGCTGGCTGTGGTGTACTCATTTGAAAAATTCCGACCATATCTACTGGGGTCAAGGGCCATAGTGTTCACTGACCATGCAGCCATTAAGTATCTTCTAGCCAAGAAGGAATCAAAGCTAAGGCTAATCCGATGGGTGCTGCTATTGCAAGAGTTCGACTGGGAAGTCAGAGATAAGAGAGGGACCGAGAATAGAGTGGCTGACCATTTAAGCAGAATTACCCAGGGAGAAGATGAGGAAGCCGTCCCTGATGCTTTTCCAGAGGAGCACTTGTACTACTTAGGGGAATCCACTAGACCAATCAGATGGGTAGCAGTATTAGCATTAACTGGGCCCGAGGAGTCAGAGAAACGGAAAGGCAAGCTGAATAACGAGCCTTGGTTCGCTGACCTGGCGAATTATTTGGTCACTGGAGAATTACCTACCGCACAAGAAATCACTAGGGCCCAGAGGATGAAGATTAAAAGCGATTCCAAGTACTACTTTTGGGATGACCCATACCTCTGGAAAATGGGTCCAGATCAAGTAAAAAAAGGTGTATTCCAGAGTGGGAACAAAGAGACGTGCCAAACCATTGCCATGCACTAGCGTGTGGTGGACATTTCGGCCCAAGAAAAACGGCGAGAAAAGTTCTGGATAGCGGTTTCTACTGGCCTTCGCTGAATAGAGATGCTTATGAGTTCTGCCAGAACTGCAGTAGGTGCCAACTGACCGGAGGGATTTCTATGAGAGATGAGATGCCACAGACTCCAATAATAGTTTGCAAGATCTTTGATGTTTGGGGCATGGACTTCATGGGCTCATTCCCATCTTCGTATGGAAATACGTACATATTGGTTGCTGTAGATTATGTGTCCAAGTGGATCGAGGCCAAAGCTACAAGTTCAAGCGACGCGAAGGAAGTCTCAAAATTCCTAAAGGCCAATATATTCAACCGGTACGGCGTGCCCCGAGCGATCATCTCAGACCAAGGGACTCACTTCTGTAATAGGACGATTGAAGCGCTGATGAGAAAGTATGGAGTCCACCATCGGTTATCTACTCCGTATCATCCCCAGTCCAATGGGCAGGCTGAAATCTCGAATCGAGAAATAAAGGGCATCCTAGAGAAGACAGTGAATACCTCGAGAAAGGACTGGAGCAAACGTCTAGACGATGCTCCCTGGGCCTACAGAACTACTTACAAGACACCAATAGGAATGTCACCCTACAGATTGGTATTTGGAAAAATGTGCCACCTGCCTATGGAGATAGAGCACAAAGCATATTGGGCAGTCAAGGAAATGAACATGAAGGCTCATGCCTGTGAGGAAGAAAGGAAGATGCAACTGCAGGAACTGGAGGAATTGAGGATGAAGTCATATGACTCAGCCATGTGGTATAAGGAGAGGACCAAACTCTGGCACGACAAAAACCTCCAGGTCAAGGAGCTGCAGGTTGGGCAGAAAGTACTCCTTTTCCAATCAAAGCTCAAGCTCATGCCTGGGAAGCTGAAGTCAAAATGGATAGGGCCTTACACAATCGTTGGCATTCGACCGCATGGAGAAGTGGAAATTCAGGGAGTCAATGCTAACTCTGTTTCGTTCCTTGTTAATGGTCATAGAGTGAAAGTGTTTAGGGATAGTTCGGAGTTGTGTGAAGTGGAAGAAATTCCACTCCACACACCTTCCACTATAGCCTAGTAAGCCATGTTTAAATATTCTTCGGGAATTACTAGGTCAGGTAGATAGGGTAAAATTTTCGATCAGCTGACTGGACCAGTTAATTCCCAAGAATATTTAAACAATTAGGTGTAAATAACATGAATAAGTTTTTTTTTAAAAAAATACAAAAAAATATATATATACTTCTAAAACCCAAAAAGATTTTTGAAAATTCTGATCGTCTGTGGAAATGCACAAGTGTCAAAGGCTCATCTCTTTGACCCAGACGTTCAGCAAATTTCGTTATTTTTTACTAAGTGTTTCGGATTACCAGGTCAGAGGGAAGTGAGAAAAATCAGGGGGAAGTTTGAATTTTGAATTTTAAAAAGCTGGCGAGGCGTACGGTTGCTCGCGTCAGAGACGCGACCGTTCGGCTGCAGCCAATCATAATATTCCCTTTTCTATTTTATTTCCTTTTCCTTTTTCTTTTCCTTTTAATTATTTTATTTTCCTTTTATTTTCTTTTTCCTAAAATAACTTCCCTAAGAAAACTAATTAACTTCCCCCACCCAAAAATTATTTTCTCATAACTCACCATTCCCAAACTTTTTTCTCTCTCTGCAGATCCGAGAAACATCAAACCCAACGCCATTAACCACCGCCGTTAACCACCGCCGTACACGAAGATGCAGAAAAATCCGGTGTCACGCACAACCCGCGGAAAGAACCCGCCGAAGGGAAAGACCACGAAGAAGGTGGCGGAGGCGACGAGTTCGGCTCCCATGACCGAGAAAACACCCACGCCGCCACCAGAAGAAAACCCCACCCCACCGGAACTTTCACCGCAGCCCATACCGACTGAAGTGCAACCACAGCAAAACACGGGACAAGACAACCCCGCCGAGGCGAAATCCGAAGAAGTAGAATCGGATCCCGAGGAAGTCATAGAAGAATTCATGAGGAAGTACGGGAAGGGGCCGAAGGTGAGCAAATTCTTCGCAAAAATGTCGGAGGCATGCCGGAAACAAGAAGAGGTAATTCCTGCCCTAACCCCACTTACAATTCCACCAAGACCACACACATTAATCGAAACACCCACCGCACAAGCCTTACCAACGCACACCGAAAACCCCCAAATTTAACGGAAACCCTAACCCAAGAGACGAACCCCCCACATACAAGTCCTCGAAAAGAAACTGAGCCCCATGCCGAACCCTCTGTAAATAAAGAAGAAACTGGAGAGGAGGAGGGTGATAGGATGGGTATGGAGGAATTAAAGAGAGAGGATGGAGGGGGTAGTCTAGGAGAGCAAGAAGAAATACCGGATGTAGAGGCCGCTGGGTCAGGGGATGGAAGGGAACAGGAGGAGGGTAGAGATGGTGGGGAGAGTGACAGAACAGAGGAAGTGGGTCAAAAAGAAACAGGGGAGGTGGAAGCGAGTGAAGAACAGGGTATAGAGGTGACTGAGGATGATGTGAAGTGTTGGTTTTGCAGCGGAAATCTATTTAGTTTGATTGAAAGATTTACATCTAAACATGCTTTTATCTGATTGTAAACTAGAAACATGTTCATAAGCATATAATCAAGATCATACTGAATATATATGCAATTAAATAGAACGATTTACCGTATGAATTCAATCAATTGAATTCGAACTCCTTCTTCAATCGATCTCTACCACGGATCTTCTGATCTGTTCACTTTAACTTGGAATTGACCTTTGTGTGGGCAAAGCTTGTCAAATACTCAAAAACCGGAGAAGAATTGGAGACAGAAATCTCTAAGGAAGAAGAACCCTAGAAATCGATTTTTCTTTCACAGATTGCAGAGAACTAAAAATATCGGTAGAATTAATTCTGTCTTATCTTCTTCTCCCTTTTATATTAAGTTAATTATTTTGGGCCAGACCAGGGATCTATGGAGGATTGGATTGGGCCACAATTCAGGCTTTCACTAATTAAATTAAAACTAATTTAATTCAAGCCCAAACTTAAATATTATTATCGTCCACTATAGATATAATATTGACTGCCCGTCCAATTCCGGGACTTCCTCTTTAATTAAATCATTTCCCGTGTTAAAGATATAAATATCCATTAATTAATATCAAGTCTGCTATCTGACTTTTATTAATTAATTTCTTTTTCCAAGAGTTTTCTAGTTTAGAAACATTATTTATTATTCATGGAATAAATTCCAACTGGCCAGTTTTCTGAATAATAAAACCTTTTTCTAAACACCTCTTGAGGATATTATCAGACTGGCCTCTCCCAGCACACGATTCATTGCAATAACAATACTAGCACCACTTAGACATTAATGATCACTACCCAATCTATTAGGATTCTTGGGCAACGAAATACCCTCACCATTTGATAAGTCAAAGTCGTTTTCAATTAATATCGTATGCTCAATGTTATGTCAACAATGATTAAGAAATGACAATCACCGAGACCTCGTCTTTCAGTAAATAGCCAAGAAAGACTTATCTCACTGTTTGATCCTTTCAGTGCTATACCACACCGACGTCGTTCATTTCCTTAGGTAAGAAAATTTTCGGGCTGACGTCGCAACCTTTCACGATAGGTAGTCAAAGTCTATCTAGGTTGTGAAACATTTTTCTTACTGCAAGAACCGACAAGTTACCTACTGTGAACGCCGCTCCACAACTCGTCTACTGTGCAGAAGACTTAGACTCATTTTGCTTAAACTATGTATTTAAATAGAAAACATATTTCAACATCTCATAAATACATAAGTAACCCATAAGCAAAACACATTGTAACAAAATATTCTTTCTCATTAAATGGTAAAAATGGATAGAAGAGTTATTACATATACAAGCATACGAAAGATGCTTTTCCAGTATACTAAACTCTAACAGGAAGGGTAGTGAAGGTAGCGTAGGTGAAGAAGGTGAGACGGGTGTTGACAAGGAGGCTGAGAAAGAAGGTGAGAGTGTTGATGAGGAAGTTGCTGTTGAGGAGACCGAGAAGGAAGTTGAAAATGAGGAGGAAGGAAGAGACGGCAATGAGCAAGATGCTGAGAATGTTTGTGAAGAAATCGAGACTGACATCGTCGTGGTGGACGATACGACTACTGATGAACAAGTGACTCCGACGGATGAGAGGATGACGAGTAGGCAATCCCGTCTGAACAGAAAGCAAGTGGATGAGGCAGAGGCAGGCAGATCCAAGCCCCTGAGGCTGGAAGACATAGAGGAGACTGAGGATGGTATTCCCCCGGTCCAGGAGACTGTGGCAGCTGAGAAGGAGATCTCTCCAGAGGCTATGGAGACGAGATACGAAGCTGAGAGGAAAAGGAAGGGGAAGCATACTGCTAAGCCCCAGCAGAAGAAATCTCGCCCCGCGAACACCACTGTGGTGATTAGCGAGCCAGAGGCGATCCATGTGCTGTTTGCCCATCCAACAGACAAAGAGGAGGCTGAGATACCAGCCGTGGAAGAGAGCCCGTTTGAGACGATGGAGGTCCTTGTGACCAAGAGGTTGTTGGAAGCCATGGTCCAGTTTGAGGACCCAAAGCTGCAGAAGGCATGTGATGGCCGAGCCACGAATGGAAAATCGACGAAGTCCGGAAAGAAGTTGTGCCTCTCGGACCTGGAGGAACTAGGAATGGAGAAGAAGTTCATCTCCTACTTCAAAAGCATCGGGTTTGAGTGGCTTCTCAACCACAGCAATGCGGAGGTGCCGGTGGCTCTGGCCAAGGAGTTCTTCACATCATTCAAGTTCAAACAATCTACAGATCTCGATGCGGACACAATCTCCTTCAGGATATTCAACGAGGAGATGGAAATGAGTATAAGGGAGTGGTCGTTGAGACTGGGACTACTGACACCTGAGGAGGAGGAAGAAGGAGCGTGGAATGTGAGAGAGATCGGCGCGCCCAAGAATACAGCTGGCTTCGATGCTGAGGAGGCCTGGAGGATGGTTGCCCACAAGAAGGTGGCCAAGTTCAAGGCAAGCACTTCGAAGGGGATGAACATCACTGACCCTGTACTCCGATTGGCACAAGTATATATCGGGTACAATCTCTTGGGTCAAGTGGGTGCAACCCTCACTACTCCAGAGCTGTATTTCATGTGGTGCATGCTGAACAATGTGAAGGTCCACCTCGGGTACTGGACTGCCTATGCGTGCCAGAGAGTCAGAACTCACTCCGACCGCCATCTCTACACGTGCAACTTGCTGGGAGCATACCTCCAGAGAAACGTGTCAATGAAGATAGCCAACTCGGTCATCAACCTGCCAGTGTGTAGCGACCCAGGATACTTCGATCTCCCGTTCTTCTTCAACAAAGGACTGACTATAATGAAGGATGGCACGTTGAGATTTTACGAAGTAGGGAAGGGTGATGGAGTGAAGATAAAGACAGAGAAGGCAGATGATGAAGGCGAGGAGAAGGTGGCAGACGAAGGGTGGCGGACGAGAATGGAGGACACGATGTTGAAGCTGGGAGCAAATACGGTGCAGCAACAAGAGATCTTGCTGAAGCTGCACCAAGAGGCGTTGGCTCAGAGGGCGATGATGGCCGCGCAAGCTGACAAGATGGCCCAGGCCATGGAAACAATGATGAAGATGGTCACTGTGGTTGGCCATAAGATCCTCCGGGCCCAGCAGCAGCGCATGCCTCCCAAGTTGCCCACAGAATCTAGGCAGCTGACTCCAGGAGCTACCCCAGAAAAGCCAGCCCCCAGCACCCAAGGAATGCCACTAGAGAAGAAGAGAAAGGACAACGAGACCACCACCAGCGTACCAGTGAAGAAGGATACCCCCAGGCCAGGGGAACAGAAGGCCAAGAAGGATGATGAACCCAAACCCAGCCAGAAGAAAGCAAAGACGATGCCCAAGAAGTCTGGTCCCACGAGGGACCAGAGCCAGAATTGACCCCCCTCCAACCAAGTAATTTTAAATTTCAGTTTTTTTTTATGTCATTTTATGTTTTAGTTCGTTTTTTTTACAAAGCATGCCATTTTTATGTGTCTGTGAATACTTGTGTTATCTTTATGTATATATGTGTTAGCTATCTTCTCCCACTTAGCCCGATGCTCGGTCTAAGTGTGAGAAGTTTGTTTTTATATAGCATGCTTTGGTGTCTGTTAATTTGTGTACCTTCTCCCACTTAGCCCGATGCTCGGTCTAAGTGTGAGAAGTTTGTTTTTTTTATATAATATGTGTTTTGTGAGTCTTTTAGGTGTCGCACTAACTTAGCCCTGTTTTCCACTTCACAAAAAAATGCTTGGGGACAAGCATGGTGAAGTGGGAGGGGGGAGGGAGTTAGTGCAAGTTAGTGTCAATTATATGTGTCTGTTTACTAGGTCTAGGAGTTAGTAGTAGTTAGTTAGTAGGAAATTATGTGTTTATGCATAACTGGTGAATAGAAAGCAAAGCCCCTTAGTGAGAGTGATTGAAGAGAGAATGCATGTCAACTTTGATGCCCTTTTCCTTAATAAATCAAAATCGGTTTGGATGAAGTAAGGACGAAAGAGTATGCCTCGACTAATCTAGCTGTGAAGCCCTCCACAAAAGTGAGTTATAAGCCTTAAACACTTCATACTAACACAAAATGAGAGGGCTGCCACTTGATGCTTAGGGAAAGAACTTAGAAGGAGAAAATTTTTGGTGATAAAAGTAACCTCTCGGGCCTAGGGGAAGGGTACTGGAGGTATAAGCTGGACGAAGTCCAGGGTCTAAAAAGGGAGGAACAAACTGGAACAAGGTCCAGATAAAAAAAAAAATTGGAGTTATAAGCTGGACGAAGTCCAGGGAGGTATAAGCTGGACGAAGTCCAGGAGGGAAGGAGAAAATTATAATAAGAGCTAAGACAGGGGAACTATCTGACCCGAGGCATCAGTGGTATGGCATATAAAGAGCGAACGATCCTAACATCCCTGGTGAGGAATGAGTGATCGAGCGAATCCAACAGTTAGTGAAGTTAGGGGCTATCTTGACAAACTGACAAGCCGATTAGATAGAAGAAGGGAAGGGGAAGATTCGGAGACTGTAGGTTCTTGAATTGACCTTAATCTTGTGGGGATGGCTGCTAGAAAATAAACCAGTTTATGCAATTATATGTTTATGTGTTGATATGTGTTTTTATCTGTTTTCTTTGTCTAAGTCCTTAGCGTCTAGGTCTAGTAGTTTGAGTCTTTTTCCTTTTTTAGTAGAGTCGGTTAAAGGGAAACCATGCATTGAAACGTGCCTTATTCCTTTTTCTTGTCTTCATACTTGAGGGCAAGTATGGTTTAAGTGTGAGCAGTTTGATAAGGCTCGTTTCATACATCGGTTTAGGGTTAAAATTCTGTGCATTTGGGGCGCTAATGTGCGTTATTGAGTTCAGGTGCGTAGTAAATCTGTCGGACCCAGGAGTTGTTGTTACCTGACTTGGCAGATGCAAAAGAGATGAAATTGAAGCAAAAATCAGAAGTTGTCGTTCAGACCTGGGAGAATCAAAAGTGCGCGACAGGAGCAGAATGGAGCGAGAGCAAATTATTTTAAAGAGTCTTACTCAAGGGCAGGAGCGTAAAATCACCAGAGGGGATACCCTAGGGATCAGAGCCTCACATATATAAAGAGCTCAACCTTGAAGAACAAGACAATCGGTGAACAGCCACTTCTACGCTCTCCTAGCTCTAGTTTTAGTTCTCTACTTCAAATTTTCATCTTCGACTGCTGCGCACTTGGACATGGAGGATTCTGGCCACCGTGGTTCTCATCGTCATCGTTGTTATTTTGCTGTGTAACACTGCCTTGTGGAGGCGAAGAAACAATTTTATTTGCTTTCGTTTAGTACCTTATTGATTTCTAAGTTTCACAACTCTAGTTTCTTGCTTTGATCTACTGGATTCAGACCTATTTCTAGTTATTATGGAAGTTTATGTTTGCTTTTGGTCGAATATCTCTGAGTTTATGTTCATCTCTTGTTTTTAGCTTTCGTTCTTGTTTGTTGTTGGATGTTTGGAGCTGAGATCTGTGTTTGTTGTTGGAGGTTGGGAATTTGCATATGAAGATGTTTGGATTTGTTGAATCTTGGTGTTTCGGAGTTGGAGTTTCGCATATTTGGTGCTTGATGTTTACGTTATGCATGATTATGGCTATTTACTTTCTGTTTCTGCATCCTTTAGGTCCAGTAGAGTAGATCTGTTAGTTTAGGCTTTAATTTCTCGTTTTAAGTCTAAATCTAAAGTTTGCTCTGTTTTCATGGTGTTTAAAACTCTGTTTTATCTGCTACTCTCATTTGATTCCCGAAGAAGATGAAGTTGTTGGTAGTTAGAACCAAATCTGCTTTATGTCAGTACTTTTCTGCATGTACTTTACTTTTTCTGCATATCTGCTAGACCTGTCAGTACGATCTACTTTGTCTCTTTTACTTTTCTGCATGCTTTTCCAGACCCTGGTAGTTTACGGAAGTTTGTCTTGCTTTTCGCTTTATGCTTGTTTGCCCAAATTAGGAAAGTCTGTCTAGTTAAGTTTACCCCTAGCTGTCTTAGAACTTAAAAATATCTCACTTTCTCTGAGTCATGTATGTTCCGTACGCTTTCGTTTCTTAGGCCCAGTAAAGTTCTTCTGATCCTTTAGACCGAGTAGGTAGAGTAAAGTTCTCCTGGTCTATTAGACCCAATAGGTAGAGTAAAGTTTCGCTTATCTCTCAGACCCAGTAGTTTTAAGTTCTCGACCCACAAAAATTGCGTGGCAGCAGCCAACCCCTTTCTTTTCCAAAACATCCTCAAATGCAGTTTCGTAACACCTACTTCCTCGTGGGATCGATCCTTTACTTCCCTGTGCTAAGTTATAGTATAGTGGGTTGAGGTTTTTTGAAGGGACAGAGTGCACCCAACGACCCCTTTCTGATAAGTTTCATGATCTTCTAGCCTCTGAAGTCTAGTCGAATCCTCTGGACCTGTTAGATCGAGTGACACATATCACAGTACAAACCTGCACTGCACTCTTGGGACCTGTCAAAGGGCAAAGAGCACATGGTTTGGAAGCTTAATAAGGCCATTTATGGCCTCAAGCAAGCATCTAGATCATGGAATCAGTGCTTCGATCAAACTGTTCATAAGTTTGGATTCAAAAAATGCCCTAACGAGAGCTGCGTGTACAAGAAGGTAGAAAAATGGAATGTGTTGTTCTTAGTTTTATATGTAGATGACATTCTTCTAATTGGAAACAATAGAAAGATGTTGTCATCAGTTCGAACTTGGTTGTCAAACCAGTTCGAGATGAATGATATGGGAGATGCGGGACACATCCTAGGTATCAAGGTCCTTAGGGATCATGAGAAAAGGATGTTGTGATTATCCCAAGAACCCTACATCGATACTGTACTTAGTCGTTTTAGCATGCAAGATGCCAAGAAAGGTTTCTTACCTTTTAGACATGGCATCCATTTATCTCAAGAGATGTGTCCTAAGACTGCATCTGAGA